>NC_134802.1:44123043-44153043 GCF_046742065.1 Oratosquilla oratoria | reverse complement strand
TTTCAAATGTAAATCATTTTAGTGTAGTATGCTGTCGGATTAGATGTGTTTACCTGACCTCATAATTTAAAATAATACCTAAACGACTTCATTGCTAAGCGCAGGGTCGGGTTTGAATATCGCACTAGACATCTTCATCTCTTCATGCAACAATTTTCACGGAGTACAGAAAATGAACTATGCCTTGTCCCTTTATTTTATTTGTTTTATTTTATTATATTTTGTTTTCCATTTCATGTTTTATTTAATTTATTTTGTAGAGATTACAGACCTCGCCGTTTGAGCGTCATGCTTGTATCAACACTGTGAGACATCTTCCTCTCTTCATGCAACGATTTTCCCAGCGCACAGAAAATGAAATATGTTTGCCTTGTCCCTTTATTTTATTTGTTTTATTTTATTATATTTTGTTTTTCACTTCATGTTTTATTTTATTTATTTTGTTTTTCACTGCATGTTTTATTTTATTTTGTAGACATTACAGACCTCGCCGTTTGAGCGTCATTCTTGCACTTGCCTCGTGTGGTTTATTGACTGCATATACCATACAATCAGTATTTTTAGGAATTTGCTGAAATCCCTTCGGACCAAGTCATGTCTTTTATGATTAGGAGACTTATCACGTTTAATTTCTATCCTTCCTTAAATCTCCCTTTTGTCGTCTTTATGATTCTACCTCATCGATGTGACACAGTTCCCAAGAATAGAAACGCTGGCTATTGCTAACAGAAAACCAAATGTGCTTCGTGAACTCCGGGAAAATCAATGTGAGCACTCGCTGTAATAAACGTTTTCCCGCCATTTCCATCGCCCGGCAGCCATGTTGAAACGGAATTGCCATCCATTGAAAAAAAAAGGGAAAAAGAAAAAATCCAGCCAATATTTGGCAATTACCTACCTTAACCAAAGCCTAACCAAACAACCAATATTTTTCGTTTCACTTTTTCGTCACCAAAAGCATAGTGGCACAATGAACGTTTCACATTTTCTAGTTTCATGATATAAGGTTTACCCAAGGTCACCCTGTCAGGTGCCACTGCGTCACGCTAGGAAGGGGACTTGACGGTATATCATTGAAGAATATAAATTATGTGTTTGTGTATTGCGATCACTATCTGTGATCCTCTTCAGCGTGGTGATCACAATATAGTCTTACAACGATTTTCTGTGTGTGTGTGTGTGTATATATATATATATATATGTACATACATACATACATATACCAAGGCTTTTTCCCCCTTCCAAGGGAGGTAGCCAAAAAGGGAAAGGCATAAAAACACTCCCACCCTTTTCACCCCCAAATACACTCCACAACCCTCCCACCCTTCCTCTCATCTGAGCACCTCCTGGATGACGGGTCATCCCTGCACCCCGCCCACCGCCCTGGGTCAGAAGCAGTGTCGCAAGACACAGTACATCCACAGCAAGGCCGCTTCATTTAATCGGCGACCCCCCCTCTCCGTCCCCCCTTTGCATATAAGGAGAGGACGGGGAGAAATCCCTTCGGGCTGCGTCAAAATTTACTCACACATACTACCCCACACCCCCCACCCCCCCGCCCACTCCCCCTCACGCAATCACAACATCATCCATATACAACCATTCTCCACTCACCTCTGTCTTCCGTCCTCTCCCTTCCTTCCTCAACAGACATTCCCCTCTTCCCCAAAGCCCCCTTCACCCCATCCATCCACCTCATCCTAGGACGTCCCCTCATGTTCACTCCCTCCACATCTGCCTTCCATACCTCTTTTACTAGTCTTTCTTCACTCATTCTTTCCATGTGTCCAAACCATCCTAATATTCTTTCATCAACCCTCTCTCCCATTTCTCATTTCTCATTTCTCACTCTATCTAGCCTAGTAACCCCCGCCATACTTCTCAGACCCCTCATCTCAAACACATTCAAACTCCTTCTCTCTTCTTCTCTTATGTTCCACGTTTCTGCCCCATACAGTGCTGTTGGCACAATCACTCCTTCATACAGTCTCCTCTTCGCATCCATTCCCAAATGTCTATTTCTCATTACACTCTTTAAACCACCAAGGCATTTACTCGCTTCTCTCAATCTACATTCTACCTCCACCTTCACTCCACCTTTTCCTGCTACACTTGCACCCAAGTATCTAAAACTATCCACTTCCTCCAGTCGCTCTCCCTTAATGCTCACTTCCAGTCTACTGCCACTTTCACCCCTTGTACATCTCATCACCTTACTATTAACCCACAATTATCTTTAGTTTTCTTCTATAACATACTATCCAAAACTCTCCCACCAGCTTCCACAATCCCTCCTCTGACCCTGCCAACTAGCGCAGTGTCGTCCGAATACAACAGTTGGCTCACCTCCCACTTTTCTCCATTTTCTTTAACCATCTCCAATCCCTGACTCACTACCCTAGGCATTCACCTCTCGCACCACCCCATCCATGTATAAGTTGAACAGCCAGGGCGACATAACGCATCCTTGACGAAGTCCCACCTTTACTTCAAACCACTCACTCTCTCCATTTCCAATCCTAACACATGCTCTACTACTCACATAAAAACTCTTGACAGCTCCCAAAAGCTTTCCTCCTATCCCATAAATCTGCATAACCTCCCACAGTGCCTTTCTGTCTACCCTATCATAAGCCTTTTCCAGATCCATAAAAGCCCAAAAAAACATCCTTCCCCTTTCCTATAGCTTTCTCACATATCTGTCTTACCACAAAGATCTGATCTACACAACCTCTACCCGTCCTAAAACCACACTGTTCTTCACCAATTACTCCTTCTGTTCCTCTCCTAATCCTCTCAATTAAGATTCTCCCATAAGCCTTCCCTACTACACTCAACAGGCTAATCCCTCTGAAATTACTACATTCACACTTGTCCCCTTTTCCCTTGTAAAGAGGAACTATACAGGCACTACTCCAGTCCTCCGGTACTCTACCCTCTCTCCAGCAAACATTAAATAATCTCACCAACCAGTCCACCATCACTGAACCTCCCTTTTTCAGACATTCTGCATGACATCCATCCAGACCAGGTGCCTTACCTGCTTTCATCATCTTTACAACTGCCTTCACCTCATCCTTCCTTATTTCTCCTCCATTCTCCTCACTCATCACTCTCATTTTCTTAGCACTTCCCACTGCAACTATCTTTCCTTCCCTATCCTCCTTCACATTTAGCAACTCCCTAAAATATTCTGCCCATCTTCCCCTCACTGCCATCTCTTCCATTATCAACTCTCCATCTGTACCTTTTACCTTTTCTTCCCTACTGATTTCGCTCCTCTTCCTCTCTTAATTTCTTTCTTTCCAAAACATCTTTTTATTACTTTCAAAATTTTCTGTCATACTCCTACCCCATTTCACATCTGCTCTCCTCTTTGCCTCCTTTACCTTTTTGCTTTACTTCTCTTTTCTTTTCTTTGTACGTCTCATATGACTCCCCTGTCCTCTTTTGTAACCAATCTGTGAATGCTCGCTTCTTCTCTTCTACAACCTTCTTTGTTTCCTCATCCCACCATTCACTACCCTTTCTTCTATTTCCCCCTGTCCTTCTTGTTCCACACACCATCCTTGCACACTTTAAGACTCCCTCCTTGAACCATCCCCATTCCTCCTCCACACCCATCTCTGCTCTATCCTTTACTCCCTCCCACTCCTCCTTCAGCTTCTTTTCGTACTCCTTCTCCTTTTCCTTTTCATTCAAGGAGTTCACTCTAAGAACCTCCCTACCTTTTGTCCCTTTCCCTCTTTCTCCACCTATTCTCCACTCTCAATTTACCTTCCACCAAAAAAATGATCTGATATTCCCCCACCCTCTCCCCTTAGCACATGTACATCCTTAACTCTTCCTATCATAATCCTATTTACCACTACATAATCCATTAAAGCTCTATCTACCACCCTTCCCTCCACCACCCTTTCCCATGTGTACTTATGCTTGACTTTCTTCCGAAACACTGTATTTGCTATCATCAACTCTCTTTCTAGACACATTTCCACCATCAACTCTCCACTACGATTCTTTCCTGGAACTCCACACTTCCCAACCACTCCATCGATTGGACCATTTCCCACTCTAGCATTAAGGTCTCCCAGTACTATTTACATTGACATTTCTTCCTAAACCCTCTATGCACTCATTTAAATCTATCCAAAAGGCCTCCCTTTCTTCCACGCTCTTCTCACTGCCCGGCCATATGCACTTACAAAGACCCACATCTCCTTTCCCAGTTTCACCTTCATCCACATTATCCTTGAGGAAACCTCTTTCCACTCCACTACCCCTTTACCTATCTCCTCACTTACTAGAATAGCCACCCCTTCCCTCCCTCGCCCTCTCTTCACTCCTGATAACCTCCCACTTACACTCCCAAACATACACTCACCCTTCCCTTTCATCAACTTAGTTTCACTCAAAGCCAACACATCCAACTTTCTTCTCACAAACATACTACCTATCTCTTCCCTTTTACTCTCATCTGTACCACATCCACGCACATTAAAAGACCCAAACTTAGGGTGCTGGCCCGAGGCCCGCCAGCACCCCTTATGCCTTTTCTTTTCAATTTAGGAAGTTGCCCCTTGGGGCTACAGGGAGAAGGATGCCTAGTCACTCCTCCCCGTCCCTTTCTTCTCGCCTCTTACGATCCAAGTGGGAAAACTTGGTGGGCAGTATTCTTTTCCCCCACCACAGGGAATCTTTTCCCCCACCACAGGGAATGTTAATATATTTATCGGACGCACTCAAACTAAAGTATGTCAACTGTGTTCCGATTACTGGATTTTTTTTCTTATGTTGCATTTCACGTTTAACTCTTATAGGGTACTAATTGAATAAGTTTCTATGCAGTTAGGAACAAAGGGGTTTAATAACACCGCAACGGACCAGAGTAACGTAGCATTATTTCATGATTGGGTACTAATTACCACATGTAGAAGAATGCTGAGTACGTTAAGCTTTCGTTATCCTTTCTGTTATTCTCGAGTTTCGTTTGTCACTTCAATGATTCCATCTTCGGTGTAATGTGGCCTCAAGCAACATTTCGTTCCAAGTTTACAGAGAGAGCAGACTAGAGTGAAAGATATTGTGGAGGCTGTAAAAGAGAGGAAGTGGAACTGGGCAGGTAAGTTAGTGCGAACGATTGATGAGCGATGGAGCAAATGTGTTACTGATTGGGCGCCGCGAGATAGGAAGCGTGGAAGAGGGAGACCAGACAGAAAGTGGAGAGACGAGATTGAGGATTTTGCAAAAGTGACGTTGCAGAGGATGGCTCGGTCGTGTGAATCATGGAATGCTGTGAAGGTCTTTGTTCAGCAGTGGACTCAGGATGGCTGATTTGATTGATTGATTGATTACAGTACAGTACTGTTTATTAGTTTATTTTTGTGTCATCTTGAAATATAGTAATTGTTTCCCACTGCTCAATACATAGACATCAGGATGTTTTGTTTGAAAATATCCCTTGTGATTATCAATTGTATAAAATAACCTGGAAGTCTTAAGTAGAATTTGTGTACGTCGCCTCCACTCTCCAAAACACTGCTTTGTAACTAATATATCTGCATTGATGATAGCGTTTATAGATTGTAAATTGATCATTATAGAAAAAAAATGAAATTATGGGCCAGAAGTCGACCTAAAATATTTTAAGGTCAAAAGATTGAAGTGGAAAAGCCACTTTCTCACATGTTGGTAACGGACTTAAGAATATAAGAATGGAGGAGACTGCAAGAGACCAGAAGGCCTACACTTAACAGTTCCATGTCCCTTACCACCTGCCATCCCTATACAAAAGTTAATAAATTTATTCCAGTCATTAACTACTCTTGGTAAACCAGCTGTTTCACATTTTCTTAAACCTAAATTTATACAATTTTAATCCGTTACTGCGAGTCCTGTCGTCTTAATATGATGAGCTTGCCTGTGTGTTCCTTGTTAAAGTCCTTGACGTTTTTGAATACCTCTATTAGATCACTCGCTCTCCTTTAAAAATTTAGTGACATCACAGTTAACTTAAACTTACTCCTCCAGTTCCGTTTATGTCGCCTTGAAATTTATATAAAAATGATCAAAATTTTCTTAATTTTCTCTCCTGTATATGTAGTATAAGCTGGGAAGATTTTGTTGTTTTCATTTTTGCATCAAAACTTAGCCTCTGCAGGAATGTTGTACTTGATCACGATCGCATATTTGGGATCAAACGAGCGACATTTGTGTAATATGCAATCTAGTTTGACTGATCGGTCATATATGAGTTCTGAGCTCTCTTCCGGGAGGTAAATAGCTGTCGATCACGAGTCCAACACATGGTACAATACCACAGTGAATCACGCGATTTTGGCTAGCCTTCCAGTCTTGAATTCAAACTCAGTTGCGTCAGTTTTGAATCCAAAATTACCGTTTCGTGGTCATTCGCATGGTTTGTGTACCGAAGTATGAGAAATACCCAGAATGCTATGGCGCCTGTCGTCCGCAGTTGTCGTCCATCACATTTTATCCCCTTTCAGTAATACAAATTTATTGCACTTGATATAAAGTACACTAATGATGTCTTTCAACGTTCTTAATGTCAGGGTTTTAACCACAATGACAGAAACTACAAAAGAGAATGACTGTCCAATGTATATTCACAGGTTGAATGCAAAGCAAATTAAGGAAAAATACAAATAGTACAAATAGGAATTATGCAGATAAAACACAATAAATGTAATGGGGGGAGTCCCCGTATACAAATACTTCGCTATTCAAACAAATTGAATATGGATTTTTTTTAAAGAACATTAGATTACCATAACGAACTAAAATTTGAACACCAAAACGCAAGCAAACGACATTTGCTCTTCAGTTTGCATATTTGGGTGGGAGTTTGTTTACGTAACAAGCAATTCACATAACAAGCAATTCAGTTAATGAGCTCTCAGTGTAGAATGTGTTTGCAGAAACCTCACTGTAAGGTTCCTTTCACACGTAACGACTTTTCGCCGTGCGCCATCAACGACAAAATGTCGTGCTCTCAAATAACCAGGAATACGACCGCTTTCACACCTCACGACCACGTGTGAAAGCGTCCATAGCCACTCATGGTTATATGAAAGCACGACGTCGTGCCGTAGATGGCACGTGACGAAAAGTCGATACATGTAAAACGAGCAGTGTGTGGGGACTGATAAGTGGAGTTAGGCAGTTTTGAATCTGGTTGCCATCTGGGTATATAGTCACGAAGAAGACAGAGGCACCATCACAAACAGAGGGTATTTTGTGTCCAGACCGACACTGCATGGGTCTTGTTCCAATGTCTGTATCCTCAGTCATCGGGTCAGTAAGGTCACCAATTGCAATGAAGAATATATATATATATATATATATTTTTTTTTTTTTTTTCAAAAAATCTTATTTTCTAAAATAAACTGTGACATTTTGTCAATAGAGCGCTATAAGTTATTTTACCCGCTCATTGGTTATTTTTGTCTTTCTAAAGACGATAAGATAAAATAGAAAATAAGTTTTGTTTATCCTTTATTTGGTAGATGTTGAATGAGGGCCGAAGGCCGAGCCCCCTGTGAAGCAGGAACTGGCGCAGCCGGGGGCTTGTACATTATGTAACTATATTTTGTTCTCACTTCATTACATTCTAATATAGACATTCTATTTCACACCTTTGGTATTTCAGTCCATATGAGGGTACAGTATTTGTTTGGTCACATGGGTGAACAGTGTGAGAACGTGTTATTTATCTTGAATGCAAAACAAGTAGAAAATGGGTTGAAGTTATAGGAATACATGAAAATGGGAAATTAGTGTTATGATTGCTTCCAGAAGACGACCATTCCTCGAAAATAAAGTATGAACAGGATTTGTATGTATGTAATATATATATATATATATTATATATATATATATATATATATATATATATATCAACCACAATACACTTCAATTCTAAGCCATCAACATCGAGAGAGACTCGAGGAGACCAACATGCAAAAATTGAAACGTACGGCCGAGGACTCGAACCTGGGCTAGCACGTGACATGTGTTAGTGACTTAGCCGATTGCGCCATCAAGATATATATATATATATATATATAGTAATATGAGGAAACTTCAGTTGGATAGATTAGAATGGAAACATGAAAAAATGGCACAAAAGGAGTGATAGTGAAAACCTGTTCCTTAGCTATACATTGCAATACAAAATTAAATATTTAAACTTAATTTATTTGGCATTTCTATGGTAGCAACCTCCATGGGTTGACTTCTAGAATATTCTTGAGGAAAGATGCTCTAGTACAGTGGTTCCTAACCTTTTTTGGATGCGACCCAAAATCCTGCCCAGATCGACCAAGGCGACCCCTACTTTTATGCTTTTTGTTCTCTCTCTCTCTCTCTCTCTCTTTCTCTCTCTCTCTCTCTCTCTCTCTCTCTCTCAATTAAATCGTCTATGTCTCAATGTTTTGCCTAACCTCAGATAATAATGACTTAAGAATTCTACAATCAGGATTAATACTTTGATCATATTTTGAATAGGAATATTGGGAAAAATATGCCCACAAGTCCTTGGTCACTAATTCATATGGCTGACCGAGCCAAGGGATAAGAACCATTGTTTTAGTAGATTGCTATACAGGATGTACAGAGACGGACTCCAACTGACATTTCCTTTGCTTAGTTTTGAAATGCCAACATTCTGAGAATGGCCTTTTCATTGTACAGAGTGGTCCAAATGTGTTGTTACCCCTACCAACAGAGGTACAAGTATTACAGTAATACAAAATACATGTCCTGGATTCAGTTTATTTACTGTAAGAACAATAGAACAAAATAAGAACACTGGAACAAAATGTTCCTATCGCAGTATTGTCATCTTCGGAGGAGCTGGATTGCCGAATCTTTCAGTGACGTCATGTCGCACAGTCCCCATGCTCTTGACTGACTGAATGTACACGCTCATGCGCCCATATATATACAAACAGCCTGAATACAGGACATGTATTTTGTATTGCTGTAGTACTTGTACCTTTATTGGTAGGGGTAACAAGACTTTCGTACCACCCTGTACATTGCTGTATCACATAGATGTTATAGAAGCCAATTCCATTGCATATTTGAATTAGTTTTTCTATATGTCTCCTGTTGTAGGGCTTTATGAAGTAGAAATCTATCCTGATTTATCTATAGGAATTGAAATTTCTCTGTTGTAATTTCTGACCTTTGAACATTCCCTGCTGAAATACGACAAGGGGAATACACCAAAAACATTGGAAAATATTTGGCAATTTTAGTCGAAATTTGTAGTTGAACATGAGAATCAGTAATGTTCATATTTCATAACAGACACTAATGTTGGGTGTTGGAAGGAAGCTGGTGGTCATTTTTGTTCTATTATGTTCTGAACATTGTCAATATTATTAATTTTTGTTTTCTATATTTGCAGGTGAGGAGCAATTTGGGGAATATCTTTACATATGGTACTACAGTAAGTTAAATGTGAACTTCTAGTAATAATATGCACAAGGAGGAGGAGAAGTAGTATCTTAGTGTAGATGTGTGTGACATGGAAATAGGGTTAAGTAGTAACTTAAGAATATATGAAACTACGAGCTGCGTAGGTCAGGTAACGTCTCGATGAAAATTCCTGCATAGGCTATCATGGAAACCATTACTCGGCTCTGTTTATGGTGAAGATGGTTCTTACAAAAATGAGGGTCATTGTGAAATCACCAGAAGTAAATGCCAGCACGGTCCTCTTCGGTTGTAAATAGTAATTATTGTTTTATTTCCTGTTAGCCACAGGTAATTTAATTCATCTGCATGTTATCGTTTTGATTAGCGAATTTCCTAAATGGCAAAGTATAAAAAAATCTACCATGTATCAGGGATCAAAATGCTTTCTTTTTTAACACACACACACACACACACACACACACACACACACACACACACACACACACACACACACACACACACACACACACTCGATAGCGCGGAGGTCGGGGTTCGAATCCCGCCCAGGGCTGAAATAATTTCAGTATCGCTCAGCTATGAGTCGTTACTCCAACTCGTGGGCGGGGAGTTGGGTGTGTGTGTGCGTGTAAGTTCACAACATTACCCATAGATTGGTCATATATGTGCTCTGAGCTCTCTTCCGGGAGGGTAATGGCTGTCGATCACGACTCCATCATGTGATCCAAGACCATGGTGAATCACACACACACACTGCTCGATGGTGTGGTTGTAATGCGCTCGACCGCTAATTCACCTATCTGAGTTCAACCCTCGACCCCGGCTGAAACATTCAGCATCGCTGCACTGCGAGCCGGCACTCTAAATCTGGTGGGCAAGGAGTTGGGTGTGTATGTGTAAGGTCACAGCATTACTCATAGATTGATCCATATATGAGGTCTGAGCTCTCGTTCGAGAGGATAATAGTTGTTGATCATAACTTCAACACTTGAATCAAGACCGTGGTGAATCACGCGCGCACACACACACACACACACACACACACACACACACACACACACACACACACACTCAAACATACACACATATACACATTCAAACACACACACACAAACACACTCAAGCACCACACACATATATACACATTCAGACACCACATACACACACCACACACATATATTCCCATTCAAACACCACATGCGCGCACAGACACACACACACACACACACACACACACACACACACACACACACACACACACACACACACACACAGACAGACAGACACACACACGCACGCACGTACACAGACACACACACACACAGGGATGAGAAGAGGATCCATAACCACCCCGTGCAGTTGTCCCAAAATTGAAATTGATTAATGGAGGGGCGCTGTGAATAGGGAAGGATTAGTTACGATTATTGTGGACGCGTCTACAAACTGAGAGAAGAGGATAGGAGGCTGGTGGGGGTGGAGGTGGGTAATTAAGTAGTTTCTCCAGTAGAAGGAGTATGCTTTAGTTGAATAAAATCACCTGCCGGCATCCAAAGAATACAAATTTTTAAAAACACCGAAGGATGCAGTCCAGATTGGATCAACATTTTAACCCTGAAGTGAATTCGCTGGAGACAGCAAGAAATGAATATTGAATGTGGGAAAACGCACACGAAATTGTTGTGGTTATGGGTTGTCGTCTAACAGAGCTTCTGTCATAGATATCCGAGGTATGTACCCATCAGTGTGCACATGTGAAAGTGCTGATTAAAGATGGCTGATGTTTGTGTGTGTATGTATATACGTACACACACACATACACACACACACACACACACATATATATATATACATATATATATATATATATTGTGTGTGTGTGTGTTTCAGTTTCCTCTCTCTATGTGTGTGTGCGTATATATATATATATATAATATATATATATATATATATATATATATACACACACACACATATATATACATGCATACATTGCTGCATCATTATATTATCATTACTGCATCTTGGGTTGGTTACACTTACAGTCCTTGGCCATCAACAGTACAAGGTCATATTACGTCAATCCACCCTGGAGGTAATGGTGATGATTTCTACAACGACATTTCCTCATAACGGAAATAAACGTGATTGTGACAACCTTTCTCCTTGGACGTCGTCGAGTAATTATGACATGTTTAGTCATGCAAGCGTCATGGTAATCTTGGAATGTCAGAAACTCTGGCCAATAGTAACTCGAAGGATCATACACATTTATGTGTGCGTGGTTGGTCGAGTAGAGGAGCGGCTCCAGGAAGCCAACAAACTGCTCAGTTGTCTGACAGACTTAGTGGTGAGCGTGTTCGGCCGCCGCTGTGCTGCCTAGTAACTTTGGCAGTCGAATGGTATGTTTCTTGTGCACATTTTTTTTTCTTCTTCGATCTGCCGAAGAAGAACTCAGACACGAACTGCTGCGATGTACAAGAATAAATGGTAGACGTTTATCGGGAGTTGTTGGGAGTGGAAAGGGAGGGTGTCTGCATGGAAGCTTGCCCGTAGAGAACGTTTGGACTGGCGCCGGCGTGTGAGTGAAGCAAAGCGCCCCCTAGCGTATGCCCCCCCCCCCCGGTTGGTGATAGACGAGTTGCATGGAAATACCCCAGACTCCCTTTCGTTACTGACTTTCCTTTTAAGGAATAATTGTTTATTTTTTTTTTATAAGTAATTTCCCCCTCACACTCGGGTGATGCGCGTCATCCTGACTAGGGTTATACTCGAGGTTGTCTGTTAGTATCGCATTACTCGGCTCAAACATTCCTGCGAGCCTTGCATTTGGTCCAATGGTGGAAGCCAACCAGGAGTTTGATGTCCAGGCCTCTTGAGGCCTTGACAAGGTTATTTCCACCAACGCGGCCTTGGTGACCAAGTGTGAATATTTCTTGACACATACAATAATTATATCGAAAGGGAATTGGGGGAAGAGAGAGTGTGTTGATGGGAACTCTTATATGCGCATTTGAATTGGGTAAATGGTTTATAATTTCTTGAAGATTGCATATCTTCCACTGTGTCCACACTGATTTTTCCCATTTTCTTTTCCTTTCTTAACATTGGAGTCTACGATTGAGAATGGGGTAGGAGTCTTCATTGTTTTGACAGCTCTGTATAGATTATAGTTTTGTTGGTTAAGATTAGAGAATAAGAAGGAAATTGTGGAGTATTCTAGGTTTAGGGACTTGTGTTTTACACTAACACACACTCACACAAGATGTGATAAAGAAGTATTAAGACCAGTCTTATGTTGAAAAAATCACAGTCATGGCAGTCTCTCGTGGATGATTCCGTATGTCAAACATTCCAACGATCGTGGTATTGGTATGTTGCCAGTTGCTTAATGCTCTCGACATTGCCAAAGTTCCTGCTAAATAATAATAATGATGATGATAATAATAATAAATACACAAATAGATAAATAAATAAATAAAAAGTGAGTTACTGGGAGGGGGGAAGAGATCAAGCGAGCACGGAACATGTCGATGTGATGTGATGTTTATCCGAGAACTGATGCACTGCCTGTGGAGCGCGGGCAGGAGGGGGCGTTGTCGTGATGAAACTGCCAATCATCCTCTTGCAACTCTGTCCTTTTACGATGGACTTCGTCTTTCTGGCGTTTCTAAACTTTACTTTGTACTCTTTATTAATCACCTGGCGCGGTGGAGCAAACTTATGTAATCCCTCCATGGTAAAAATGAGATAAAACATCGTCTAAAGACTTTGAACAATGCTACTGATACGGCGGGCTTCGGTAGTCTCTCTCTCTCTCTCTCTCTCTCTCTCTCTCTCTCTCTCTCTTTATTATGAGCTTGAATTTCTGGGTCACAGGTCTGGGATGCGTCGCAAGCTGTGGATCATTTTATGTTTGGTTATTTGCAACGCTTATCAAGTTCGTGGCAACCGACAATTTAGCTGTCTTATCAAGTGAGAGGAGTTTGGACACACACTTGGCAGATATAATTTCATCCTTAGGTCAACATTTAAAATGGACTGAAGTGGTTCAAGCATAATATTTAAACCTTCATAATTTTCTTCGTTTCTATTCGTATGAACTTGGAAGCCTGGCGAAACAGTCGTCATTCCTGTTTGTATGAAACAGTCGCTACTGTTCACAGTCATCTTTGGAACATTTGTAATACCCTGACACTCACGCACGACATGCACAGTCTTCAACATACTCCAGCTCTCAGGTTGTGTGCATGAATATTCCAGTTTTTGACAGAAACGTGTGGATATTCTTCGTATAATTTTCTCGTCATAAATACGACGAACTGGTCTGAACATTGTACAAACTCGAAGTGCCAAAACAGCTGCTGTCAGATGGAATTAGTCAGTCGACTGGTGCACCATTTAGAAATTGACAATTCATATTTTATGATCACACCTTGTATGTGTATATATATATATATGTATATATAATATATATATATATATATATATATATATTAGAAATTGACAATTCATATTTTATTATCACACCTTGTATGTATGTATATATATATATATATATATATATATATATATATATATATATACACATACATACATATATATGGAAATTAATTCCAACGCAAGGACTCGAACCTCTGCGTTAGCGATTGCTTATTATGAAGTAGAGACGATAGCCAATGAACCGCCAGACCCTACCGAGGGCAGTAGGCTTAGCTCAGTCTCTATTCTAATTTCACAGTCTTTATATATATATATATATATATATATATATATATATATATATATATATATATATATATATATATATATATATATATATTACAGGTGAAAAATGTAATCATACATTTGTCAATCACGTTAAAAACCACTGTTGGAGTAGAAAAGACTGGAGACGGGGAATCGAAATATATAGATTCCCCGTCTCCAGTCTTTTCTACTCCAACAGTGGTTTTAACGTGATATATATATATATATATATATATTATATATATATATATATATATATATATATGTACAGTATGTGTATGTATCTATAGTGAAATACTTGTTCATACTATTTAATTTTATATTTGAATTTTATTGTGGACACAGGACAATATACCCATCTAGATGGTACAAATACTAGCGCTCTGTGTGGAAATGTTTTTTACTGAATTTGCAAATGAAAATAACATATATTTACTGGAGGCAATTAGATTTTGACCACGTTTATTGGGAATGGAACAAAATTGTGTTGGCGTAAGTTTTTCCATTAGAAGCACTAGGGCCGAGTTTACCTGTGTCCTACCGTGTAATCAGAGTTTGGTAGTCCGGCACCCTGTATCTTATGGATTACTATTTGGAGCGAAGAAGGATCGTTGTGTAATTGGTAAGCACACCTGTTCGGGAAGTTGAGAGGGTTCGAACCTTGGACTGTGACAACTTTTCAGTAACCTAAAAATATTCAGCACCTGAAATAAATCAACTCTGTTGTAGAGGACATACCAGCCTGAGTAAAGGAATTGAGGTTGTCAGTGCATAGGGGAAGGTGAGGGGGAAATAGTATAGATGGGATTGAAGGTAAACCTAAGCAGTATCTCTCGGTAGACTGGTGAAAAGAATGAAAAAAATGAGTCCATGGAGTCAGACGTCTGTGACAAAGTGTGTACGTAAGGGCCTTGCAAGTGTCCCCCAAGAACCTGGGCTCTTTAGTTTATGGAAATAAACCCAAAATTATAGAAGTAGAAGGAAAAGGTCCTCTAGCGCTTCAGGTAGTCTAGAATGACCCTCAAACATCCGCTTCATGGCGAGACAAAGGAGACCCCTTGACCTCATTTCGAGAAAAGAAGTATTTTAGTAAAACAGTCATGATTCCCCCGTGCTGAGGAGCAGGGGGAATGCCTTCTCCCTCCTTCATCCCCTGGGGGAACCTTGCTGTGGAAAGGAAAACCGAGAAACAAAGACGTCTGTCACTGTGGTGAGGAGAAAGGAACCTGACTTGGAAAGAGAAAGAGCACGGGAGAGTGAAGGCGGGACGGTGAGCTTTCGATTTTACCCGCGAGATGGAGTCATTCTCGATAGGGGGGCCGTATGCATAGCTCGCTCGAATACGTAAACAAACATGGACTTGGGTATGGAAACTGGGGAGCATTTCAATAACACCGGGATAGAATTCTAAGCCTTCCATTTGGAGTTGTGTTCAGCAGATCGTGATATGTGTGTGTTCCGAAGAGGTGTTTTGATAATTGATTACGTAAAGATGTTTGTTTTAAATAACATAAAAGAAATGTAACAATAGGGGAATCGTCAGCGTAAATTAGGTTTATTAATAATTACGTAATTTTATTCTAGTTAAGTCACTAAACTGATGCTTCTGTGGTTAGTTGTAGGAAAATTAATCTTGGAATGAAGGTTTTAGTGTAGGGTGAAATATATTTCCATAGATGTGGATGGAAGCAGAAGTGGGAGGTAGGGAGGAGGAGAAGGATGAGGAGGAGGAGTCAAACGTCAGAGATTGGAGAGAGGCTTGTGTCGATCAAATCCGTCGATGAAGAAAAGGATTGAGATTAGAATTGGAGAGGACGGAACAGAGAAAAAAGTACAATACATCGTAGGTGTTGATATTGAAGGAACAGAAGTCTGCTCCCACATTGTTATTATGATTTTTTTTTTCTTTCTTTTTTTGAGCAGTCACTTTATGACTCGGGCTAAGATGGCGAAAGGTCTTCGGAGGAAGGAAGGCAGTTTGGAAAACAACTTCTACCAAACTGTCCAAAGTTTGATAGCAGTTCATAACATTGTTTGAAGCTCGCCCCGTCAGAATTTCAAAATACTATTTCGTACATCAACAGCAACATGAATGGGTTTTTAGAAATGTATTGTTAAACAATATTGTATTAGTATACTTAAATAGCCATGTTTCGGAACAGCAAGAATTAAACATATAAAATCAGTACTCCGGATTAACAATGGAATTTTAGCGTACTTATTTGTTTGTTATTATTTGTCTCTTTATTATTATTTCCTTGATTATCATTTATTATTATTTATCTGTCGATTTATTATTATTTACTGTTTACCTATTTATTTACTTGCTGTTTATATTATAATTTTATTTATTTATAAATATTATTATTATTATTATTTTTTTATTTTTATTTTTTTTCATCCGACATAGTTATGGACCAAAAGGTCTCCCTTCGGCATGCTCCTCCTTTGTAATCCTTTGTAAATTACAACCATCCTTATCTGGATACTAGGTCGTATAAGTAGTATGGATCTGGCAGTGTTTTGTTGTGCTTATTGTCCAAAATCCCTTATGTGAAATGTTCACGGTTCATAACACCGTATTGGATACTCTGAATGCCACGACATATGAATGTCGAACGAAACCATATACTGTAAACATCCGTTTTTTTTTTTTTTTTTTTTTTTTTGAGCTACCATTACTTATGTACCCAGTGGGACTGTACGTAACGTTTAGTTGAAGTGGATGGTACAGACATAAATTTTTTTTATTCTCTACAGAATTATATTTTACAGTCATGCTAGGCAGGATATAAAGCGATACATGTTGGAATGTTGCTGAGTCAGCATAGTTCGCACCTATCTCCAGTCCACCTCAGGTTAGATAGAAAATAATAATAGTTTTTAGAAGCGTTGGAGGAAGTCAGGAAACATTGTCTCATGATTGAAAATTTCACACTGAATACGAATCAAACGATAAATATCTTTTTCAGGCTGTCAGTACATAAATTTAACTTAGAAGTGGGTTGAAACAGCTTAGCCAGCCGTGTAGTCAATGAATGGAATAAACTTCCTGCACAGACAGTGCAGTGTATTAAGGTTCGAATTTTTAAGTTTAATTTTGGTAAACACTTGCAACACTTGCTATATGCTGTAATTGCCTGCCAATTTTTTTTTACGACCTAGTTAAGGACCAAAGGGTCTCCTGTCAGTGTGCTCTCCCTTTGTAAACCTTTGTAGAATGTACAGTGCGTGTCAGTACAGCCGCTGTACTGTGTCGCGTTTGTTAAGGCGGTGGATTGAAAATAAACCAATACAGTATAAATTTGAAAATAATAATAAAGCATTGCTAGAGGGAGCTGGGGTGGGGTGGACAAATCCAGGACACAGGAGATTTCCTGTTACAATCCACAGTACAGAGAGTATAGTTAGATAAACCGCGATATATATATATATATATATATATATATATATATATTTTATATATATATATATATATATAAAGGCATGAGTGACATTCAGCTGTTTTTAACTTTTGACATCAGGTGTGGTATGGGCAGAAAATTTCAATGTTTTTCGAAGCGGACGACAAAAAGGTATCTACGACAAAAATAATATAATGATAATAACAGTGATTAATGGTGATAATATCAATAATGATAATAATAGCAGTGATAATTAATAGTAATAAATGTAATTATTAGTGATAATGATAACGTAATTTAATTTAATATTGAATCGGTAAGGATTGGGAATCTTCTTGCCCTCGTCGACACTGAGACCGTAGCGGACATTGTTGGATATCTATGACCGGACCATCGGGGACGGACGACCGTTGGCCCCTCCCAACGGTCAAGATGGATGGCGGAGGGAAAATGTCGAAGAATTAACCATCCCAAGTCATCCAGAATAGATAAGTTAGAGGAATCTAGCTCAATTCAACGGCTGGTACAGTAAAAGACGGGGAAAGAAAGCCAGACCTGGTGGTGCATTAAATAAAAGGGATTCCGAGAAAAGTTGGTTTGAATGTATTCTGCCAAAGAAGTTAGGAAGTCAGAATTGTGGATAGCGTTGGGAGCTAGGCCAGACGTAAATATTGGATGGAAGAATTTTGTTTATTTGTTTTTATGTTTTTGTTTGTTTATTTATGTTATTATTTTAGCTGAATGTCCTAAGGTTGAGATGCTTAAGAAAGGCAAGAATATATATATATATATATATGTTGAGACATTCTGACAGGTTGACGTAAGCGGAGTAGGAAACACAGGAGTCTTAGTCTTGAGTTTATTCCTGACTAAGACTCCTGTGTTTCCTACTCCGCTTACGTCATATATATATATATATATATATATATATGTATATATATAAAACAATCACACACGCATCGCACATAATATACAGTATAATATAAATACAATTGACACTTGAAAAACACCTAGATAGATACATGGAGTCAAACCGCAATCTAACGTATTTCTCAGCATCATGACCTCATATACTTAAATTAAATCTGGTTCTTAACCATTTGCATTGTACATCTACCCACCCTCAATTCGCTAGAAGTCCCACGAGTACCAATAGGTCTGCTGCTGTTTGTGTCTTTGTATTCTCTTTATGTCTATATATTTCTTTCCTCTTTTTTTCCCTCTCTCCCTTTCCTCTCTTTTTTCTTTCCTCTTTTCTCTTTCCTCTCCTCTCTGTCTTCTCTTCTTTCTTCTTTCTGTCTCTCTCTCTCTCTCTCTCTCTCTCTCTCTCTCTCTCTCTACCTGCTCGAATTTGCATTCGCCGCTCATGGTCTTCCTTCCGATGTTTCCCTTTAAATTCGCCCTAATTTCGAACATCGAGTCAGGGGACTCGTTCGGAACGGAAAAACACTGAAAAGAATAAAGAAAATGGGAAGAACGAAGGAGTGAGGAAGAGCCGGCGGAAGGACGCAAACGAAAAAGAAAACGGAAGAAGCTAGAGAAGGAACCGGAGAGTAGAGGAACCGTGATGATGTGCAGGAGAAATTGTCGGCGACGGAATGTGTAAAGACTGAAAGCTTTCAGGGGGGGCAAGAGACTCGATCTAAGGGAATGCAAGGGGGGAGGGGGAAGGAGGGTAGTAGGGGGGAGAGGGGGGGTTGCCGTCGAGGGAAGCCCCAGTCGCGGGGGAATGAACACGTGAGCTGTTATTTAGATGGATTCCGTCCTCCTCCTCCTCCTCCTCCTCCGCCCTCATTGATGTATATGAGTTGCCACAAGTCTTGCTACATGCGCGCGCTGTACATCTTAAATCGTGGAGGTTTTTCTTCCTTTGCCGTTTCACATTTATTCCTCGCCTTGGGACAGATGCCTCGGGTGTGAACAAGGTACTTAGGATGGCATTCTTAAAAAAATATTTCCTTACATAAATCCTTGGAAGGGAAAGAATTAATTTTAAGAATACCACCGTAAGATTCTTACGGTGGTATTCTTTCGAAAAATTCCTTTCATATATAAATCATTCCCTATATAAATCTAATATAAACCCTTGGAAGGGAAAGAATTATTTTTTAGAATACCACCGTTAGGTATTTCGTTTGTACGGACTCAGGGAGTTGCGCAAGTAAGTTCTCGCCTGTTTCGGTTGTTACGTCTGTGAACCGTTAGTGTCAGCAAAAGGTTCTTCCTGGACGAAGAAAACGGGATGTGTGGCGTGGCCAGGAAGTTGCATGTCAGCGGACGACGCCCGCCGTGTTTACTCAGTGCACACGTTAGAGGAATTTGACGGTAATGGGAAACGTATTCTACATATAGATACACACACACACACACACACACACATATAAATATATATATATATATATATATATATATATATATTGGTGTATTTCGGTAGCAGGTTCTCATGTAGACAATTTTGATTGAAGTTCACAGCAGCTTCTGCGTTCACGACTTTTTTGCTGAGAAGTTCTACATCCCTGATGATGGAACGGTGAGCAATGGGTAGCTCCCATAAAAGTTGTCCGAAAGACATAAGTACAGTAAGATGTAATATACGAAAATATTTACTGTCTACAAGTTTCCCTTCTGTAGTTATTTTGCATATATATATATATATATATATATATATATATATATATATATATATATCTTTTTTCAACCACATTAACTTTTTACTTCTAATTCCATGTCAGTCTCGTTCGTGATGTTATGTAATTAAAAGTAAAAAGTCAATGTGGTTGAAAAAGATTAAGATCTGCATTGGGGACCATTCAATGTGTGTGAATACATATATATATATATATATATATATATATATATATATATATATATATATATATGCAAAATAACCACAGGAGAAGGGAAACTTGTAGACAGTATTTTCGTATATTACATCTTACTGTACTTATTGTGTACAAGTTTCTCTTCTCCTGTGGTTATTTTGTATTTTTCGTATCGCGGTGATGTGATTGCATATATATATATATAATATATATATATATATATATATATATATATATATATATTAGTGAATTAAGCAGGTTTTCATCGATACATTTTCTATTAAAAATCACAGCATACTCTGTATTGGTGATCTTCTTTAGACTTTCTATTCTTCTGAGTATTTTCTTCTCTGAAGCAGAGAGAGAAAATATAATATATCTAAGCATGGAGTCGTTCAGAAATATATTTTCTCTCCCTGCTACAGAGAAGAAAATACTCAGAACAGAAAGTCTAAAGAAAAAGATCACCAATGATGTGATTTTTAATAGAATATATTATTATTATTATTATTATTATTATTATTATTATTTTTTATTATTTTTTTTTTTTTTTTTTTTTTTTTTTTTTTTTTTTTTTTTTTTTTTTTTTTTGTTGTTGTAATGGTCTCCAAAGGACTTGAAGGCAGAAGCTTAATAATGTTTCTCTGTTAACCGAGACACTTTTTTAGTTCTTGAGAGGCCAGTGCTTGTGTGTCGCATTGTACAGGCCTGATGTCATGTTGGGACGTTTCCATATCCTCTTCGTCACGTATAGGTTCTATTACACCCTTCAACGCTTAACCCCATCATGTGGAATTAACCCAAATAATGATGGGAATAACGCTGAGAGACCGAAAGAGAGCAAGATGGATGAGAGAGCAGACTAAAGTGAAAGATATTGTGGAGGCGGTAAAAGAGAGGAAGTGGAACTGGGCAGGTAAGTTAGTGCGAACGACTGATGAGCATTGGAGCAAGTGTGTTACTGAATGGATGCCGCGAGATAGGAAGCGTGGAAGGAGACCAGACAGAAGGTGGAGATATGAGATCGAGAAGTTTGCAGGAGTGACGTGGCAGAGGATGGTGCAGTCGTGTGAATCATGGAATGCTATGAAGGAGGCCTTTGTTCAGTAGTGGACTCAGGATGGCTGATTTGATTGAGTGATTAGCGAGTGTTAAAGACACTTTGCTGTACTTCTTGAAGTTGTGCTTAATCAGGCCTCCTTGACCCAGGTCTTCTCCTTGAGAATGGAGGAGGCTGCAAGAGACCTTAAGGCCTACACTAGGCAGTCCCATGCCCCTTACCACATATCATCTCTATCCATAAAGTTGTTTAATCTTATCTTAAAACAACCAGTTGTTTCAGCGCATACTGCATGGTTACTAAGTTTATTCCACTCGTTAGCTACACTGTTGGTAAACCAGTTCTTGCCTATGTCCTTCTTAAACCTAAATTTGTCCAATTTAAATCTATTACTATGAGTCCTGCCCTGATGTCTTAATATGATGACCTTGCCTCTATGACCTTTGTTAAAGCCTTTGACCCATTTGAAGACTTCTAGGTGACCCACATGCTATCCCTCTACCAGAACTTCCATTTGTGCTTTTGTACTCGAAGAAGTTTATCGAACTTGACCCTTTCTGGGTGCGACTATAAACCTAATTAACTTGTTCTACTTAAGGAATGGAATCCAATTCTATTGGTGATTCCAAGGTAGCTTCCCGAGTGATATTGGATCCCACGTGGGAAAGGATTTCAGCCTTTATTGAAAGGAAGGCCGAGGTTCTTCCTCGACTGAATCAAATAAACTGGTGGTAACCAGAATAATAAGTGTTACTTCAAGTTTCAATGAGTGGAAAGCACTGCCCCCCCCTTTTTTTTTTTTATAGTGTGGGATAATTTCTGTCATTGGCTTACAGCAATAGCAGGAGGTGATCAGTCGCCGGTTCTTAGCTCGCTTTGGGGTAAGTCTAGCTAGTGACCGAGTACCAACCTCTTGGGGCGGCACCTTTAGATCCGAGAGGATGCCCCGCTTAGTGTGTGAAAGCTTCACAATAATTACTGTCTCCCTTGAGCAAGGGGATGGGTGTGTAATGTCTGCAAGATTGCAACGTTACCCATAGTTGAGATCATATACGAGGTCTGAGCTCTCATCCGGGAATATAGTAGCTGTCGATCACGAGTCCATCAATGTTGCTTTTTCTCTTATATCTCCCACTTTAAATGTCTCCTAGTTTTTCGACTCTCTTTTACCCTCGGCTTCCTTTATCACTCTCGCGCTCGCTCTTTTTTCCCCTCTCTTTCTCTCTCGCTTTCCCTCTCTTTCTCTCTTTCCCTCTTTCTATCTGTCCCTCCCTCTCTCTCACTCTCGCTCTTTCTCCCCTTCCCTTCCTCGCTCCCTCTGTCCCTCTCTTTCCCTCTCATTCCCCCTCATTCCCTCTCTCTCACTCTCTCTTCTTCGCTATCTTTCTCTCTTTCCCTCTATCTCTCTTTCACCCTTCCTCTCTCTCTCTCTCTCTCTCTCCCTATCTGAGCCAGTCTTTCACCTCTGTGTTTTATATATAAATATATAATTTGTTGCAACAAGTCAGCTGGTATTGTTGATGCACGACCCAAAATAGGACGAAAATACAATTTTTTTCCCCCCCGAGTCGCCGGATTTTTTGTGCCAACGCGTGTAATGACGGTGGGATAGCGTCTGTTGATGCTGAAGGCTGCAGCTGGCATCTGCTCTTGTCAGCGTCACAGATGGTGACGCCAGAAGCCACCTTTCAACAGATGGACGTTACCCTTGGTGACGACATGAGGGCGAGGGAGGGAGGGGAGGGAGATAAGATGATTAAGGTTAATTCCGTTTCCTCGTGTTTAGCTCTACTGAACGGACAGCAATGCCTTGTACACCTTTGCCTTCTCCTTGTTTGTCGACTCCTCCCTCCCTCCCTTCCCACCTTAAATTGAGCAAGTCTGCTCAATTGGCATTAGACTGCAGGTGTGTGTGTGTGTGTGTGTGTGCCTTGGTCTGGATTCGTGCACTTGCAGAGCCTCGAGCAAAGCGTGTGAATGTATGCATATTCACGGGCATGTATATTTGCATCACGGAAAACGGAATTAGGGTGGAAACGGATGACGCAGCGATGCGATTGTGGGGAATTGCACCATCGAACATGTTTGGGTGAACCGGGGAAGAGGAGGAGGAGGAAGAAGAGGACAAACGGAAAGCGAAAGTCTTTGAGTTGTTTTTTTGTGTAGAAGTGAATGACACCCAAAACTGGAGGAAGTTGTATGTAAACACGTGGTTTTAAACCCAGGGCTAACCCCCCCCCCCGTCTCCACTACCCCGGTGGGAGGGCGGGGTAATAATGCTATGACACGAGGTTAAACGATTCCCGTACCTGTAGCGGAGTTCGACGTAAAAGCAATTCGAATCCTGCCGCCAGCGAGTTGGACCAAGGGCATGGATAATTAAATTCAACGATATAAAGTCCTCTGTAAGGGGCACCGTCCTAGCCTCCTGATAGGGGGAGTTCGTGACGTTAAACCAACAAGAGGACTTGGAGAATGGGCTTCAAGAAAAAATGTTTTTACCGGAGGAAACGGGCATATTCCTCTTTGAGGGGTCGAAGTACTGGAGAGAAGGAGTTCCTCACGTGGGATACGTTGATGACCATCAGGAAGCCCGTGAAGATTAAAAGATGATAATAAACAAGTAAATAAAACGCGATTCCCTTAAAGGTTATACAATACAACGTTTATGTACAAACGTTTGTATACAACGTTTATTGGCTTTGTTTTTATCTTTTTATCAATTATTATTATAATCATTATTATTATTGTTTATTATTATTAGTATTAGTATCATATTATTAATTATTATTATAAATTATTAATTATTATTATTATTGTTAATTATTATTATTAATTATTATTATTATTATTATTAATTATTATTGTTCATTATTTTTAGTAATTATTATTATTATTGATTATTATTATTTATTTTATTTTATTTTATTAAATTTTTATTTGTTTTCCTCTCCATTAGGAAAGGGATCCATAGCTTTCACCAGATTGTAAAATGTACCAATAAAAATGTCGAGTGTACAGAGTCGAGCTGGGACGAGGGTTAGCAATGGGCCAGGCGAGTAAGTGATCTTGTCTTATTTGCCTAAAGCTACTAAATTGGGGAGGGGGAAGGGCTGGGACGGCCAAAGAGGGGAAGCAGGGTATAGTATGACACAGTGGGGAAAGGGGAGACCTTATATAGGGCTGGGTAGCTTAGGGTCTGGGTGATGAGCGTTACGGAGGTAGGGACGGACAAGGAAGTGGGAGAGAAAGAGAGGGAGGGAAGATAAAAAGAAAGAGTAAAAGGAAGGAAGGGAGAGAGAGGAAGAGAAAGAAAGAGTAAGAGACGAAGGAAGGGAGAGAGAGAGGGAGGAAAAAAGGAAAGATTAAGAGAGGAAGGGAGAGAGAGGGGAGGTAGGGAAGAAGAAAAGGAAAGAGTAAGAGGAAGGAGAGAGAGAGAGAGCGAGAGGATTGTTGCATTGCAGTTATGTAGTGAGAAAGTATATACACTAAGAACAACTACAACATCCTTTAAAATAGTTGTTTGTGTGCGCGCGTGTGTTGGTGTTTTTCCTGTAGATGATTTTAGTAGTTGTAAGGGTCGTTCGCTATAATTCGAACTTATCGTTAGCTCTATAAGCTCTCTTTTGACAAATGCTTAGTTGATGGAAGAATAATGTTAACTCCTTAAGCCACCTTGGTTCTTTAGAGATTAATACAGAAACTAATAGAGAAGAGAAGTCAAGGGGGAAATATAAAAAGTACAAAAAAGTGGCTCTCTTTTGACAAATGCTTAATTTATGGAAGAATAATGTTAACTCCATAAGGCACCTTGGTTCTGTAGAGATTAATACAGAAACGAACAGAGGAGAGAAGAGTCTAGGGGGAAATAAAAAATGTACAACAAAAGTGGCAGGAGTAGAAGTCTCATTACGTATTGAAAATGTAAAAGTGACGTTCCGCTGGTTGCTTCATGTTCCGGGACGATGCATTTCCTCCGCTTCAAGCATGGAAATGACGAGGAAGGGAGGATGGGCTGGGGGCCAGTCTGGTGTTGGATGTGTTTCTGAAGGCTTGGTCCAAGTCTGTCATTACGTACAGCTACGAGTATCACAAAGGTGTCGTGTATGTGTATTTTGTTTACAGAATTTTTATGTTGCTCGAAATTTCGTGAAGACAGGACCTTTCCTTATGGTCTTCGTCATCTATCTTTATACCAACGGATTCTTCCCCCATATAAGGGTGGTAGCCAGTCAGGGCACGTACCCACTCCTATCCACCACCCTTTCCTCCATCTCATCTTAGCTCCTCTTGGATTAAGAATCATCCATGTTGGATGTATTGTGTCTTTCCTCGTAGTGATAGTTGTAAATAGTACTTTAACGAGGTTAGTAAGCCATGCGTGGTTGGAGAACATAAGAATGAAGGAGACTGCAAGAGACCGTAAGGCCTACACTAAGCAGTTCCATGTCCCTTACCACCTGTCATCCCCATCCATAAAGTTGTCTACCCGTTTCTTAAAACAACCGATAGTTTCAGAACTCACAATATGGTTACTAAGTCTATTCCATTCGTTGAACACTCTTTAGGTAAACCACTTCTTGCCAATTTCCTTCTTAAATCTAAAGACGGAGGAGAAGGGTTATACGGCATATATAAGAACGGAGGAGACTGCAAGAGACCATAAGGCCTACACTAGTCAGTTCCATGTCCCTTACCACTTCCCTTCCCTATCCATAAAGTTAACTAATCTTCTTTAGAACCAACCCATTGTCCCAGCGTTCTTTATATGGTTACTAAATCCATTCCATTCGTTGCCCACACCATTTCTTGCCTATTTCCTTCCTGAACCTAAACGACGTAGGCTTGATCGTGAGGCTCTCGGGTAGGGCTTGGTGGCTGTGCATGATGGGGCTTCCACTGCGGGAGGGCTTGTAAGCAGAGGAACTGGGACTGGGAGACTGCCACTGAGCAAACTTTTCTTTTCAAGTTCTTCTTCGTGGCTTTTTGGTGTGAGGAAACATTTTATAGAAAATGTTTATAGGTGAGGGAGGCGGTGTCGATATATATATATATATATATATATATATATATATATATATATATATATATATATATATATATATATCACTGTTAACCCACTATCGGAGAAATAATAACGGAAAGTACAGAGAAACTGTATATTTCGACTACTCTCTGTAGTCCTCTTCAGCAGAATGCTTACATAAGGTTAAGGTACTTTGAGAGTAGTCGAAATATACAGTTTCTCTGTACTTTCCGTGATTATTTCTCCGATAGTGGGTTAACAGTGATCTTTTACATATGTGTTATAACATACTAGTTTCCATATATATATATATATATATATATATATATATATATATATATCCTCTCTTTCTCTTTCTCTCCCCCCCTCTCTCTCTCTCTCTCTCTCTCTCTCTCTCTCTCTCTCTCTCTCTCTCTCTCTCTCTCCCATTCCTCTCTCTCCCCTCCCTCTCTCTCTCCCCTCCCTCTCTCTCTCCCCTCCCTCTCTCTCTCTATCTCTCTCTCCCTCCCTCCGTCCCCTCTCTCTCTGTCTCTCCCTCCCTCCGTCCTCTCTCTGTCTCCCCCTCCCTCCTCTCTCTCTCCCCCTCCCTCCTCTCTCTCTCTCTCTCTCTCTCTCTCTCTCTCCCCCCCCCGAGATGCACGGCTTAATCGTGATTGCTGAAAAACCGGTTATTATACGATTAAGTTTAACTTGAAGGTCAGACAAACTGTTTCAATATGCAAGAACTTTTCGAATTAAGGATTCAATCAGTGGGAGAGGGATTTAACTTTTTTATTTACTTATTTTTTTATTGATTTATTTTTTATTTTTTGTAGTTTTTATTCATATGCTATTACGAGTTCGTATGATTTGTTTTATTTTATTTTTCATTTATTTATTTTTTATTTATTTTATTTTTTATTCATTGTAGTTCGCCACTTTTAATCAAAAGGGTCTTTGAATTTAATGAGATTCAGTAACCAACACACTTTGTTGCTCTCTTTTGCTCTTTTGCTCTTTTCTTTAATCCTGCTCTATTCCACTCTCCTCTTTTTCTTATTTCCCTCATCTCTCTATCATCTATTTCTGCCTTCACATACCTAAAGGCACAGTCCATATGCACGTGCGCGCGTGGTCCGGGTTCGAATCCCGCCCGGGGCTGAAATAATTTCAGTATCGCTGCGCTGCGAGTCGTTACTCCAACTCTGGTGGGCGGGCAGTTGGGTGTGTGTGTGTGCATGTAAGATCACAGCATTACCTATAGATCGGTCATATATATATATATATATATATATATATATATATATATATATATATATATATATATATATATATATATAGATAGATAGATAGATATATGAGGTCTGCGCTCTCTTCCGGGAGGGAAATAGCTGTTGATCACGAATCCAACACGTGATCCAAGACCATGGCTGCGAACTTCCCCCTCCTTGTGTAGATATACGTGATATCTCCTCTCTCTCTCTCTCTCGATGTTTTTCTCAGTTATCGATACGTTTGTACTCAAGTTAGATGTTTGTTAGGTTAGGTTAGGTTGGTCCGTCGATCGTAGAAATCAAAGACCAAAGAGATGGGCCGGCTGTGCAGCGATTTCCTCGTCGTTCCACAGAGTCCTGATAAGATAGATAAGAGAGAGAGAGAGAGAGAGAGAGAGAGAGAGAGAGAGGGGCTCTTGGGTGGAGATTGCTGCAGGAGATTCTGGTGTAAGCCAACCGCTCACCGACCACAAAGCGCGCGGTTCGGTCGTCGAGCGGTTGTCGCGAGCGGAACATGAGAAAAAGAGAGATAGAGAGAGAATGTGTGTGTGTGTGTGTGTGTGTGTAATTCACCATCATTGTCTTGGATCAGGTGTTGGACTCGTGATCGACAGCTATTATCCTCCCGGAAGAGAGCTCAGATCTCGTATATGACCGATCTATGGGTAATGCTGTGACCTTACACGCACACACAGACACACACACACACACACACACGCACACAAACTCCCCACCCACGAGAGCTGGAGTAACGACTCCCAGCGCAGTGATACTGAAATGATTTCAGCCCTGGGCGTCATTCGAACCCGGACCACCGTAGTGGCGGCCGGGAACTGTACCACCGCGCCACCGTGTGTGTGTGTGTGTGTGTATGTGTTTACAGTATATGTTGTCAGTATCGCCTGTTTCTTTACTGACCATCTCGTCTCCTTCATCTTCCTCTCCTTTTCCCCCTTTTCCGTCCCCCCTTTCCACGCCTCCTCTTCATTTCCCTCCCCTTCCCCTCCCTTCCCCTCCCTTCCCCTTCCCCTTCACTTCCGCCATGGCCCCTCCAATCTATTCCACCCATTACCTTTTCCTCTCCCCTCACTTCCCCTCACTTCCCCTCACTCTCTTCCCTTCCATCTCACTTTCCCTTTTCCTTTCCATTTCCTACCCACCATTCCCATCCTCCCTTCCTTACCCTTCCTTGTCTTTCCTTTGTCTCCTCCCTGTCTCTCCTCTCCCCTCTTATCCTCTCATCATTTCCCCTCTCCGCTCCCTTCCTCCCTCCCTCCCTCCATCCTTCCCTCCTTCCATCTTGTCCTCTTCCCTTCCATCTTCTCCTTACCGTTCCCCTCCCCTCTCTTCATCATTCTCTCTCCCCTCCTCGCTGTCCCTCTATTCCCTTCTTTTTCCCCTCCTTGTCCTTCCCATCTTCCTCCTTACTCCCGTCACCCTCCTCCATTCTCTCTTCCCATCCTTCTCTGACTTTTCTCTTTCCTCTTACCTCCCTTTCCCTCCCTTTCCTTTCCCTCACCCTCACCCTCACTCTCTTCCCCCCCACCATTCCCTCACTTTACCCTTCATACCCTCTCCTCCCCTCCCCTTCCATCCCCTCCCGTCCCCTCCTTGCCCTTCTTTTCTTCCTTCCTTCTTACTCCCTTTTCCCTCTTCCATTATCTCCTCCCATCCTTCTCTGATCCTTCTTTTCTTCCCTTTCCCTCCCTTTCCTTCCCCCTACCCTTGCCTCTCTTCCTCCACCATTCCCTCACTTTACCCTTCATACCCACTTCTCTCCTCTCCTCTCTTTCCCCTTACCTCCCTTTCCCTCCCCCTACCCTCCCCCACTATCCCCTCACTTTACCCTTCATACCCTCCCGTCCCCTCTCCTCCCCTCTCGTCCCCTCCCGTCCCCTCCCGTCCCCTCCTTGCTCTTCCTTTCTTCCTCTCCTTCTCTGATCCTTCCCTTTTCCCTTTCCCTCCCTTTCCTTTTCCCTACTCTTGCCTCTCTTCCCTCCCCACCATTCCCTCACTTTACCCTTCATACCCTCTTCTCTCCTCCCGTCCCCTCTCTTCCCCTCTCCTCTCCACCCCTCTCCTCTCCACCCCTCCCCTCCCCTCTCCTCTCCACCCCTCCCCTCCCCTCTCCTCTCCACCCCTCTCCTCTCCACCCCTCCCCTCTCCTCTCCACCCCTCCCCTCCCCTCTCCACCCCTCTCCTCTCCACCCCTCCCCTCCCTTCTCCT
>NC_134802.1:44115543-44118043 GCF_046742065.1 Oratosquilla oratoria | reverse complement strand
GCACTTGGAGGTTGTTCCTACAGACATAGAATACGTAACGCGCGCGCGCGCGCACTCAAACACGCACACGCTCGAGTTCGTGTGTGTATGTGATTCACCATGGACTTGGACCACGTGTTGGACTCGTGATCGACAGCTATTTACCCTCCCGGAAGAGAGCTCAGAGATCATATATATGACCGAGCTATGGGTAATGATGTGACCTTTACGCGCGCGCGTACACACACACACACACAACTCCACGTCCACGAGAGTTGGAGTAACGACTCGCAGCGCTGCGATACTGAAGTTATTTCAGTCCTGGGCGGGATTCGAACCCGGACCGCCGTAGTGGCGGCCGGGAACTCTAACCACTGCGCCACGTGTGTGTGTGTGTGTGTGTATTTATGTATGTATATTTATACGAGTATATATGTATATATATATATATATATATATATATATATATATATATATATATATATATATATATATATATATATAATAGTACGGGATACACCGAGCAATCGATTATTCCCCTCAGCCTATGATGCTGATTCAGCCGCTTAATTATTTATAATGTAATTACCTTGTGTTATATGGAAATGTGTATTGTAATTAATTACAGGTAATATAATATTTCATAATTATTGAACAATCATTGACCTGCTGTTTGAGAGCATGGAAGGAGAAGGACTTTTTTTTTTTTTTTTTTTTTTTTCCCTGTGTCAACAACGCGACCTGTACACAATGTGTCACGCAATATGTACCAATATCCATATTCCTGTGTTGTTTAATTAATCTAGAAGGTCGCCTCTTTTACCTTTACCCAGAGTTGACTTTGAGTGTTGCACTTGTGCACTTTTTTATTTTTATTTATTTATTTAATTATTTATTTTTCATTATTATATTTATTTTTCATTGTATTTATTTACTTATTTTTCATTATTATATTTATTTTTCATTGTATTTATTTACTTATTTTTATTATTTTATTTGTTTATTTATTTATCTATTTTGTATGTGTGTGTGATTCCCCATGTTTCACCATCGTCTTGGATCACGTGTTGGACTCGTGACTGACAGCTTTTTCCCTCCCGGAAGAGAGCTCAGAGCTCATATATGACCGAACTGTGGGTAATGCTGTGACCTTACATGTACACACACACACACACACACACACACACACACAACTCCCCCCCATGAGAGTTGGAGTAACAACTCGCAGGGACACTGAAATTATTTCAGCCCTGGGCGGGATTCAAACCCGGACCTCCGTAGTGGCAGCCGGGAACTCTACCACTGCGCCATCGTGTCGTGTGTGTGTTTGTTTGTTTGTTTGTTTGTTTGTCCATCTTTAACGACGCCCAGACCTTGAGATCCGTCCCTTCTCGGGATCTGAGACTTTCATCTCTCTGTAACATGATTTTTGTGCTTACTTTAGCGTTTTCGAAAACAGACAAATGTTATGTAACTTTCATTACCTGATATCGTGCAAGTCATGAAGCGATGCGACTATGAAATCACAAAGGCAGACTTCCTGTTTAGAGTTCACACACACACACACACACACACACAATTATATATATATATATATATATGTGTGTGTGTGTGTGTGTGTGTGTGTGTGTGTGTATGTGTGCGTGTGTGTATATATATATATGTATGTGTGCGTGTATATATGTGTATGTGTGTTTGTATATATATATGTATGTGTGCGTGTGTGTGTATGCACGAGTATGTATGTATGTACGTATGTATAGCTCAGAGTTCTTTGACTCCACTAAGGACGACCTTGACATAAGTAGGAGCGTCTGGTGGCCCCACTCCTTCTTCCTCCTTTCTTTAACAAACTAAATATAACTACCTCGAGGCAGTTCCCTCCCCCTTTGGAGTGATCTGACCACAGTGACTCCGTTCCTGTCCAGCCTGAAAGGGGTGCATCAATCCTCAAAGGCTCGAGTGGTGGGACTCTGCCTCGCCCGGGGAAGCACACGTTAATTGGAAGAAGACCTCGTGTCTCGGTACAAGCCATGTGTCTACTTTAGTATTAATAGTAAATGTGAACAAAAAAGGCTTTGAATACGGGCCCCTGTGGACGTGTCCCATACGATACCATCTCGCCACTCAGATCGTTCTCGGGTTCAAAGCATCGCGACGGCCGGATCTCGTTGTTTGAATTATATCGCTGCTACCAGCGATTTATTCCATGATATGGACTATGATGGAGGGGACTATGGAGGCTTCCTTCCTCCATCCTTCACATTCACGAGGCTCTTGTTGTTGTCATGATAATAACGTAGTTAAAGTCTTTGTGGTTAAGCATACCATCGTTGTTCACTTGTGAATCAACTTATTCCTGGTTGGGGCAGCCGTGATTCCTCAGTTACAAAATAAGCTGTGTATACATTATGTGCGTGCGTGTGCACGCGCGCAGTAAAACACTGGAAACGTGTGTTCAAATAATGTAGGATTAACCATTTGGAAAGTCAAACAAAGGAAACAGAACGCTTTCGTGTAT
>NC_134802.1:44100543-44105543 GCF_046742065.1 Oratosquilla oratoria | reverse complement strand
GGTTACCAAGTTCTCATTTTCCTAGTGGTACTTGCTATATGTATATATATGCATATATATATATATATATATATATATATATATATATATATACATACATACATATGCAAAATAACCACAGGAGAAAGGAAACTTGTAGACAGTAAGTACTTTCGTATATTACATCTTCAGACTAAATGACAGAGACACAGAGTTGGGTTTAAATATAAGTATGAGGTGCAACCATCGGGGGTAAGGGGGGAGACAATACAATGTGAGGAGGGGGGTGGATTACCTTACCCCTATCGACCTGACCAACACATAAGGCTCAATCTGGCGGAAAGATCTCGGTGACCATTTGGGTTACCAATTTATCACATTTAAGATTAAATTTCCGCCAGATTGAGCCTTATGTGTTGGTCAGGTCGATAGGGGTAAGGTCATCCCCCTCCTCACATTGTACTGTCTCCCCCCTTCCCCCCTATGGTTGCACCTCATACTTATATTCAAACCCAACTCTGTATCTCTGTCATTTAGTCTGAAGATGTAATATACGAAAGTACTTACTGTCTACAAGTTTCCTTTCTCCTCTGGTTATTTTGCATTTTTGTATCACGGTGATGTGATTGCTTGCACACACACACACACACACACACACACACACACACACACACACACACACACACACACACACACACACACACACACACACACACACACACACACACACACACACACACACTCACTCTCACTCATCCCTTATTTTAACGAACAAAAAGGGGGGTGATATTGGTCCGATAATGCCGATTGTCCGAAGTTACAGGCATTATGTCTGTAATGACTAATACCAACAACCAAATTATGAAAGAGGAATAAACAGTACTGTACTATTAATCTACAGTAGTACACCATCCAATCTGACAGTGTAAAATGCCTGTACATTGTAAATATACATTATGATACATTAAAATCGATATTTTTATCTTAAAGTCTGCTCGTGTTCAGTGCTGCCACAAATCCGTACGCAGCACGTGAGATTTATGGGTTATTTTTCCTGCCACACTCTACCTCCAACCTCCATTTGAAATACTAGAATATAACTTCGCTTACAGAAATCTAGACCTCTAAAAGAAAATAAATAGTATGGAAACTATGTACAGACTGAGTCGGCTGCAACAGATCTTGTCCTTTGTGTGTGTGTGTGTTTTTTTTTTTTTTTTTTTTTTTTTTTACAGCAAAAAGGAGGGGCACGAGTGAAAAAGTAATCAACATTATTCTCCAAGCGTAAACCAGTCCCCAACCATGAAATAATACTATATGACTGGCCCGAAGGGTTGTCACAAGGGAGACATCCCCCCCCTCCTTCCGCTTTCAAAATATCGACTTTATAAACAGTTATCTCCCATAGGGGAGTTGTTCTTCCTCCTTTTTACTTGCTCATTAGGGAATACGAGTCCCACCCCCAATTCCCCCAGTTCCCCCATTCCCCCATTCCCTCCATTCCCCCATGGGCTCGACCATGACTGCAACAATCCATACTTCACCTCACTTCGTCTCGGATCATGATTAATTACTGGTGATGCAATAATGCGCGCACCAATGCATCTCTTTTGGTGTGTATGCACAGTATGTACACCGCTCGGTTCCGTAATGATAAATTTATTTCTTCCTCAGCCGGCCCACCCTTATCCTCACCTTTCTCTCTCTCCTCTTGTTCCTCTCCCCTTCTCCAACACTTTTCTCCTCTTCCTCCTCCTCTTCCTCATCTTTGTCTTCCTCATCAGTCTCATCATCATCCTTTTCGTCTTCCTTTTCCTCCTCATCACCATTCTCATCCTGCACTTCCTTCTCCACATCTTCCTCCTCCTCCTCCTCCTCCTCCTCCTCCTCCTCTTCCTCCCCTCTCCCCTCTCCCCCCTTCCCAATACCGTAGCTCCAATGCACAGGACACTTTGCAACAGTCCCGGACAAATAGCGGACACTTGATCCCACTCGGAGAACTCGCCACTCGTGCCGCGTCAATTGCACTTAATACTTTATTATGGCCACCGCAGGGCTAATTTATTCCACCACCGTGGCTCCCTCTTCGGCACCGGAAATGGAGGGGGTGGGGGGGAGCCTACTATCACGTTAAATCTGCTTAGTACCATTTATTTATTTATTTATTTATTCATTTATTTATTTTTATACTGGTTGATCCTAGGATGCTTGATCATCTTCTGGAACTACTATTAGGTGTGTATGTGTGTGGTGTGTGTGTGTGTGTGTATGTGTACAACTCATACTCACATAGTAGTACCTACCTCCTTGTCCTCCTCCTTGTCTTCCTCCTCCTCCTCCTCCTCTTCCTCCTCCCACCTGCTCCTCCTGTTAGGCCTCTCTTATCACCTCATTCCGGCTTAGTTTCAGCTGCACATCTTACTTCGTCTTCATTAGCTCTCATAATACATCTTACAACAGCGTCTCCTACTCCTCCTCCTCCTCCTCCTCCTCCTGCTCCTCCATGCCATCCGCTTCCTCCTCCTCTTCTACCTCTTCCATCTCCTCCTACTCATTTCTCATTTCTCTCATCTTTTCATCTTTTCCTTCTCCCATCTTCCATCTACAACCTCCTCCTCTTCTGTCCCCTTCCTTCCCCCTTCCACATCTCCATCTTCCCTCTCCTTCCTCATCTCCCTACTCATCTTTTCTTTCCTCTGTCCTCCTCTTTCACCTCAGCCTCCTCCTCCTCCTCCTCCGCCGCTTCTTCCTTTCCCTTCTCCTCCTCTTCCACCTCTCCTCCACCTACTCCTGGTCTTCTTACTATTCCATATTTTCCTTCCATTAATGAGTTCTCTTTCCCTCTTCTACTCCTCTTCCTCCTCTTCCTTCTCCTCCTCCCCTACCTCCTCCTCCTCCTCCCCCTCCTCTACCTCCTCTTTTTTCCCTCCCCATCCTCCAACGCCATTTTCTCCCTCTTCATATTATCCTTCCCCCCTCAAAGTCCACTTCCTCTCTCTCTCTCTCTTTCTCTTTCTCTCGTTAGTCTTCCATCTCTTGCTCACTCGCCTCCTGACCTTTCTCCTCCCGAGTTTCCTTTTCGCCTGCATCATTGTTCAATCTTCCATTTCCTCTTGCAACTCGACTTTTCGTTATGTTGATACTTTTCTCACAGTCTACGCGCCATATTCCTCCGGCCTCCTCTTCGTCAACCTCTCCTCTTGCTTTCCTCTCTATTTCGCCTTGTGCTCTTTTTCTGCTGTCTCTCTGTTTCCTCCTGACCTCTCAGACTTTCCCCTTCACCGTCATTCTATTTCTTTCCTACTCCTCTCTTTTCTCTCTTTTTCCCTCTTCTCTTTTTCTTGTCATTCCTAGTTAATTAATTCCCTTCTTCCCTCCCTCTCTCCTCTTTCCTCTTTTTGTCCTCCCTATCCTCTCTCCTTCTTTCCCTCGTTCCTCCCTTCTTTCCCCCCTGCTGTCTATCTTATTACTTATTTTCCTCTCCCCAATTTCCATTTCCCCCCTATTTCCATCCCCCCTATTCTCCCTTCTCCATATCTCTTCCATTATCCCATTTCCTTCCACACTCCCCCCCTCATATTCCCCCCCCCCGTATCCCTTTGGGGGGCTTCCTTGTTCTCCCTACTTTTCTTTCCCCCCTATTTGCTTTTCTCTTGACCTTCCCCCCCCCTTTTGCCCCCCTAATGTGTTCTTCCCCCTACGTCTTCGGGCGCTGCCGCCTTCTTCATGTCCATAATCCTTCCTATCTTTCTTCACCTCAATATTTCATCCCCCCCCCTCTTTCCCTCCCCCATAAGTCTCCTGCTTCTCCTCTCGCTCGCTTGCCTTCTTTCCTTACCTTCTTTTCTTCCTTCTTCCTTACCTTCTTTTCTTCCTCCTTTCTTACCTTTTTTGTTATCTTCTTTTTTTTTTCTTTTTTTCTGTCCTTTCCGTCTTTCTATTCTTTCATCTCTCTCCTTTCCTTCTTTCGTTCTTTCTTTCCTTCTTTCCTTTATTCTGTCCTTTCCTCCATTTCTTTTTTCCTTCTTTCTTTCCTTCTTCCCTTACTTCTTTCCTTTCTTCTTTCCTTCCTTCCTCCCAACGTTTCTCTTCACCCCCACCCCCAGCGTCACCGTTACATATTGTTCTTCCATTATTTTTTGCCCTCGCCTCCTGCATCCATCGTGATCCAATTTCAATGAACTTTTAATCACATTTCCTCTCCAGAAACTACCTTTCTTCCTTGCCTTTACTCCCTGATAGTTGCTCTTCCTTGTCTTTGGCCTTTCACTCTTGTTACACAAGAAGGTGTTTGCGTCTCCGTGTCTGTCCGGACACCATTTCGCAAGAGTCTGTTAATGGAAAAACCTGATGGACTTCGATCGTACTTCGGAGAAGGAGGCGAAGAGCGAATATTGCCCAGTGATATACTATAGGCTCACGGAAGAACCAGAAGCTGTTACAAAAGAAGGTGTTTGCGTCTCCGTGTCCATCCGGCCACCATTTCGCAAGAGTCTGTTAATGGAAGAGCCTGATGGACTTCGATCGTACTTCGGCGAAGGAGGCGAAGAACGAATACTGTCCAGTGATATACCATAGGTTCACGGAAGAACCAGAAGCTGTTACACAAGAAGGTGTCTGCGTCTCCGTGTCCATCCGGACACCATTTCGCAAGAGCCTGTTAATGGAAGAACCTGATGGACTTCGATCGTACTTCGGCGAAGGAGGCGAAGAGGGAATACTGTCCAGTGATATACTATAGGCTCACGGAGAAAGAACCAGAAGCCTCAGTCTCATCTGTGAGAGCCTCTAGCTTCGTTCCCTCTCATCCTTCCTTTGGGTCGACCCAGTTCTCCCAGACTTCGTCCCTCCGTCTTTTCTTCCTTCTGTCTCATCCTGTCCTTCCCTCCACCCGTCTAGCCTCACCACCAAGCCAGCCAGCCCTCTCTAGCGCTTCCCAATTACTGAAGCTGCTTTCTGGCTCGCCTCTGGTTGAGTTATCTTGTGGTAATGTTATACCCTCTCTTCCTCTCTCCCTCCTG
>NC_134802.1:44080543-44098043 GCF_046742065.1 Oratosquilla oratoria | reverse complement strand
AAGATATATATAAATATATAAATAGATATATATATATATATATATATATATATATATTTGTACAACACTGAATGGGTCCCAGTGATTAGAGATACATTTTAACAACCACAATGCACTTTAATTCTAAGCCATCAAGGCCGACATGCAGAAATTGAAATGTGGTACTGCCAAGGACTTGAACCCCAGCATCCTCATGACAAGTGCGGTAGTGACTTACCAACTAGGCTATCAAGATATATATATATATATATATATATATTTATATATATATATATATATATTTATTTATATATATACATGTATATATGAACAAATGTGGACCGAAGTGCAAACACAGACTGCAGGAAACAGAACACATATCGACACACGACTCCCAAGAAGCTTTCTTCTTCCAACCACCGAAGAAGAAACATAACACCCGAGGGAGAAATAAAACGACTGAAGAAGGTCTCTGAACAGAAATTGCAGTCTAGCAAAAAATGACTCGTTCTGACTAAAGTTAAAAATTTTCCTTTCAAAAGAAAATAAGACTACTGAAGGTAAAGGAAGAATATACAAAGGAAAAATATAAATTCGAAACAAGCCTCCATTTTTAATGAAAACGTGTGTTTGTGCATGTGTGAATGTGGGTTAGACACTGGACGTTTGAAGTTAGGACACCATAAACATTGTAATTGATGTCGAAAATTAAATAATCAGTTAAAAGTGCACATAATACTAAAGCCTCGGCCCGCGACCTCGGCCTTGCGACGGTAAATTAGCGCCGAAAACAGGTTGGATTTTTATCTCTCATCCTCCCTGTCTCTGTCTCTCTCTCTCTCTCTCTCTCTCTCTCTCTCTCTCTCTCTCTCTCTCTCTCTCCCTCTCTCTTCTCTCTGTCTCCCTTTCTCTCTGTCTCCCTCTCTCTCTGTCTCCCTCTCTCTCTGTCTCCTCTCTCTCTCTCTCTCTCTCTCTCTCTCTCTCTCTCTCTCTCTCTCTCTCTCTCTCTCTCTCTCTCTCTTTCTCTCTCTCTATCGTTTTTCATGTTATTGATATACATTTCCACGGGCTCATACGGTAACGAGCACCCTGACAATGCACCGCTTCTAGGAAATGTAATGATATAACACCGATGACAATGCTGTTGATTCAGACAGGTTAAAGCACAAATGTCCTTCCACCTCGCAAAAACATGATTATGATGACCCCGGTACGTTAGGGCGTAAATCCCGTTCTCTAAAACCAGCTTTTGAACCTTTTAAAACCCTATAAGCTGGCCTTGTACTACCACAACCGTAGCGTGTCGACAAATAGGTCGGAACAATAACTTCATTGTTCGCGGCGAGCACATAAAACAGCTGACCGCTACGGTAGTTACATGTGAATTGTGTTATGTACGAAACGTCACATAAATTCTAGCTGGCGTCATCATGTAAAAAAAAAAATACATTGCTTTTTCGTTAGTTGTAGGCTTTTGTACTTACGCTACAGTCAATAGGAAAAGTTTTGACCCAACTTCAAAAATTTCATAATACAAAATTCAAAATCTTTTGTCTGACAACTTTGTTTTCATTTGTTCCAAGAAAATGACCCAATTGTAAGCTAAATACTACAAAGGGGAATAGATCACGTGACCGACAAAAAATAGATAATATTGATGTTAGAACTGTAGCGTAGGTCAAAATTTTTGCTTATGACTGTACGCTCATCCAGTTGAAGGGACCAGCGTGCTTTTAAATACACCTGGATGAAGAAGGTTGCTGTTGATGAATATCTGGATGCAGTTGATAAATCTGGATGAAGAAAGATGCAGTTTATGAATCTGGATGAAATAAGATGCAGTTGATGAATATCTGGATGAAGGATGTTGTTGATAAATCTGGATGAGATAGGATGCAGTTGATGAATCTGGATGAAGAAGGATGCAGTTGATGAATATCTGGATGCACTAGGATGCAGTTGATGAATCTGAATGAGATAGGATGCAGTTGATGAATGTCTGGATGAAGAAGGATGCAGTTATGAATCTGGATGAGATAGAATGCAGTTGATGAATCTGGATGAGATAGAATGCAGTTGATGAATATCTGTATGAAATAGGATGCAGTTGATGAGTAGATGAAGAAGGATGCAGTTTATGAATATCTGGATGAAGAAGGATGCAATTAATGAATATCTGGATGAAATTGGATGCAGTTGATAAATATCTGGATCCAGTAGGATGCAGTTAATGAACGTTTGGATGCAATAGGATGCAGTTGATGAACACATGGATGAAAAAGGGCCTTGTTGATGATGTTTGGGGCTGTGGATGACAGGCAGGACCGGATGACCTGTATATACGAACATGACCACCAGGCAGAAGAAACGGTCTTGGCGACAGTGATGGGGGTGGAGGGAGGGGGAGGGGGCGATGTTCCGGGGTTGGGGGGTGGGATGGGGAGGCGACGTTATGTCGTCATAAAGAGGACGATTTGTCTCCATCTGTGGACTGGACGGAATTACTTCGGGCAGCAGAACATAACAAGAGTAGTAATGGCAGCGTGACATCATTGAAGAGAAGCTATCTCTCTTTCTCCTCTCTCTCTCTCTCTCTCTCTCTCTCTCTCTCTCTCTCTCTCTCTTTCCACTATCTCTCACTCGATCTCTAATATCTCCCTCGGTCTACTATCTCTCATTTTCTGGGTCCCTGCCTTGTACTCCACTATTTCTTTTTGCTTTACTGCCTACTCTCTCTCTCTCTCTCTCTCTCTCTCTCTCTCTCTCTCTCTCTCCACTATCTCTCACTCGATCTCTAATATCTCTCACTCGATCTCTAATATCTCCCTCGGTCTACTATCTCTTTTTCTGTGTCCCTGCTTTGCTTTCCACTATTTCTCTCTGCTTCACTGCCTACTCTCTCTCTCTCTCTCTCTCTCTCTCTCTCTCTCTCTCTCCACTATATCTATCTCTCCACTATTTCTCACTCGATCTCTACTATCTCTGTCGGTCTACTCTCTCTTTCTTTGGGTCCCTGCCTTGCTTTCCGCTATTTCTCTTTGCTTCACTGCCTACCCCCCTCTCTCTCTCTCTCTCTCTCTCTCTCTCTCTCTCTCTCTCTCTCTCTCTCTCTCTCTCTCTCACACACACACAATCTCTACTATCTCTGTCGGTCTACTATCTCTTTCTCTGGGTCCCTGCCTTGCTTTCCAATATTTCTCTTTGGTTCACTGTCTACTATATCTTTCTCTCTTTTGCGCTCCATTGTATATCTTGCTACTTCGTTCCCCTCTCTCTCTCTCTCTCTCTCTCTCTCTCTCTCTCTCTCTCTCCTTTATTCTTCTCTCTCCATCACTCTTCCCCCCCCCCACTCTGCCTCCCTTTCCCTCTCTTACCCTTGCTCTTACTCTCTCTTTTTCTCTTTTCCTCTATTTCTCTCGTTCTTCTCTTTTATGTATTTCCCTCTCTTTCCTCTACCTATCATTCCTTCTCGTTTTCCTCTTTCTCTCTCTCTCTCTCTTCTCTCTATTCCTTTCTCCTCTTTTCCACCCTCTCTCTTCTTTTATGTATTCCCCCTTTATTTCCTGTGTATCGTTCCTTCTCGCTTTCTTCTTTCTCTCTTCTCTCAATTCCTATCTCCTCTTCTTTCTCTTCTCTTCATTCCTATCTCCTCTCTCTCCCTCTCCCTCTCCCTCCCTACCTACCCCTCTCCTTCCTTCATTCCCTCTGTCCTTCCCCTCCCCCTCTTCATTATAATATTTTTTTCTCCTGTTGACATTTTCCTGGACGCTCTCTCGTCTGCCTTCACTCTTCATCACATGCTTATACTGTATCTTCCTGTCATGGCCCCAACTCACAGTCTTCCTGTGTTCTCTGATCCCAGGCTGCTTTGCATTTGCTCCTTTCAAACCTGCTCCCTTCAGTGAATAAATAAAGTAAATGAATAAATAAATAGATTAATAGAGATAAATAAGATAAAGTATTAGATTTCTGTACATAATTGGGATCCCTTTCGTGTTATATTCATTCTCCTTCCTTCCTTCTTCCTTCCTTTCCTCTTCCTTTCCTCCTTCCCTCCTTCCTTTCCTTAACTCTTTCCCGCCTTCCCTGCTTCCTGCCTTCACTCCTTCCATTCCCTCCTTCCTTCTCTTCCTCCTCCTTTTCTTTTTCCTTCCTTCTTCCCCTCCTTTCTTCCTTCCTGCTTGCCCTCCCTCTTTCTTTTCTCCCCTCCTTTCCTTCTCTTCCTCCTTCCTTCTCTCTTTCTCCCCCCTTCCTTCCTTCCCTCCTTCCTTCTCTCTTTCTCCCCCTTCCTTCCTTTCCTCCTCACTTCCCTCCTTCCTTCCTTACCTCTCTCTCTCCCCACTTTCCTTCCCTCCTCCCTTCCCTCCTTCCTCTCTCTCTCCCCTCTTTCCTTCCCTCCTTCCTTTTATTCCCTTCTTCCCTCCCTCATTCCCTTCTTCATTCTATCCCTCTTTCATTCCCTCCCTCCCTCTCTACCTCCCTCTCTCACTTTTCCGTGCTCTCTTCAAAATTTTACCCCTTTGCCTTTCTTATTCGTTCTCCCCCCTCCTTTTCCCAATGGTGTGTTGACTGCGTAAGTTTTATGCAATCAATAGGTCAGAGATTTTAGTGGCATTCCTACAAACAAAATTCAAACACACACACACACACACACGTTTATTTATATTGCAGAAAAAATCACTTGGACGCTTGATTCTAGTTGGTCTATTTCCTGTTATTTCCTTTGTGGCTTTTTTGCATATATATATATATATATATATATATATATATATATATTTATAATATATATATACATACATACATACATACATACATATACCAAGGCTTTTTCCCCCTTACAAGGGAGGTAGCCAAAAAGGGAAAGGCATAAAATCATTTCCACCCATTCCATCCCTGAATACACTCCACACCCCTCCTCCCTCCCTCTTATACATATATGTATGTATGTATATGCAGAAGACATCACTTGAACGCGTGATTCTAATTATGCCGAAAAACCACAAGGAAAACAACAGAAATGAGATCTTGAAAATGTCTGAATAGACGAAAGCGCTCGGTCTCATTTCTGTTATTTCCCTTGTGTTTTTTTTAGCATATTTGTTTTCTCCTTTACCTTCTGGTTAAGGATAGAAGCACTGGTTACTGACGAGGAAATGCTAAATTCGTCCCACCTTCCCCCCTTTCGTGCCAAATTCCCAAATCCCTCACACCATTTCCATCCTCCTCCGCACTTTCGTATCCATCTGGTCTGTGTTTATTCTCCATTTTATCTTGTACCACATCGTATTCTTCTTCCTCTTCTTATCTTTTCTTTCTCCCCACTTGCTCATCCAAACCCCTGAACCCGTCCGAGTGGTCTTGCTGGTTTTATGAGACCAGGTCTTGTGGAGTTACCGTGATTCCCTGACGTTTCTGTTCCGTTGTTGTTTTTTCTCCTGAACCTAACCCCTCTTTTGAATTTTCATCATCTCTCCCTTTTTTTTTTATGTTACCATTTCCCCCCATTCTCTTGTTCCTCCTTCACATTTTCTCACCCGTTTCCAAACTTTCTTTCCCTTTGTTTCCCTGATCTTCTATTCCAAATCCTTCTATTGACGAACCACAAACAAACTCATAAATCCTTTAACAACGCTTTCACTTGCTTCGATTTGTTACTCGCCTCCTTGTCTCCCCCCCCCATCTCCACTCCCTTCCAACCATCCTCAGGTCCTCAACCTTTTCCACTTTTCCACGGCTTCTTCTGCGCCTATTTCCAGATCCTTTCTTCACGGGAAATTCCTTCCTTTGGTCCCTGTGTTCGCTCCTATAGCCAACTACTCTTCCCATCCTGTACTTCCGACCTCCGTATCTTCTTCCCACCTCAATTTCCGCCCATCTCTTCACGTCATTTCCTTGGTTTTGATATATATTTTTTCGGTTTTAGTTTTAATTTACGGTCTTGGAGATGCATCCAGTTGAAACTTAACGACTTTGCTCTCTAACTGTGCCTTGCATAGAAGCGAAATTACTCGACTCCCTGTCGGTTCTCTTTGCTGCAGATCCTTGATGGTAGATAGCGCGACATGACGTCACGGCGCGGCGCCGTGATGCGATTGCTATAAGATGGCCGCAGCTGTTCAAGATTTGAGAATTGCTGTAGTATGTTCGGATATGACGTTGGATTGGGCTTTGTGCTACTAATGAACCAGTGTGTTAGCGAGTTTTCGTCGACTTTACATTAACCGAGAAGTTATAAGATCCTTTGAACATTGAAAGATCAAATCCAGCTAAATACTGAAATTGTGTGTAATGATTGCAAGTAGAAATATGTCTGTATCTTTATTCTATTTTTTTGTATTTTTATTATACGAGTATTTTGTTTTGTTTTCTATGAGAAGTGAGTGACTTAAAGGAAGGCAGATTGATTTTGCCTGTCGGCGTCATGGAGTTGGTTGCTTTTGAAAGCTTTATGTTGTTCGTTCGTTCACTTCGTATTACCAAAGAAAACAATTATTGCTTGCGTAGGCCTCGCTGGGTGTGGCTTCGTGCAGTGGCTAAATAAGCATGGTAAATGGAGGGATCCACCCATTCTTTCTCCTTTTCTCTCTTTTCTTCCTTCTTCTTCTTCTTCTTCTTCTTCTTCTTCTTCTTCTTCTTCTTCTTCTTCTTCTTCTTCTTCTTCTTCTTCTTCTTCTTCTTCTTCTTCTTCTTCTTCTTCTTCTTCTTCTTCTTCTTCTTCTTCTTCTTCTTCTTCTTCTTCTTCTTCTTCTTCTTCTTCTTCTTCTTCTTCTTCTTCTTTCCTCCTCATCTTCCTGTACCACTTCCTCCTTTTCTTCTTCGTCCACTTCTTTTTCGTCTTCTTCGTCCTCTTCTCCTTTTCCTCCTTCATCTCTTTCTGCTTCTTCTTCATCTCCTTCTGCTTCTTGTTCATGAATCTTTCCTCCGTTATGATTATCAGTTTTCTACGTTAGTTTTGATCTCTTGCTCTCGTTTCTCCAATTCCTCATTTTATGTCGCTGACTTCTTAGTTGCCAGCGATCGCCAGACTACTTATAACTGTGTGCGGGCAAAGCCATCATATCTCTTAAATAATATTCTGGCGTTGTTATTAATGAGACGTATGGCGTTTATATTTCTCTGTTTGATGGTGCTAATATTTTTGGGAATTAGTTATTAGAGGTCAAAATCCATCTGGACAGCTGGAATTCACCAAATTTTCCATCGCATTTGATTGAAAAATTTTCCAATTTTTAAAGGGGCTAGTGTTTTATATACACGTCAGACATAAATATAGGCGTGTAGTTCAACCGCCATTGTCCCGTGCAGGACCGTCGAGCTATCCCGTGTGGAGACGGTACAGCCTTTGCACCTCACCACTGTAGCGAAAACGGTGTTGCGACCATGGCTTAAAGAAAAGAGACCTCACAATTCTACGTCGAATTAAGTTATGTGGCGTTAATAGGCATCTCAGGCGAGAGTTTGGTCCTAAAGGAAGAAATGTACCCTCTCGCTTATCCTTGTGTGTTGTTTATGGTAAGACTTCTCTCTCTGTCTCCTCCCCTCTCTCTCTCTCAACCTCTCTCACTCCCCCTCTCTACCTCTCTTTTTCTCTCTCCCCCTCTCTTCTTTTCTCTCTATATATATATCTCTCTCTCCTATCTCTCACAACCTCTCTCACTCCCCCCCCTCTCTCTCTCTCTCTCTCTCTCTCTCTCTCTCTCTCTCTCTCTCTCTACTCTCTCTTTACCCCTCTCTTTCTCTCTCTTATACAAACACACCATGTCTAAACTTATCTAGTTTAAAAGAAATGTTGCCTTGGATTAATAGAATTGCAACATTACTAACAAATTAAATCATACAACGAATATATTCATTAATCTGTAATAAAGAGATCAACTTTCTACTTTTGGTCCTGCGAAATGGATAGAGGAGAGAACCAAGTGAACCTGGAGGTGCAGCCCCGAGGGGTTGGGGCTCGGTCTCCAGACTGGGCCCAGGATATGGAGGACTACTGTATTCCTCCTGCTCCTCCTCTTCCTCTTGCTCTTTCTATCTTCTATTCTTCTTCCTTCCCCTCCTCTTCCTCCTCTTCCATTCTTCCTCGTACACCTCTCCCTCCTACCCCTCCTTTCCTCTCCCACTCCCTCCTCCCCCTCTCCCTCCTCCCCCTCTCCCTCCTCCCATTCTCCCTACTTCCCTCCTCTCACTCTTCGCCCTCTCCCTCCTCCCCCTCCTTCTGTCACTCTTCACCCTAATCCTCCTCCCTCTCTCCCTCTTCACCCTTTCCATCCTCCCTTCTCCCACCACCTTTCTCCCTCCTCCCCCTCTCCTATCCCTCCTCCCCGTCTCCCCTCCTCCATCTCCTTCCTCCCTCCTCCTATTCTCTTTTTTCTCCTCTTCTCCTCCTGTTCCTCCTCCTCTTCTTCCTCGTTGTCCTGCTGGCTGGGACATATAGAACCTGTGGACGTACAGCGTTGACAGCAGTCCCAAGTTTTGTCCCCTGAGATAACAAGGAGGTGGGTGTGCGGGGGGACGGGCGAAGACCGTTGCTGGCTATTGTGATGCTGCGGACCATCAGTCATTGAAAGCCGAGGCAACGAATAGGATCATTATGTCTATAATGAAAGTTATGGAAGACATGAAATACTTGCAATAGTACGCGTGCGTGCCTTTGGTTCCATAGATAGTCGCGCACACACACACACCACACACACACACACACACACACACACACACACACACACATACACACGCACACACGGACGGACGCGCGGACATTTTGTTGATGGATTGTTTTTAGGGCGTTGGCACTCTGGCATTCTGACACTCTTCGGTGCCACGACTATCGGGGTCTCTGGCACTGTGTAGTCTGTACTGTGTTTTGGTATACTACAGGTCCTGGGGAGAAGTCTTCTTCGTGTCCTCGAAAAGACTTTCTCTCGTCGAAGGATGAAAATGTCACGGTTCGTGGTATTTGTCTCCTTCAGTGGAATTCCTTTTCTCTGTTTTTTTGTGAATTAGAAAAATTGTTGTCTTGTGAAGGCTGTCTGGTGTTACAGAATTTTCATTTATTACTTGATTGGTTTGTTTTAGTATTTTTTATGATGAAGCAGATTTGTTCTCTTCATTTTTCTTTCTTGGTTTCCACCGGTGTGTTTTCGAACATCTATTTCAAAAAGGTGAAATATTTGAACCGTTTGATCTTTTAGTTGGACCTTGCATGCTCGATGGCCATGGTCGAGTTTTGGCGGGAGAAGGGTAACGATGTCTTCGGACTCTTGTTTCGAAGTTACTGAATTTCGGCGACCTGTAAAAAAAAGTCTCTTCAGTCGGTATTGCGTATCTCTTGTGTCAAAGCTCTTCAGCAGGGGCTCCCAACAATGTTCCATATATATATGTATATATATATTATATATATATATATATTTATTTATTTTTTTATTTTTTTTTTTTTCTTGTGTGCAAACTTTGACTTCTCTGAAAGATATGTTCGCACCCCCACGCGACACACCATTCCGTTTGCAACGGAAGCGCTAGAGTTCAAAGAGAAAAAAAATAATTATTGGTTTGACGGTTGGCAAGTTGCCATATTTTTAGAGAATTCACAAATTGATCTTTGGGTGGAACTTCTGTACTGAATGGATTTTAATATAATTTAAAAACCTTGTGTGCGCATATTTTTGTCTTTATGTGCGCTAGTTATAAAATATGTGCACGCGCACATGCACACAACTTACAGGGAACGTTGGTTCCCAACTTTATTCCCGTTTTCTACATGCCCGAGAGTCATCAGACCATCGACCCGTACCTCCATTAACCTGACACAGAACATAGAGTGCTAATATATTAGGACTAATTAAATATAAAATGGCACCGCAGTGGATATCAATTGGCTCAAATTGTAATGACTATTCATCATGTATTCATTAGCATAATAAACAATGTACAGTGATACTACAAATCAAATCAAATCAAATTAGCCATCCTGAGTCCACTGCTGAACAAAGGCCTCTTTCATAGCATTCCACAATTCACACGACCGCGCCAACGTGTGATGATGGGAATAACACTGAGAGACCGAAAGAGAGCAAGTTGGGTGAGAGCAAACCAGAATGAAAGATATTGTGGATGTGGAATTGGGCAGGTAAGTTGGTGCGAACGACTGATGAACGATGGAGCAAGTGTATTACTGAGTGGACGCCGCAAGATGGGAAGCGTGAGAGAGGGAGACCAGACAGAAGGTGGAGAGACGAGATTTAGAAGGTACTACATATGCAGTAGTGAAACCAGTAATTATTTTCTCTAAGTATCCTTGTAAACCATCCCGAGAAGCCCTTGGGTTTCACAAACCCCAGATTAATAATCTCTGCTCTACATCAATGGCTCTTAATGACGCCCCCCCCTTTTTATTTATTTATTTACAAAGGATTACAAAGGCGGAGCATGCCGACAGGAGACCTTTTGATCCATATCTAGGTCGGATGCGAAAAAAAAATCATATTAATAATAAAATAATAAATAAAAACTATGATAATGTAAATAACAAATAAAATACACAAATAAATGCATAGGTATAGTTAAATAATAAACAAACAGGTAAATAGTAAATAATAATAAATTGACATATAACTAATAATAAATAAAAATCAGACAGACAAATGATAACAAAACAAAAACAAATAATATATGATAAATTATAATCATTACAGCATCTTACTTAGGTATTTATCTAAATGATTCTTAAAGCTTCGAACTGAACTACATTGCACTACCTGTGCAGGAAGTTTATTCCATTCATTAACTACACGGTTGGCAAAGTTGTTTCTACCTACTTCCAAATTGAATCTATTTCCGGAGAGTTTAAGACCATTGTTTCTTGTCTGATTCTCATTCAATGTGAAAAATTTGGTCACTTTTGATATTGTCAATTCCCTTTAGAATTTTAAAGACCTGTATCAAGTCACCTCTGAGTCTACACTTTTTTAGGGAAAACAGATTCATATGTTTTAGTCTATTTTCGTATGATTTATTTTTGATATTTGGAATCAGTTTTGTGGCTCGCCGTTGTACTCTTTCCAATCTGTCAATGTCTTTAATGAGATTCGGTGACCATACGGAAACAGCATATTCCAAATGTGGACGAACTAACGATTTATATAGCTTGTTAATGAGTGATGGACTTTTGAAATCAAAAGATCGCGCAATCAGTCCTAGAATCTTATTTGCTTTCTCAGAGGCTGAAATACACTGCTTGGATGATTTGAGGTCGTTACTGATAATTACGCCGAGATCTTTTTCACTATCCACTTTTGTTAACGAATTTCCAAATAACTTGTAATCGTACTTACTGTTATTTTTACCTATGTGCATTACCTTGCATTTACTTGTGTTAAATTTCATTAGCCACTTTTCAGACCATTGCTGTAATTGATCTAAATCTTCTTGAATATCTAATTGGTTTGAGTGATCATTTGCCACTCCCGCACAGTTTTGTATCATCAGCAAATTTGGAAACAGTAGATTTTAGTCCATGGTCTATATCATTTATATATACTATGAATAGAAGTGGCCCAAGAACGGAACCCTGAGGAACTCCACTTGCAACACTTTTCCATCCAGAAGTTTTCCCATTTAAAACAACTCTCTATTTTCGACCATTCAACCAATTACTAGTCCAACCTAATAGGCTACCACTTATTCCATGCAAAGCTAATTTAGTAAGTAGTCTTTCGTGTGGGACGGTGTCAAAAGCTTTTGCAAAGTCTAGATATACTAAATCTATATTGTTTCTTTTGTCACAATTCGAGATAACTGTGTTGTAGAATTCGAGTAAGTTAGTCACGCAAGAACGTTTCCGTCTGAAACCATGCTGGCTATCATTTATCAAATGGTTACTTTCTAAATGATGTTCAATAGCATCTCTGATGATAGTTTCCATTATTTTTCCTATGATTGAAGTCAAACTTGTTGGCCTATAGTTATTTGGTTTCTTGTTGTCACCTTATTTGAATATGGGAGTAACATTAGCTAGCTTCCATTCTCTTGGGACATCTCCGGATATGATGGATTCCTTGAAAATAATTTCTAATGGAACAACAATCTCATTTTTCATTTCCTTTAAAATTCTTGGATGCCAACCGTCAGGCCCTGGTGTTTTATTAACTTTGAGTTTGTCTATACACCTTTTAATTTTTTCTTTTGTTTTATTTTATTTTATTTTTTATTTTATTATTATTATTTTGTTTCCAACAGACCCACACACCCCTCACCCACACCTTTTCCGTACTTAATAAAGCGGCGAAGGTCGATGGGATGGTGGTTCGAATCCTGCCACCGGCGAAGTTGAACCAAGGGCATGGTTCATTAAATTCCACGCTACAAAGCCCTCTGTGAGGGGCACGGTCCTAGCCCCCCGATAGGGGGGGAGTGTGTGACGTTAAACCATATCATCATCATCATCACTTTTTTTTTTTTTTCTATATCGCAATAGAAAACGAGTTGGGGTGATTGATAGAATTATAATTTGCACCTATGTAAAGGCAGATCATTGTCCTTGGAATTATTTCATTCTTATTAACTTAATCATCTTCGCTGCCAGCTTCCCACGTCCCTTGGTTTTTCTTCCGTTTGTTTCCTTTTATAATTGTAAATTAAAATAAAACTGACACAAAAATTCTAGATGAATATATGGAGTCCATTTAAATCAAGTCAGTGGCTCTTAAAAGTTTCCCTACATCCATTCAGATCACAAACAGCCTCGTAAGGATCAGTAAATCTGTTGCAGTTTGCATCTTCTTTGTGTGGATTCCCAATTTATCGACATGTCACGTGACCAACACATCTGTCTATGAAGAAATAAAAATGTGACTTCATAATGGCATCAGTAGGCAGGAAACTCAAAAATAACTATTAGAAAACAAATACTGAATTTTGGGTCGGGGGTAACTAATTTTAGATTATATTTAAACGACTTTCGAGTGGCTTTCATATATAATTTTTTCTTTCTTTCAAATTCGAATAATATTTTCAACCAAGTGAGGTGGTTCACGAGCTGATTGGATAATTCCACTTGTATCTCGTGTTGACACTAAATAAATTGAAAGCTTATTATTTCATCAGCATTAACCAGCGGTTCTATCCTAGAGGACAACATCACACCGAAGAGGCGAAGTTACAAAAGTGGTGAAAGAATGAAATAGACAAGAGCTGGTTTACCAACAGTGCTGAACGAATTGATAGACTTAGTAACAACAGTTGGTCGTTTTAAGAGATGATGGTCATCCAACTTGATGGATGAGGATGATAGGTGGTAGTAGAAATAGAACTGCTTAGTGTAGGCCTTATGGTCTCTGGCAGTCTCCTCCGTTCATATGTTGCAGAAGTGAGGGTCAGCAGATGTAGAAAAAAAAACTTTCCATTTTTGACTGACGATTAGTCTCCAATAATACAAGAATACAGCGTGCCTCCGGTCCGTAGGGGTGGCACAAAGTCCCGAAAACATCGTCTGCGTGAAACATACATTCAATAGCCCATGCAAAGTTGAAATGATGGTTGCAACATATTCCTGTAGAGCTGTGATTCCTGAACTAGCGGAAAGCGTCCGCAGCACCCACGAATACGTGAGGTTACAAGAGGGGCCGGGGTTCGTGAAATCTTCTTCTCAAAAGTAATTGTAACACAACCAACTCTAAATCAACTTAGTCTTCCTTCCCAAAAGGACTTTCTCGGAGCGCTCATAAATCTTGAGGTTATTAACTTTGCTCGGTCATTCTAAGTACACATTCATGTTTATTCTTCCTCCTCCGTGCGGTTTTCGCGGTTTTGCTTGCCGGCAAAGCAGATTCAGAACCCTCGGGAACTTAGCTAACTTGTTTGCGAAAGATTGCGATATTGTCAATCGTAAGGAGTTTGGGAGGCGGAGAAAAAAGTTTAGCTAACAAGAATGGAAGGAGAGAAGGACGAAAGGGAGGGATGGAGGAAGGGAATAGATGGGTGGATGGATAAAGGGCTGGGAACTAGTGAGTAGAAATGGATAGGAGTTTGGTGATTGAGAAGAGACCAACAACGATGTGAAAGAGTGATAGCTAATTGAATTCGTGAGACACTCGTGCGAGACAGAACAAGGTATTTAATAATAAAGAAAAAAGAGTGATAAGAAAGATCTGTCCCAGTAATTTTTTCCTCCACACAATTAGGTCTAGGAACTCGCACGAACCTCTCTTGCTGCTTGTGCAAATGACGCCTCTTTATATAACAAACACTTCAGATCGTTAATTTAAAATTCCGCGAGAAAGATAAACAAACTGGAATAAAGTTGCGTGTAGTGGTGGGGAAGAAGAAGAAGAAAAAAAGACTTTTGCGTCTAAAATACCACCAAGATTGTCTGCGCCTGGATAGCGAACAGCAATACATAAACGAAAGCGAGCGACACCTCAACCGTGGCTGGTGGCGGCGGAGGCACCGGTCTCGTCGTCTTCTCATTTCCGTTGCGATTGCTGTGATGACGACTCTGTCGAACGTGAACAGCGTTCTGCCAAGCGGCGTCGGATCAGCCAGAACAATTTTTTTCTCCCTCCCTCCCTCCCTCCCTCCCTCAGCTCTCGTCACAAGAGAAAAGATGGCGAAGGGACGAGAGGGGAACAAGAAAGAGATGCAACAAATCAGGAATGGGTGAGATCAAAGAGCGAGGAATGTGAAAGCACGTTGTGCATTCAATAAAGACTTCGTCGTCGTTGGGTGATTACTCTGCCAAAACTGTCTGTAGTTGTTATCTTGAAACAACTGTGTATGCATGTTTTTATGTGACATATTACACGCACATACACGCACGCACAAGGACCCCCACTCATCTTTAGGGACTTATTGCACGACGTTTCGATCCCCATCCAGGATCTTCAGGGATGCATCGAGTGATACAGTGAACATATGGTATATATACATCCTGCGGTGTTACCAGTGGAATACACACAAGAACGAGCCGTGAAACATTTTAGAGGTAACAGCGTACCATACGTTTGAGATTGTATTATTATGATTATTATTATAATCATCATCATCATTATTGTTGTTGGTGACTGTAATATTATGAATATTATCTGTTTCACGCACATTTCAATAAATGGCAATGCAATATATCTAGCTCATGTTTGTCCTCTCGAGGTATCGCGTTGAGATTTATATATAGCCTGTGTTTGCATTTGATATTGATTCCGCCTGTAGGCCTTCAGTGTATGCATATATATATATATATATATATATATATATATATATATATATATATATATTAGACATTCTGACAAGTTGAAGTGGGTGGGAAGAGGAAAGACTGGAGTCTTAATCCGAGTTTATTCTTGACTAGTTTCAAACTAGTCAAGAATAAACTCGGATTAAACACTTCGTTACGATGACGCCAACGTAGGCGTCATGAGGTGCGAGTGGGTATACGAGGATCCCGGTGTCGGCGTCTTGATTATATATATATTATATATATATATATATATATGTATATATATATATATATACTGTATATATGAGTAGTAGGGTGGTGAGTTTAAACGCCAAGAATCCGTTGAAGTTTTATTTCTGACATTTCGTCCAACTAGGACGTTTAAACTTGTCGTTTAAACTCACCACCCTACCACTCATTCTGTCTTCACACCTCAATATATATATATATATATATATATATATATATATATATATATATATATATATATATATACAGTATATAGTACATGAGTTACCCCGGATTCTGTGAACTAGTTTAATAAAAATTTCTGTGTTTATACTCAGGGTAAAAGCGAACGAGTAATACAGCAGTGACTATATTATATAATGTGAGTAGTGCGATACAAATTACATATGGCAACCGATCTTGCGCGCGAGAATGTGAGTCGTACTAAAGTGTTTGTGTCCAGTCTTTACTCTTTTTATATATATATATATATATATATATATATATATATATTTTTTTTTTTTTTTTTTTTTTTTTTTTAGGAAGGTGGACTAAGAAGACACTGGTCTAGGACTGAGTTTATTCCTGACCGGTTTCGCTTTGAGTTTCTTCAGATGAGTGACGAAGCTCTAAGCCATACTGGTCAGGAATAAACTCTGTCCTAGACTCGTGTTATTCCACCTACCTCAAACCTGTCACAATGTCTCAATCAGTATACACACACACACACACACACACACACACACACACACACACACACACACAAACAAACTAGATACTGAGAAAAACAAAGACGGATCACTACGAGCATAGCTCCCCTTCCCGTATAATGCTAGGTACAACTAGGTAAACAAACACACACACACACACACACGCACGCACGCACACACACACGTACATACGTGAAGATCTGAAGTATAGACTCCATATCGGGAGAGTAAACACTAGACTCAGACCGAAGGACTTAAATCCGACGTTTCGATTCCCGTCCAGGAATCGTCATCAGGGGTGTGATGGATGCAAACATTGAACTCAAGTATATGTGGTTCCGGATTTAACTGGAAGAGGACCTTGCAAACCATTAATTCTTGTTGACATACACCATGAGATATGTGTACACGCACCACAAGGAAAACTAAAATGTAACTATATATATATATATATATATATATATATATATATATATATATATATATATATATATATGGGCATTAAATTCTCATGTAGACAGACATATTTGATTGAAGACCAGAACTGATTCTGTATCCAGTATTTCAGTCATTTTCTCGATTTTCCGAATGGATTGTTTATAACTCGAAGGAAGGTTGAATAATGCACGCCCGTGAAATAGCATACGCAAACACATGGCACGAGCACACAATAAAACTCCTAACAGGCAAGATCTAGTTAACATTCTGACAGGTTGACGTACGTGGGTGTAGGAAACACAGGAACTTAGTCTGAGTTTATTCCTGACTAGTTGGGCAAGTATATTATCACTATTATTATATTAGCATTATTATTAACATCGTCATTATTATTATCATTATCAGTAGTAGTATATTGCTATTGATAATGTTTATTACTATCTTCTTCCTTTACTTTTTTTTAGGAATGTCCCCTTTGAGGCTACAGGTAGCAGGATTCCTTATCCTAATCCCGTCCCCTTTTTTTTTTTTTTTTTTTTTTTTTTTTTTGGCCACGTACGACTCAAGTGGGAAGACTTGGTGGCAGCATTCTTTTCCCCCCACCACAGGGTTAGGCGAATAAAGAAATGAATATTCAGAGAAATTGTACAGGACTGTAACAAGGGGTGAGGGGACAGCATAACGGAGAGACAGTCGCAGTATAATAAGTGTCAAAATTTCTCTATGAACAGAGACTTCTTTCACAGACAAAAATGTGTGTGGCTCTGGTCCGTAGGGGTGCCCCATATAGACCCTAAAGTATCAGTTGCATGCTACTTTGCCACACTAACATGCAGCCAATACCCCAGACGGGGATGACCCGTCATCCAGAAGGTGCCAAGATAAGAGGGAGGGAAGAGGGTAGAGGGGAGTGGAGTATGTAGGGGACGGAATGGGTAGG
>NC_134802.1:44043043-44078043 GCF_046742065.1 Oratosquilla oratoria | reverse complement strand
CACAAGCCACAATGTATGAAACATCAGTGTTTATTGGAAAGCGCGTTTTTTGCACAGAAAGGCGGTTGGATATTGTCGATGAAGATAATTGGATTTGCATTCTGTTCTTTGTGAGTAATTACTTGATAGAGTTTGGCGCGTTCTTTTGAGGATTCCATTTAAGACATGGGGAAGACTGTACGATCAGAGGTTGGGGGTGATGGAATAGAGAACTCCGAAGTCTCGGCCCTAAGGCAGCGGTTCCCAGAATATCTTACGTGTCACTCCCTTTTTACTCCCAACAGAACCTCATGCCCCCCTCCCCCTCCATTTTTTTTTAAATTAAATTTTATATTTTTTTCTATTTATAACTTCATAGAAAACTGTTGTGACTGCTAGAATTATACTTTGCTTGTATGCAATGGCAGAAACTTGATATTGGAATTATTTAATTTTTCATAAAAGATTATTTTTTAAAAATAACTTCACGCCCCCCTTGTATCCTCCTCACACATCCCTGGGGGGAGGGGACGGCGCCCCCTATTTTAGAAACCATTTTCCCAAAGGATGAGGTAAACTTTTAGTGGGATCAGAGTGGCTGTAGAGTGTGTTTGGCATTGTAGTAAATATCGTAAATACCAGGATATTGTTCTTAAGCTTATTTTTATCTTTGTTGCAGGTAAGGAGTGCATTTGGTGCGTTTAAGGAGTGCATTTGGTGCGTTTTTTCGAAGAATTCAAGATAATCTTCAGGTAAGAATGGTTATATAAAGTCTGTTGGTTTAAAGTAATGGTCTCTCTCTCTCTCCCCCTCCCTCCCTCTCTCTCTCTCTCTCTCTCTCTCTCTCTCTCTCTCTCTCTCTCTCTCTCTCTCTCTCTCTCTCTTTTGAGTGGATGGGTGTCTTTTGCCTTCTTGACACACACACACACACACACACACACACACACACACACACACACACACACGACTCGATGGCGCAGTTGGTAGAGTTCCCGGCCGCCACTATGGCGGTCCGGGTTCGAATCCCGCCCAGGACTGAAATATTTACAGTATCTGCGCTGTGAGTCGTTACTCCAACTCTCGTTGGGAGTTGTGTGTGTGTGTACGTACATAAGGTCAGAGCATTACCCATAGATCGGTCATATATGAGCTCGGAGCTCTCTTCCGGGATGAAAATAGCTGTCGATCACGAGTCCAACACGTGATCCAAGACCATGGTGAATCACTTACGATTCTTAGTGATTTAAAATGGTAGTTGGTGACAAATATTCAAAGTAGACACCGTATGATAATAAAACCTTTACCGAAAACACAACGTTTCGCTTGTATTTGAAAAAGCTTCAACGAAACTGTATTATTTTGAACACGATTCTTGGCATTAGGTCTACTGCAGGTTCGAAGCCAGGCACCATGAACATGTTGATGTATTTCGCAGACAAAATAATTAACCAAAGTATTTAGCTGTTTTGGTTTCCTGTCGTGCGTCGAATGTCCTATCCGAGCCACGACACCAAAATACATGCACATGTTTGGGGTTTTTTAACCTCAGTATCATACCGCAAATACAAGATTAACTATTTGTATAAAATGAATTATATATAAGATCAAATAAACATGTATATGAATTTAAAAAAATCCTTTGATAGCATACATATTACGTTTTGTGGCTCAAGTTTGTATATAAAAAAATCTTGTTTGGTTTTGATATGAACATGCTGCTCTCTCTATCTCTCTCCTCTCTCTCTTCTTGCTCTCTCTCCTGCCTCTCTCTCTCTCTCTCTCTCTCTCTCTCTCTCTCTCTCTCTCTCCTCTCTCTCTCCTCTCTCTCTCCTTCCTCTCTCTCTCCTCTCTCTCTCCTCTTCTTCCTCTCTCTCTCCTTTCTCCCATCTCTCTCTGAGAGTACGGGATGGACATCTGTCCACTTTGGGAAGGAATGTCTGATTTAAAGCATAATATCGCATTAAAATAGGACAGGGACCACCCAGTCACCACACTAATTGAACAAAGTTCCGTGTTATTTCAATCGTTATTACACTTCGTAACAAGACCCGCCGCGCATATTTTTCCTCGTTCAGTATTATGTACGTGATTGCATGTAAATCCAACGTACTTGATTTTCATAATTATGCAATGCTATTGATTCGAATGCGTTGCCATGCTGCCTGTGTCTCGGTCTTCCCCCCCATCTCACCCCCTCCTCCCAATATTCCCCCCTCCCTCCCATCCAGGGGGCCGCCGCCCCCTCCCAACTTTTTCCAGTTTTCCTGTCGACTCGTTCACCAATCATGAGAATCCCATTCTCTCTCTCTCTCTCTCTCTCTCTCTCTCTCTCTCTCTCTCCCTACACCTCTTTTTCACCCTTTCATTTCTCTCTCCCCTCTTTCTCACTCTCTGCCTTCCCTGTCTCTCCTTCTCCCCCTCTCTCTGTCTGTCTATATCTATATGTGTCTCCCTTCTTTTTCTTTCTCTCCTCTCTCTCTCTCTCTCTCCTTCTTTCCCTCTCCCTTTCTCTCCTTCTTTCCCTCTCCCTTTCTCTCTTTCTATCTCTCTCTCTTTCATCTCTCTCTACCTCTTTCATATCTCTCTCTTTCATCTCTCAACTTTCTTCCCCTGTTCCTTTTTCCCTCTTTCTAACTGTCATTCTCTGTACCTCCCCTCCTCCCTCCTTCTTTCTCTCCCTCTCTTCTCCTTGCATCCTCTCTCTCTCTCTCTCTCTCTCTCTCTCATGGGGTATTAACTGCACAATATACGGGCCAGTATCCTGTAACATTCTGTTGTGATTGGAAACTAATGTTCAAACCGGTTCCCACCCCCAGAAAAAATAATAGATTAATTAATAAATTAATAAACAGATAATTGCTTGTTCCCCTCTTCTCTGCCACTCTACCTTTGTTTTACCACCAATGTCTACTTCTTTGGCGTAGTATTGTGAACTCGGATACCGTAACTAGGTAACGCCGACGAAATTACTACTACTACCATATTCTCTTCCCTCTATCTCTCTCTCTTCTCTTTCTCTCCTCTCTCTCTATCTCTCTCATTCTCTCCCTCTCCCTGTCTCTCCCCTCTTTCTCTACTACTGCTATCTTCTCTTTCTCTTTTTCTCTTTCCTTTTTTCTGTCCCTTTCTCCTTTTCTCACTGTCTCTCCTTCTCCCTATCTCTCTCTCTCTCTCTCCCTCCCCTTCGTAACTTCTGGACGTTGTTAGCATATGTCGGACTGGATAAACCGATTGATTGGTTGGTTGTCAATGTTGAGCGATGCAGTGGTGGCCAGACTGGTGTAGGAGCCGCTACTGATTCAGCTCAGGGTTCAAGTCTTGGGTCATCTTCGTACACGTACAAGAAGGCGTGTGGGACGTAAAGTCTCTTGATAACGAAAGGAAGTTGTTGGGTTGCTCACAAGTCTCGAGACTACATCTGGTGTAGGTGGGTGGAAAGGTCACTCTTCCCATTCCCTCCTCCTCCTCCTCCTCCCCGCCTCCCCTACTCCTCCTCCCCGCCTCCCCTACTCCTCCTCTCCCTCTTCACCTTCCTCCCTTCTCCCCTTCCTCCCTCCTCCCCCTCCATCCTTCTTTTCCCCCTTCCCATCCTCTCCCTTTCCCTCCTCCTCATCTTCTCCCTCCTCCCCTCTCCCCATCTCCTCCCCCGCCTCCCCTACTCCTCCTCTCCCTCTTCACCTTCCTCTCTCCTCCCCCGCTTCCTCCATCCTTCTCTTCCCCCTTCCCATCCTTCCCCTTTTCCCCCTCCTCCTCCTCTCCCTCCTCCCCATCCTTTTTCACCCTTCCCATCATCTCCCTTTCCCGCCTCCTCCTCTCCCCTCCTCCATCATTCTTTTTCCCCTTCCCATCCTCCCACTTTCCCGCCTCCTCCTCCTCTCCCTTCCTCCCCCTCCATCCTTTTTCCCCCTCCCCATCCTCTCCCTTTCCCGCCTCCTCCTCTCCCCCTCCTCCTCCCCTCCCCCTCCTCCATCATTCTTTTTCCCCCTTCCCATCCTCCCCCTTTCCCGCCTCCTCCTCTCCCCACCTCCTCCCTCCCTTCCTCCTCACTTCTCCCTCCTCCTCTTCTCCCCCTCTCCATCCTCCTCTTCTCCTCCTCTCCCTCCCCCTACCTCCCAAACCCATCGTTTTGGTGAAGAAAATATTGAGTCGGTGATATTCCGTTGGAAAACGTTAAAACCGTTAGAAACCGTTAAAACGCTTACGGTTTTCTGTTATTCGACTTCAGTTCTTCTCCGTCTCCGAAACTTCGTTTTGTTGGAGTGGATCTAATCCTCTTCAAGAAAAGAAAAATGTCTTTGTATGGGCCCCTGTTGGCCTCCGATGGTCCATACATACGTACATACGCACATACATATAGGCATGCATATATGTATAAATGCATATATAGATAGGTACCTATACATATGTATATACATATACATGTATACTTACACACAAACATACATATACACACGTACTTAAACACACACACACACACATATATACTGTACATATCTCTCTTGATGACGCAATCAGTTAAGTCACTATCACTTGTCACATGCTAGCACAGGTTCGAATCCTTGGCTGTACCACGTTTCAATTTCTGCATGTTGGCCTCTTCGAGTCTCTCGATGTTGATGGATTAGAATTAAAGTGAATTGTGGTTGATTAAATGTACACACACGCACACACACACACACACACACACACACACACACACACACATATACATCCGTATGCAACGCACTTACATTCAGATTCTGAAGTAGTTTGGTGACAGCTGCCTATCGATCTCATAATTGGTGTCCCGTTAATTGCAACATGACCGCCATATTGCATATTTGATAAATAATATTTCAGCAGAAAATCGCTAATTCTAAGTCAGACTCGTGTTACATTACTCATTTTCCTGTGTATATAAAAGCAGCGCAAACCATGTATTTACAGTATATATACAAATCTCTCCACGAGCACACGCGTCTACACACACGCGTGTATGTACATACAAACGCGTCTACATACACACACGCGCTCTCCAAGCTAAGTAGGTGGATTGGTGGCGACCCTAATTTATGTTAAATTTAATACTGAATGGAAACCATAATAAAAGACTAAGAGAAACGATATTAGATGACGTGGTGATCCAGACAAAAGTAAGAGTTTTGGAGAAATTTGGTTGAAGGTTTAGAAAGGAGAGAAATGTGAAAAGACTCGAAGAAATTGATAAAATAAAAAAAAAATACAGGTACTGGAATAAGTGAGAATTGGCCAAAAACTGCGTGCTGCAAATGGCGGAAGGTTAGGAGGGGAAGATGGTGTGGTGGTTGGGACGAGAAATAAATGCTGGAAATGATTTAGAGGAGAAACAGTCCTGAAATGTGATGAGGAAAATGGCGTTTGGTTTTTTTTTTTTTAGCAAATTGGGGGAAATGGGGGGAAAATAACGAGTGGTGGTATGGTGAGTTAAAGAACAACGTAGATGAGGAAGGGTCTTGTGTGTGTGATTCACCATGGTCTTGGATCACGTGTTGGAATCGTGATCGACAGCTATTTCCCTCCCGGATGAGAGCTCAGAACTCATATATGACCGATCTATGGGTAATGCTGTGACCTTACACACACACACACACACGCACAACTCCAGGCCCACGAGAGTTGGAGTAACGACTCGCAGCGCAGCGATACTGAAATTATTTCAGGCCTGGGCGGGATTCGAACCGGGAACCGCCACGAATGTGTGTGTGCGTGTGTGTGTGTATCTTATGACAAGTTGAAGAAGGTTGGTAAAGAAGACACGGATCTTGGTCCGAGTTTATCCCCTGAAAAGTTTCACACTGAGCTTCTCCATTCCTTAGAAAAAACTAGTCAGGAATAAACTCGGACCAAGACCCCTGTCTTCATAATTCACCTTCCTCATACACAGTATACACACACACACACACACACACACACACACACATATATATATATATATATATATATATATATATATATATAAGATTGAAAGTGAAAGAAGTTGATGAGGAGATATGGGAGAATTTACGCCTTAACGTTTCGACCCGCAGGGTCTTGATCACAAAGCTAACAACTCAAACGTAACAGGATGTTTTATACACGGACGGGTCATCTTACGGGACGCTTCGGAGAGCTTGCTATTTTATTTGCGTATTCTTTTGTTACTAATAAGCTTGTGGCTTTTGCTAAACATATAAAGCCTTCTCTATGGTTAATGTGTTGATATAAGCTGCCTCAATTGTCTTCCTTAGTTTCTTGGATGATCCTTTGTTTAATATGGTTGCGTTGTTCCAGTCTGGGAGGTGACCATGTTTATCCACATGCATTACTATGGAGTTAGATGTCCTATGGGCTTTTACGTCATTTTTATGTTCATTTATCCTTTTATTAAGTCCGCGACCAGATTCACCAAAATATGAAGAGGGACAGCTTTTACACGGGATTTTATAAACAACGCTGTTTTCGTTAGTGGGATTATTGTCGCTACGTGTTATCAAATGTCCTACTTTGCTACCTGACGTCCTGGCTATTTTGATGCCCGCTTTTAGGAGAAAAGTGTCTAGGTATGAATTAACATTAGAGTTTGGTACTGTGATATATCTGGTTTCATTCTTATTTTTATTTTTATCTTTACTTTTGTTAATTATTTCTTTGGCTTTCTTTTTTAACCTACATAAGAGACCTTTTGGATATTTGAGTTTTATGAAAGTCTCAGTAATATGTTGTAATTCATGATCTAGAAATTCTTTACTGCATATACGAAATGCTCTGAGGAAGAAACCTATTATAATACCTGTTTTGGTTCTGTCATCATGTCCTGAGTAGAAGTGAATATAGTCTTCTTTATTGGTGGGTTTTCGGTATACTGAAAATTTCACATTTTTATCTATTCTATGGATAATTGTGTCTAAGAAAGGTAATTTTCCGTTATTTTCATTTTCTGCAGTAAATTGTATATTTTCATTTACATTGTTTAATCTCCTGAGTTTGTTGTTAATGTCTGTATCTTTGGGTACAATTACGAGTATATCATCAACATACCTAAACCATTTACTATTCCTACCCATTATAGTCATGTATTCTTCTGTTTCGAGTATTTCCATGTATAAATTTGCTAATACTGCAGAAAGGGGACTACCCATGGCGAGGCCAGAATGTTGTCTGTATTCGATATTATTAAAAGTGAAAGCGCCAAATCCTACACAAAGGGAGATTAATTCGAGGTAATCTTTTTTGGGGACGGGTAGATCTTCATTTTTCAAATTATTTACTACTCGTTCAACAGCATTTAGAGCGCCTTTTATTGATACTCGAGTATATAAAGAGGTGACATCGTAGCTGGCTAGTTTCTTGTTATTGAAATCTAAAACTTTTAATCTGTTTTCCAATACCTTAGGAACTATTAGTGATGCACATCTACGAAATTCTTCGGATCTAATTAACAGAAAAGAATTTCTAGATCATGAATTACAACATATTACTGAGACTTTCATAAAACACTAATAACAACATTAACCATAGAGAAGGCTTTATATGTTTAGCAAAAGCCACAAGCTTATTAGTAACAAAAGAATACGCAAATAAAATAGCAAGCTCTCCGAAGCGTCCCGTAAGATGACCCGTCCGTGTATAAAACATCCTGTTACGTTTGAGTTGTTAGCTTTGTGATCAAGACCCTGCGGGTCGAAACGTTAAGGCGTAAATTCTCCCATATCTCCTCATCAACTTCTTTCACTTTCAATCTTATTTGTCATAATATAGTCAATATATATATATATATATATATATATATATATATATATATATATATATATATATATGTCTGGGAGTTAAGATGATGATGATATGGTTTAACGTCACAAAAATCCCCCTATCGGGAGGCTAGGACGGTGCCTCTTTCAGAGAACTTTATAGTGTGGAATTGAATGAACCATGCCCTTAGTCTAACTTCACCGGTGGCAGGGTTCGAACCGCCATCCCTTGACCTTCGCCGCTCGGTCAACATAAATAGGTACTACAGGTAAATGAAATATATTAGTAAAGATAAAGGTAAGGGCAAAAAGGAGGTGAACGAAGGGGAAAGAGTGAACCTTTCCTGGAGGATTTAAGAAGAATTAAGAAGTTCTTGCGCGAGGTTGATAACGCGAGAGAGAGAGAGAGGGAGCTAGAAGGAGTTGGAAGCGGAGGTGAGAAATAAATAAATGAAATGGCGACTGAAAGTTAAAAAGCTGTGTTGGTGTGATAGAATGAAGTATTTAAGGAGACTTGGCTTAATAATTTTATAGGATAATGATCGAAAAATAAAATTGAAAAATCGTGTTAATAGGTTTCAGGAGTGGGTAAAGACCTAAGAGAGGAAGATAGAGAAAGGAGTCGGAAAGTATTTATTTATTTATTTATTTATTTATTTATCATTACTTTTTTTCCCACATCCGACCTAGTTATGGACCAAAAGGTCTCCTGTCGGCATGCTTTGTCTTTGTGATCCTTTGTAATCCTTTGTATTGTCAAAGTGCTGAGGGTAGTTCAGGCACCAGAGGTGGATGGGGTGACTGGTGATATGCCTGAGAGAAGAAGATGAAGGAATATTATAGACAGTTTGCAAATAATTTCTGGAATCTGGAGTACATAAGAATGAAGGAGACTGTAAGAGACCATAAGGCCTATAATAGGCAGTTCCATGTCCATTGCCTCCTATCATTCCCATCCATAATGTTATCAAATCTTCTCTTCAAACAAACTCATGGCCCGCGAGTTACTATGATTGTTATAACTGAGGAAAATGTAATTAAACTGTTAAGACCAGACTTAATATTTTTTACTTGTTATTTATTCATTTATATATGTTTTTAATGTATATATACATTTATTTATTATTATTATTATTTATTTTATTCTACTTTTTATTATTTATTTTATTTGTTTTTATTTATTTATTTATTTATTTATTTATTTATTTATTTTTTCTTCTATGGCCATCGAGACCATAACCAAATGCATGATTGGCCGGCCCTCGAAAGGATTTGCGTTTTATACCCCCAAGAACATAAGAATGAAGGAGACTGCAAGAGACCATAAGGCCTACACAAGGCAGCTGGTGTAGAGGAAAGAGTGCCGAAGGAGTGGAGGAACGAGTGTTCCTGCTTACAGAGGGAAAAATGACGACATCAATTGCGGAAATCATATTACCTTAACAATGATGTCATCTTACCACCTTCCCCCCATCTTGTCATGTTACCGTCTTGCCTCTTCATAAATTTTAGTCTCCCTGCTGGAGCGTCGCCAATTAATGCGATTTATATTCTTGACCTAACCATTATTCCTTTATTCATTTTATATATTCATTCATTTGTTTTATATATATGTTTATGTCTCCATCAGCGTTTGATGTCTCTACTCCTCTAAGTATATTGTTTCCCAACCTTTTCCGACCATAGCACCCCCTGTTGTCATGTCTAAGCAGTCCAGCACCTTTATCTTGTTAGTAGAAGGATATAAAGAAAATGAAGTGTACTGCTTGATGATTTATTTTTTTTGATTCCTTACAACTGAAAACAAATTGATAATATTGTTTGTAGAAGAAATAAAAACACCCTAGAAAAATATAACAGCATGGGAAAAAGTCAAATATGTAGAACTGGGTAATCAATGATACACGTATCGGTGCCCCTTTAGTATGTGGCCTACGAATTTTTTTTTCTTCTGGTATAGTATGTGTCCTACCTGTTCAACGCACCGAGAGACGCATCCAGCTTTGCAGTATATATAACTCGTAATTTTGAAATAATAACAGTTCTCCGTCTGTGTTTCCTTTGTCATCACTGTTCAACAGAGGTACGTTTTTCAAATTTTACCATTACGTTTTATTGTTGATTTTTTTTTTCAACATAGGTTAACATTTTTAAAGTATTGTTTGTTTTAAATTTTTCCTGGGGTAGGACACATTCAAATAGGGTAGGCCACATACTAAACCAGTTTCAAAAAGATAAGCTACATACTAAAGCGACACCCATATATCAATGTGATTTTTGTGTGCATCACTTCCCAGCGCCCCGTATAATTGATTTCAGCACCCCCAGGTTGGGAAACGCTGTCTTGGAGCGCTTCCACCTTCTTCAACTTCCATCTCTTGCAGTCCCTTCTCACAGAGGCTTCCACCGACCCACGCCTTCCTTTGCTGCTTCAAAGCTAATCGATCCGCAAAGCTCGTAATGCAGAGAATAAACAGAACTCTTGAGTTCGCAAGTAATCTGCCACCCTGTGCCTTTCTTTCGCAGTCTCCGCCTTCTTCAGGAAGTCTCGGGAGGCGACACCAGCGGGAATCCAACCACACAAGGCCGAGTAAACAAGCCATTAGCCCAATCGCCTCGGTAATTGACGGTCGTCACCTTGTTGTATAATGTCTTAATGGCCAGGGTGATTACAGTATATTCTAGCTTGTATGCGTATGTATGTGTGTATATGTGTGATTCGCCATGGTCTTAGATCACGTGTTGGACTCGTGATCGACAGCTATTTCCCTCCAGGAAAAGAACTCAGAGCTCGTATATGATCGATCTATGGGTAATGTTGTGGCCTTTACACGCACACACACACACCCAACTCCCCGTCCACGAGAGTTGGAGTAACGACTCGCAGCGCAGCGATACTGAAATTGTTTCAGCCCTGGGCGGGATACGAACCCGGACCTGCATAGTGGTAGCCAGGAACTCTACCAACTGCGCCACGAGTTTGTGTGTGTGTATGTGTAGGTTAGTTTAATTTTTGTAATCCCCTCTCTCTATCTCTCTCTCTCTCTCTCTCTCTCTCTCTCTCTCTCTCTCTCTCTCTCTCTCTCTCTCTCTCTCTCTCTCTCTCTCTCTCTGTCTGTCTTTGTCTCGCTGCACTACCAGAGGCCTGGGCGATGTGGCAAAGGACAGGGATGAGCCTTCAGCCACGAGGTGCTAATATAGCAAAGGGGGGCAGGGGGAGCGAATGAGTTCTGGATGGTTGTGGGCTGGATTTATGTCTCGTTCCAGTCCCCCATATGAGGAGGGAGGAAGGGCCGTTCGCTATGCATGTATATTTATAATGGATGTTTTGTTTGCTTCCAGTGTGGCGTAGGTGGGGGGAGAGAGAAACTCAGGTCATCTCTTGCGTTTTCTCTTCGCATCGCTCTGGAGCGGGAGAGAGAAAAGGGGAGATAGTGGAGAGAGAGAGTGTGAGAAAGGGAGAGAGAGAGAGGAAAGGGGAGAGGGTAGAGAACGAAAGTTAGAAAGACGGAGGGAGAGAAGGGGAGAGAGTAGATAGATGAGGAGAGAGTGTAGAGAGTAAGCAAGAGTTATAAGGAGAGAGGGTAAAGAGAGAGAAGGGGAGAGGGTAGAAAATGAGTGAGGAAGAAGGTAGGAAGAGAGTGGGAAAGAGAGAAAGAAAATGAAAAGGGAAGAGGGTAGAGAGTGAGAAAGAGAGAGAGAGAAGGGGAGAGGGTAGAAAATGAGTGAGGAAGAAGGTAGAAAGAGAGTGGGAAAGAGAGAAAGAGAAAATGAAAAGGGAAGAGGGTAGAGAGTGAGAGAGAGAGAGAAAAGAGAGAGAGAAAAAAGGAGAGGGTAGAAAATAAGTGAGGAAGAAGGTAGAAAGAGAGTGAGAAAGAGTGAAAGAGAGAATGAGAAGGGAAGAGGGTAGAGAGTGAGAAAGAGAGAGAGAAAGGAGAGAGGGTAAAGAGAGAGAGAAAAAAGGAGAGGGTAGAAAATGAGTGAGGAAGAAGGTAGAAAGAGAGTGAGAAAGAGTGAAAGAGAAAATGAGAAGGGAAGAGGGTAGAGAGTGAGAAAGAGAGAGAGAGAAAGGAGAGAGGGTAAAGAAAGAGAGAAGAAGGGAGAGGGTAGAAAATGAGTGAGGAAGAAGGTAGAAAGAGAGTGAGAAAGAGTGAAAGAGAGAATGAGAAGGGAAGAGGGTAGAGAGTGAGAAAGAGAGAGAGAGAGAAAGGGAGAGGGTAGAAAATGAGTGAGGAAGAAGGTAGAAAGAGAGTGAGAAAGAGTGAAAGAGAGAATGAGAAGGGAAGAGGGTAGAGAGTGAGAAAGAGAGAGAAAAATGGAGAGGGTAGAAAATGAGTGAGGAAGAAGGTAGAAAGAGAGTGAGAAAGAGTGAAAGAGAAAATGAGAAGGTAAGAGGGTAGAGAGTGAGAAAGAGAGAGAGAGAAAGGGAGAGGGTAGAAAATGAGTGAGGAAGAAGGTAGAGAGTGAGAAAGAGTGAAAGAGAGAATGAGAAGGGAAGAGGGTAGAGAGTGAGAAAGAGAGAGAGAGAGAGATGAGGTGTTATAGAAACAAACAGGATAATCTTGATCGGGACATATTCTTCGGGTGATGTACAGCATCGAGCAAAAGTTTTGACCTACGCTGATGCTCTCACAACGTCAATATTATTATTTTTCGAGTACGTGATATATACTCGTATGTAGCATTTAGGTTACATTTAGATAATTATCTAGAATTAAGAAAAAAAAATTCTGATGGACAATTTGGAGTTTATGACGTGGAAAAATCTGGGAGGGTCAAACATTTTGCTCATGTTTGTACATTCGCGGCCAAAGGTCATGACCCAACCTGTGTGTATATATATATATATATATATATATATATATTTTTTTTTTTTTTTTTTTTTTTTTTTTTTTTTTTTTTTTTTTTCCCTGTGTGTGATAGGAAACACTTGGTAAAGAAAATGCGATACGGAGAGATGAATTAAAATTATAATGAGCTAGAGACATACACATAACCTTCCTTGCCTGTGTATTACATTTTCCTGTGTAAGGAAATTATCATCTTGTCAAGCGAACACGGCATATAGAAAGACATACGAAGATGATGATTAGCAAAGAACGCTATATTTGTTCAGTAAAACGCCAAGGAGGGTGATGGGGGGAGGGAGAGGAGGGATGCTGGATATGATTGCGACTTGCACCGTGGGAGGACTGATGTATAATAGCTTGGAAATTGTGCCCCGGTTGATGTTAGCAAGGCATAGTTTTTTCTGTGCTTTACTGTTTTGTTTTTATCTACATGTGTATCTTATTTAAATTTTTAGTTCATTATTACAGTTGTTATAATTATTGTTGTTATTATATTGTTATTATTTATATTATTGGTATTGTTAATAAAAGAATAAATTCTCTGTTGTAGACGACATTCCGTTATTTTCTATTTTAATTTATTATTATTGTATTTTTTTATTATTGTTATTTTTCCGTTAAGTTTAAATTTTCTGTTGCAGACAACATTCACTTGAGGATTTTGTTTTCGTTTTTAGTTTATTATTGTAATTATTATTGTTATTGTTATTATTATTTGTAATATGTTAGTTATTATTATTTTTATTATAAATGTTATTGTTATTTTTATAATAAATTTTATTGTTACTTTATCCGCCTAGTTTAAAAATTCGGTTGCAGACGACATTTGATCATCGACAACTGCAACAGTAGCATCAGCCTACGGCGATCAAGTCATAATTTCCCAGAACTACATGTCCATGTTTTTTCTTACTAACATTATGTATTTTTTCGTCTTTGATGGAATGAACTCTGGAAAAAAGTGCATCCGGGAGACTGTGCATTAATTTCGGTTTTTCTTTTGCGTTAATTTCGAATTTTGCTTTTGGTGTGGTACTGCTCATGCTGCCAGCATGATGCGGAGATGACATCCCGGTATGCTGCACAGTTGCCTATTGCAATGCTGAAGAGTGAACAGGAAAACATAAAAATAGAGGAAACTGGAAGAACGGACTATCTCATCCTGCCAAGCTATATATACATTTTTTATTGTTATTTTTAACTCTGCATAAATTTGGGGGACCCTCTTCATAATTCACGGAAGAAAAATATTTCGTTCTGACTTTATTTTCCAGAGTATGTGCTGTTGTTTGTCTACATTTATGATTCTTGCTATGAGATGAGATTCACCAGAACGTCAGAATGTTAAGTACAGAACGCGTGTTTGTGCGCGATCGAGCGTGTGTATATTTACACTTTTTTATGCTCTCTCTCTCTCTCTCTCTCTCTCTCTCTCTCTCTCTCTCTCTCTCTCTCTCTCTCTCTCTCTCTCTCTCTCTCTCTCTCTCTCTCTCAGTTCAGCTCAAATGTAAGTTGTTTTGGAATTAGAACGTCTGAGTGGACTTCACCTCATTGTGAATTTATATCTTTATCTGTGCGTTTGTTCAAATAGTGCGCTTAAGAATACGATTTTTTGTTTTATTTTTTATTTATTTTTATAATTTTATTTATTTATTTATTTTATTATTAATTATTATTAGTTATTATTATTATTATTATTATTATTATTATTGTTATTATTATTATTATTATTATTATTATTTTTTTTTTTTTTTTTTTTTTTTTTTTTTTTTTTTTTTTTTTTTGTCGTGGGTGAAAACTGACGTTTCTATCCGTGGAGACAACATCGCGTTGAGGAGATAGTGGAGACATAGATGTGGTAAAAGAAATGTGTTAGGAGGGCAGCAGATATGGGTAATAACAGAAGTTGAAAGTGATCATTTATGTGTGATTATACATATATATGTGTATATATGTATATATATATATATATATATATATATATGTGTGTGTGTGTGTGTGTATATATGTGTATATATATATATATATATATATATATATATATATATATATATATACATGATGTAAGAAGGAGTAGGAAACACAGGATTCTTAGTCCGAGTTTATTCCTGACTAGTTTCGTAGGTATGCTTTTTCAAAGGTAGTCAGGAATGAACTCAGACTAAGACTCCTGTGTTTCCTACTCCCACTTGCGTCAACCTGTCAGAATGTCTCAACATATATATATATATATATATATATATATATACATATACATCTATATATATATATATATATATATATATGTCGTCTGTCATGAAGGAGTGTTGCGTGACAGTGATCCGTAAGGATGATCTCTCTCTTTCTCTCCCTCCCTCCTTCCCTCCTTCCCTCCTTCCCTCCCTCCCTCCCTCCCTTCTCTCTCCCCTTTCTAGTGTAAGATAATGGGGTATATTATAGTATACGGAAGCCTGCGTAAGTGGATGGAAAATGTCTTGTCTGAAGGCATTGAGAAAATGGTCGTCTTTCAAAAACTCCAGGGTTCTCTCTCTCTCTCTCTCTCTCTCTCTATATATATATATATATATATATATATATATATATATATATATATATATATATATTTTTTTTTTTTTTCCGAATAAATACAGCTGATCTTCCTGATTCGGGTCCAAAAATTTTGAAGATAAAAAAAGGGGAAAAAAACCGCACTGTACCAAAAAACTGTTCTAACTTATCATAGCTGTGTCAGCCAGCGGTACTGTGTACTTTAGGGGGTTGGAATGTAAGCACAGGGGATTTCTCTTGTGTACACGAGTAAAGTCAATGTACAGCGAGATGCGGTTGTGTGCTCAAAGGATGAGAGGCTCCCTTATCGAGAAAGAGACGTTTAATGAAGAGGATTCACAGCCGCAGACAGAGCCGTGGTGCTTTGTGTGAGGTGCTTACGCCAGGAGGCGCTGAGTACCTGCGGCCGGAGCCGTCACCTTTGGCCCACGTGCTTGCTGGCCTGTTAGGGGGCAGGTAACAGTCGTTGCTGGGGATCGGAAGGAAGTGCGAGACTCGAACCCAAGGTTAGGAAAATGAAAGGCTAGCGTGCATTTGATTACGTCACTAGTTGGCAAAGGAAATTTGAGGAATAATGGACTATTTAACATAGAAATAGAACCCATATGACCAACTCGTTAGTGACTTGAGTAGGCGCCCAACCGTAGCAGTTGAATGTCATATTGTTTGATATATATATTTATTAATATTATTATTATTATTTTGTTATTGGGCCACACGGCAGTCGAGTGGATACCGTGTCGAACTCATGAGCAGGTGGTTGCTAGTTCGATCCCGGGACCCACTACGGGCTTGGTTTCCGGAAAAAAAAAAAAAAAAAGCAAGCTTGCTGCAACTGACAGTTTGCCCTACCAGGGGTTTCTCACTTCCCACTTCAAGAGAGTGGGATAGCGGTGAGACTATTATTATTATTGTCATATATATGTATATATATATTATGTATATATATATAGATATGTATATATATAGATATGTATCTATATAGATGTGTGTATATTGATATATGTATATATATAGATTATATATATATATATATAGATATGTATATATATATATATATATTCCTTTTTCACTCGGATCAACACCTCATTTCGTTCCGGCCTCGTTATGGGTCGAAAGGTCTCCGGTCGCATTGCCTATTCATTCTAACTCGTATCCATATTACCTTATGAGATGAGATGAGATGTCCCATAACATCAGAAAGGTATGGCGTCCAAGAGACACCTCCTCCAGGGATAGAGAAAAATAAACTCATTTTGTTAATAACGTTAAGGTATTTGATAAAACTCTAATGAGCGAAACGTCATTCCAGAGATAATAAAGTCTTCCTTCTTTGTTTCTTGTGATCGAAACCCAAATGGAAAGACAGTGGAGATGGAAACTACATCTCACGTCTCATAGCCGTGATAGCAATATATATATATATATTTATATATATAAATATAAATATATATATATATATATATATATACACATATATATATATATATATATATATATATATATATATGTATATATATATATTTGTGATTCACCATCATGGTCTTGGATCACGTGTTGAACCCGTGATCGACAGGTATTTCCCTCCCGGAAAAGAGCTCAGAGCTCATATATGACAATAAGCGATACTGAAATTATTTCATCCCTGGGCTCCCGGGATTCGAACCCGGACCGCCGTAGTGGCAGCCGGGAACTCTACCAGCTGTGCCACGAGTCGCGTGTGTGTTTGTGTGTGAATTGACCGCAACTCTGCCAACGTGGTAGATAATTGTAGTGCCGAGACACGTAGTTTGTACAAACCCACGGGTACTGAAGTTCGCCTTTGGCCCTACTCATGCTACCGGTTTGAACCGCACGGAAACCGCGCGGTAACCGCGGCGATTTGAACCGCGCGGAAACTACGGCGGTACCGCATAGTCATGGAAAAACCGCGCGGTTGTGTGTGAACGCTTAAAATGTAATTTAACCGTCGAGGTTCAAACCGTTAGTGTGGACAGAGGGCAGCAGGTGTGTCGTAGGCAAGATTATCATGTAGAAGTTAATCAAATCCGCTTCACATCGGGCTAATTCTTGTCAAATGTGAGTATGAATAATACATACAAGGAGACCGCTTACGGTATTCTAGACTTCCCTAAGAATATTTCAACAATGTGTCTAACATTCGTATATGTTTAATTCTTCATAAGCCGTCATTGTATTTTTCATTGTATGATTTTTTTTTTTTTTTTTTTTTTTTTTTTATATTCGGGGAAGAAAATGTAACCGAAGTCATTTCTGCTCGAACGAACTCCCACATGCATTGTCAAAAATTAGGGAATGCACTGCAGTAGCATCATGAACATAAGGAACCTCGCAAGAGCTTCCTGCCTTTTAAAAAAAAACATCGGGATGTCATATTGCATTAGTTCTTCATGGCTGGTATGCTTGTGAAACTGGAGGCTACAGACATTGTGTGGTTCACCATGGTCTTGGATCACGTGTTGGACTCGTGATCGCAGTTATTAACCTCCCGGAAGAGAGCTCAGATGTCATATATGACCGATCTATGGGTAATGCTGTGGCCTTACACGCACACACACACACCCAACTCCCCGCCCACGAGAGTTGGAGTAACGACTCGCAGTGCAGCGATACTGAAATTATTTCAACCCTGGGCGGGATTCGAACCCGGACCGTCGTAGTGGCTGCCGGGAACTCTAACCACTGCGCCATCGAGTCGTGTGTGTGTGTATGTGGTTCATACGCCTTTAAATTCGGCCGACCGTTTATGACTTCTGTAATCTTAGAGAGACGCCTTTGAATTCGTTTTGAAAGAAGATCGACCTTTCGTGGGGAGTAATTTGTCTTTCCTCTTCTTCTTCGTCTTGTTCTTCTTCCTCCTCCTCCTTTCTTCATCATCTTCTTCGTCTTCTTCTTCCTCCTTTCTTCTTTATCTCCGTCTTCTTCTTCGTCTTCTTCTTTCTTTTTCGTCTTCTTTCTTTTTCGTCTTCTTCGTCTTCTTTTCTCCTTCTTCTTCTTTCTCCTCCTCTTTCTTCTTCATCTCCTTCGTCGTCTTCTTCGTCTTCTCTCCTTTCTTTTTCGTTTTCTTCCTCGTCTTCTTTTCTCCTGTCTTCTTTTTCTTCTTATTATTATTATTGTTCCACGTCTTTTTCATCTCCATCGTCTTCTTTGTTTGCCTTCTTTTTATCCTTTCTTCTTCTTCTTCCTCTTCTTCTTCTTCTTCTTCTTCTTCTATTTCTTTAAGGGATGACCTCTCCATGTAGAAGGACTGATCTATCACTAGACTGTCGCCCTTACAAGGCAACCTCCGCGAAGAAGCGCAAATGACGGAAACTGAAGTTTGTTGCTTTTGCGAGATGCAGCAATTTACGTGATGGATGCTCCGAAAGAATGGGTGCCTGGTTCACCTCGTTATGTGTGCACGTGTGTGTGTGTAGCTTCAACATATGGCCCCCATGTGATGGATTGCGAACGATACTGTTATCGAAACCTGCCGAGACCGGAAACCGCCTTCCCCACCGCCGCGATGCCGGAATCGGCGATAAGAAAAGCGTTTAGCATTTTTTTGGACTGAGGGCATCTTCCTGATTGGCCAAGACGACTGCTGCATAGAGAAATCCAAATGTTAAAAATAATGTTAATTCGGCTGGAAAACGCGCTTGAGCAATCTTGCCTCCCCCCCACCCCACCCCAACCCACCCACGCACACACACACACACACACACACACACACACACATACACACACACACACACACACACACACACACACACACACACACACAACCGGCTTGTTGGTGTACTAGCACAACGCCCGCCAGATAATTCAGTGGCCTGAGTTCGACCCCGCCCAGGGTTCAAAAGTATCACAACACTACAAACCGGCACCCCAGCTCTAATGGGCAATGAGTTGTGCGCGTGCGTATGTTTAAAGTGACAACAGTATCCGTAGATTGGACCATATATTGACTTTGACCTCTCATCTTGGAGGGTAACAGCCGTCGATCACGAGTCCACCACGTGATCGAAGACCATGATGGTGAATCACACGAGCCCATACACAGCTCGTAGGTAGGTAGGAAACGTCTTTGGGAGGCGCATACCGCATATCATGAAAGCATATCATGCAGTCATGCAAGGCCGAATCAGAGGGAAATGAAACACGTTTGAGGCACAGGAGCGCACTTGAGAAAGAAAACGTTGAGGGAGGAAAGAGTGGCGGCCTCCAATATAGGGAAATGGAAGAATATTGGATTATTGGCACTGGGTTCCGTGGTGTCGGCGCCGGGCGGACTAGTCTCGGCCCTTGGCGCCGCGTACTGCGCTCTTGTGCTGCCATGTCAGCAGCCGCGGGGGCTTTGTCGGAAACCTCAGCGTCAGGGACTCGAAGTCGTGAAGAGATATTTCGAGACTGAATGGAGGTTGAGGGTCGATTCCATGTTCCAGTTCCTTCGTCTGTCTTAGATTCTTCCGGGTTTTTTTTTTTTTTTTCTTCTTCTTCTTCTTCTTCTTCTTCTTCTTCTTCTTCTTCTTCTTCCGGTCTTTGCTCTTCTGTCTTTCAGAACCCTCCTTCACCTCTTAGCTCCTTCCATCTTCGTCTCTCCTTCACTCCTTCCCCTCCCTCCTTCCCTTCCTTGCTCCCTTCTTCCCACCTTCCCTCCCTCCTTCCTTCCCTTCCTCTCTTCCTCCCTTCTCACCTTCCTTCCTTCTTTCACTCCTTCCCTCCTATTTCCTCCTCCTCCCTCCTTTCTCCCTCCCTCCTTCTTCCTCCCTCCCTCTTTTTCCTCCCTCCTCCCTCTTTCTCCTCCCTCATTCTTCCTCCTGCTTCTTCCTCTCCCTCTCCTCCATCTCCATTGTTCTCCCCCCCCACACCGTCCATCTCCCTCCTCTTCCCCCAACCCATTTCCTCTTCATTTTCCTCTCCCCTCCATCCATCTCCCTCCTCTTCCCCAATCCCATTTCCTCTCCTTCCTCCCTTTCTCTAACCTTTCCCTGCCATTCCGTCTCATCCCCCTTTCCTGATATCCTTTGTTCAACCAGCCATATTTCCTTCTCTTCCCTTCCCCTTCCCTTCCCCTTCCCCTAACCCCTTCCCCTTCCCCTAACCCCTTCCCTTTCCCCTTCCTTACCTTCCCATTCACCCTCCCCTACACCCTACCCTACCCCGTCCCCTTCCCTGTCTCCTTCCCCCCTCCTCTACCCTTCCCCCTCCCCTTCCCCCTCCTCTACCCTTCCTCTTCTCCCTCCCCTTCCACCTCCCCTTTCCCATCCCCTTCTCGCCTCCCCTTCCCTGCCCCCTTCCCTATCTACTTCTCCCCTCCCCCTTCCCCTTCCCCCTCCTCTACCCTTCCCCATTCCCTCCTCTCCCCTTCTCCCTCCCCTTTCCCCTTCCCTTCACCCCTTCCCCTTCACCCCTTCCCCTTCACCCCTTCCCCTTCACCCCTTCCCCTTCCCCTTCCCCCTCCTCTACCCTTCCCCACTCCCCTCCACTCCCTTCCCCCCATTTTTTTTTCTCTTCCCTTCTCTTATAATTATCCAAGCCTCGCAAACCATCGGCACGCCGACTTATCTTATCCCAAGAATGGTGTTAGATTGCGCTGTGTCCACGCTCAGTATTTATAAAGGATTCCGAAACCCGTCTGGCCAAGTAGCGCTGCATACGCTGTAATTACTTCCCCTTCGTGCTGTTGATGCTAAATTAGCCATGCAAATATTCCTTCTCCCGCCTCTCTCTCTCTCTCTCTCTCTCTCTCTCTCTCTCTCTCTCTCTCTCTCTCTCTCTCTCTCTCTCTCTACACACACACACACACATACGTGTGTGGTTGTGCGTGCGTTTGCGTTCGTGTATGTTCGTGTAGTTTTGTGAAAAGTGCACATGTATGTATACTTGAGTTTCACAGTGCCTGCGTGCGTATATACCAAATACATATTGAAAGAGAAGCCAGGATAGAGATTAAGTGGAAAAAATGAGTGAGAGAACGAGTTTTTGGAAAAAGCACTTTGGGGGAAAATTTTTGGAATTGGAAAAATGACTAAGGTGCAGAAGGTAGGCTACGTGCAGTCGGGCAAGGTGGGTAAAAGAAAATCAAGCATGATATTTTTGGAAAGAAGAAAAATAACATGGAAAGCAGTCAACTTTTTATTTATTTATTATTATTTATTTATTATTATTATTATTATTATTATTATTATTTATTTATTTATTTATTTATTTTTTTTTTTGAGGGCGGGGGTTGTTACAACAGAGAAAGGTTCTTGTGTTGAAATTATTATGAAAAGAATGAAAAAAAAATGACGAGGTAGTAGGACATCGTGATTGTCTTCGGTATAACGACAACACAGACGATTCCAGGACCCTGGAATCCACCCAGTGTTGAACCTACCGTGATGGATTTACTTTAGAGTTTCCCGTTTTAAATTCACACGAGATTTCACCACTGCGTTGTAACCTTTTACTTAGTCAGAAACCCAGGTTTTTCCCCTTTTATTCAAATATAAATATTCACGGCTCAAGCGGATAGAAAATTCAACTTTTCACTTTTCTTGTTAAGGGCGTGGCCGAGACTGTCTGGAACGAGCGGCAGAGAACGCAAGGGCCTTCTCGTTCTCCTCTTCGTGAATTAATAACTTTCTCTGTTGTGTGTACCTCTCGGCTCGTTACGATTCGCAAGATTCTTCCTCTCCGCATGCAGACAAGGTCATCATATTAAGACAACAGGCCAGGACTCGCAGTGATGGATTTAAATCGTACACATTTAGATTTAAAAAGGATATAGGCAAGAACTGGTTTATTAATAGAGTAGTTAACGAATGGAATAGACTTAGTAAACATGTATTGAGTTTTGAAACTATCGGTTTAAAAAAAAAGGTTAGGTAAATTTATGGATTGAGATGATAGGTAGTAATGGACATGGAACTGTCTAGTCAAGGCCTTATAGTCTCTTGCAGTCCCCTTCGTTCTTATGTCGTGTTTTGCGGAAGGTTGTGTCCTGGGTATTTTGCATTTTATTCCCATCATAAGACTCGTGATTTTCTTCTCACACTCAGAATGTAGCTCCATTTTTAATTGTCTTTATACTGATTATTTTACTAGCTTATCCCATTTCCCTTTTTGTACGTTCACGTTTTGGATTTTTTAATTTTATTTTTACCACTCAAAAATTTTATTTGTGATGTAAATGTTTCAGCCTACCATCTTTGCCGTCTTTAATATTTTGTAGCGGCGCCATATGACCTTAATGCTGCGGCTCAAAAAAATGAATAAATGTTCACACTCATACAGGAGATCCCAATGTCGAAAGAGCCTCACTGTGTAATTATCATTTGATTAAGTGATTTGCTGATCAAAGACTGAGGCAAAATGTAAAAGGCCTAGCTTTGGACGTTGTTTCTTAGATGAAATTATCGAAACTCTTAATTGGGATTGAGGCGTGGCCGTCCGCCACGCCAAGCGTTCCGTGTAGACCTGCATTGTACACTAGACTTTGATAGCTCCATTAACCCTCTTAGTATGTACTCCAACACGGTTACAAGGGGGTCAAAGGTGCATCCTTTTCAGGTGGTATGAACGCCCCGAAGTCAATGTCTAACCTGACGCCTTCGTCTGGAACCAAGAGCCTCAATGTCCAAGAAGTTCTTGGAGCTTCTTGTTTACGATGTGTCTCATCTGCAGCATCGACCTGCTTACCTTCCTCAAGTGGAGGAAGAGGAGGAGAAGGAGGAGGAGGAGGGTGGATCCGAGGGAGTTGGAGTGATGTTGCATGCAAGGGCGCCGGGCGAGGTTGATCTGTGTCTGTATTTGGCACAGAAACGTGGCGTGATGTCTGTGGTCGGGGAGGAGGAGGAGGTGGAGGGGTGGGTGGGGAGAGGATGGTTCCAAAGAGGGTTGAGTGCTATTGTAAACAGGGGGTGATCCGCAAACGTGGCGTCGTGTCTGTGGTCGCGAAGGAAGAGGAAGAGGAGGAGGGAAAGAAGGCCGGGAGGGTTGGCAAAGAGGCCGAGTGGAAACAGAGGAGATCAGGTGAGATCAAATCGGAGTGGGGGCAAGCAAGTTGAGAGGCACAGCATGGAAGCAGAAGAGAGGTTTAGGGGAAGGTCAGTTTCCATGGAGAGAGAGAGAGAGAGAGAGAGAGAGAGAGAGAGAGAGAGAGAGAGAGAGAGAGAGAACTAGGAAAGGAAGATCGAGAGTCGAAAAAGATGAAGTGAGGGGAGAGACTAAGGACAAAAAGAAATGATAAAAAATTTGGAAAGCAAACATCACCCAAGCGAAACGCACAACGTGGCCAAAGGTAAATGGGTTTTTATTTGTCAGTAAACTGTATTTGGTAGCGTCACAGTATCTTGCAATCTTCTCAGTGTAAAATGGAATATGGCCCTCCCCACTGAAATCGGACGCGGGGTCCATTTTATACAACGGAAAGTGGACCCTCCCACTAACATATGCAAATCATTGTCATAGGTTAGGTTAGGTAATTTAATAAACCATGCTTATTGATGAATGTTGATGTGTTATGACCCATAAGGAGGGGTGTATTTTCTATGGGGGTCCATTTTCTATCGCACCAGTCATCTGACGGGGTGTGTTATATTGGAATTCTCCCTTGCAAGTAACCTGAGATAGTCGTAGAGGTGGGGCGAGAGGGAGCGGAGGACGGCCTGGAATTCTTGTCGACTGGAAATTAAAAGACCAGGGAGACAGACAGACAGACTGACAGATGGACTGACAGGTCCGTCACTCACGAGGGAATCCTGGAAAGATGACAGGGGCTTCCTCGTGGTCTGCCCGTCCTTGAAATATCGCGACTTTCTTCAGTTTCAGCTTCTTCCTCTGTCCCTTCCTTCCTTCTCCGGTGATTTGTACGTGTTTGTATGCAGGGCAAGGTAAGATATTGATTACGCGTGTGGCCATAGGCTCCAGAGAGAGTCCACGGGAAAATGGAGGACTTTTTTCTTTCCTTCCTCCTCCTCTTCCTCTTCTTATTTCTGTCTTTCTTTCTTTGTTAATTGTTTTTTCTTCGGCTCCTCGGCCTTTCCTTCGTTCTTCAATCTTTGGCCTCCTCCTCCTCCTCCTCCTCCTCCTCCTCCTCCTCCTCCTCCTCCTCCTCCTCCTCCTCCTCCTCCTCCTTCTCCTCCTTCCCTTCAGCCCATCCCTTCTTGACCTCCTTCTCGTTGTCTTCTTACCTCTGTTGTTCCATCTCCTTGCTCATCCTAGTTTTTTTTAATCCTCTTCCTCTTCTTCCCCCTCCTCTTCCTCCTCCTACTTCCTCATCTCCTTTACCTTTACCTTCACTTCTCCCCACTTCTCTTCCCCCTTCTCTTCCTGCTCCTCTTCCACCTCCTCGTCATCTTCCAGTCATTCCTCTTCCTTACCCCCCCCCTCCACTTCCTCCTCCGGTATGCGTTTATGTGTGCGTGTGAACACGCGCGTGAGTCTGCATACATGTTTGTGAGTATGCCATTGCCAGGAGGAGGAGGAGGAGACGTGGCGGATTCACAACCAGAGAGGGATGACAGTCACATACTGAGGTCTGGGCATCGCCACTCCTAACAATGGCATCATGCGGAAACCAAATCCTGATTTCATTCTTGAACAGTCCCGGATCACCAAGATTGAGGTCCGGGTAGGTGACACCCCCCCCCCCCCAAAAAAAAAAAAAGTCTACTAAAGATTCTTCAAGCCAAAAAATAAAAAGGACCTGATGCTAATGTTTATAGGTGTTAATGAAAGCCTGCTCTCTCTGTCTCCTCTCCTCTCTCCCAGACCTCTCTATATCCTCTCTCTCTCTGCGCGTGTGTGACTGGTAGTAAGGCTACATTCGTAATCGCTGTGTTTACACCCAATCAGACTTTCCTGATGCCTCATCCTTGAGCATTGAAGCAAAAAAACTGGTCAACCGAGCACCCAGTGGAGGGCATCTAATGAGTTACGTTTTTCAACGGACGCGTAAAATAATGTATATATATATATATATATATATATATATATATATATATATATATATATATATATATAAACATATATGTATATGTATATATATGTATAAAGTGTATTACACTTGTGAAATGAAAAATAGCTTATGAGTATTAAAAACATAGATGAAATATGTAAAACATAGGACTAGATAATAATTGAAAATGAAATTGTTACCTATGAACTTTCAATGTGATCCTTGACTTTGCATGTCATTGGCCAAATCCCTCGTTTTCAAGTCCTTCATGAAGAGCCAATCGAAGACTTTCTTCCAAATGTTCCATTGCTTTGCTTTGGCCACCTTTTTTTTTTTTTTTTTTTTTTTTTTTTTTTTTTTTTTTTTTTTTTTTTTTTTTTTTTTTTTTTTTTTTTTTTTTTTTTTTTTTTTTTTTTTTTTTTTTTGTGCTCGCGAGCACTATTTTGGGGATCTATGGGGAGCACCGTCTAAAACCATATGAGCACCAGGTTAAGAACCCCCTTAAGTCAGGGTTAGGTAGTCCATCACCCTAGCATTTGTATACAGGGACTGAAGCTGTGGTATTATACACGCGCACAAACACAAACACACACACACACACACACACACACACACACACACACACACACATATATATATATGTACACACACACACACGTGTGTATATAGTGTGTGTTCCCTCAAACATGTATTATGAAAAGAAAAAAACTGTAGTTTCACAATTAGGACTCGTCATTTGGATTGTCTCTTCTCATCAGAGAGGACGTTGCTCGGAAGAGGGCAAGTGCTAGAGGTGAGAAAAAGTCATCCTGTCATTGCCACTCGGGTATCTCGTGGACGGTGACCACCAGCGAACCGAGGAGGAGAGGAGAGGACTACGTGAACTCCAGCGGTCTCCTCGGCACTCTTCGCTCGAGTGACCTCGCTCGTGGTGCTGAAAGGGCTCTGCGGCACTGGCTTCCCCTCCCCATTCTCTCTCTCTCTCTCTCTCTCTCTCTCTCTCTCTCTCTCTCTCTCTCTCTCTCTCTCTCTCTCTCTCTCTCTCTCTCTCTCTCTCTCTCTCTCTCTCTCTCTCTCTCTCTCTCTCTCTCTCTCTCTCACACACACACACACACACACACACACACACACACACACACACACTCTTTTCCTTTCTCTCTCTCTCTGTCTGTCTCCCCCACTCTCTCTTTCCTCCCCATCTCTCTCTCTCGCCCCTTTCTCTATCTTTTTCTCCTCCCCATCTCCTCTCTCTCTCTCTCTCTCTCTCTCTCTCTCTCTCTCTCTCTCTCTCTCTCTCTCTCTCTCTCTCTCTTTCACCTCGTCTCCCCCTCTCAATCTCCCTCCCTCCCCTCTTCTTCCCCCTCTGTCAGTCTCTCTCCCTCACTCCCTCCATTTCTCCCTCTTCCCCCCTCTCTCAATCTCTCTCTCTCTTTTATCTGTCTCTCTCTTCTCCTCTCTCTCTCGCCTTCTCCTCCTCTCCCCCTCTTCTCCCCCTTACTCTCCCTCCCTCCCTTCATCTCTCCCCTCTTCCCCCCTTTCAATCTCTCTTTCCTCTTTCTTCTCCCCATCTCCCTTCCCCCCCCAAATAGCTTGGGGTGGCGGGGGTCGGTTTGGGGGATTAAGGGTGGCTTTCGTCCTTGTCAGGGGGAAGACGCTCGTAATGCCTTGTACATTTCTGAATCTGTTTCAGATCAAATCTAATTTTGTAGGTAATAACTATGATAATGTGGTGCTTATATGTGGACTGTTGCATACCAGCGTTTCAGTCCTTGCGGACAATTGCGACGCCGTTCTGTGTTATATTCCACGTGTTGGTTTAGTTAGTCAAGGTTATTTGTTGAGCTTGTCATTGTGTGTATTTGGTTGGTGTTGGGTTTAGTTCGGTATTTTTTGTCACCAAAACTATATCAATGCCTTTTTGTTATGTCTTCTTTGCTATGTATGTGTGTATTATATATATATATATATATATATATATATATACATATATATATATTTGTGTGTGTGTGTGTATGAAGTGGGTGGGAAGAGGAAAGACAGGAGTCTTATTCCGAGTTTTATTTTTGACTAGTTTCGCTACAAGCTTTTTCAAAAGAAGCTTGAAGCGAAACTAGTCAAGAATAGTCATTCTTTTGAATAGCTTGTCTTTCCTCTGCCCACCAACTTCAACTTGTCAGAATGTCTCAACATGTGTGTGTATTTACCTGTATATATATATATATATATATATATATATATATATATATATATATATATATATATATATATATATCAACCGCAGTGCACTTTAATTCTAAGCCATCAACATCGGGAGACCCGATGCAGGCCAACTTGCAGAAATTGAAACGTGGTACGGCCGAGGGTTCGAACCACGTTTCAATTTCTGCATGTTGACCTCCATCGGGTCTCCCGATGTTGATGGGTTAGAATTAAAGTGCATTGTGGTTAATAAAAATGTATCTATTCATTGGGACACACACACACACACACACACACACACACACACACACACACACACACACACACACACACACACACATATATATATATATATATATATATATATATATATATATATATTGCAATTGATTTGTCCCTGAATGCTTTCTCTTCACAACCCCCCTCACCCCCATCCCCTGTGGGACTAGAGGTTGTCAAGTGTGTTCTGAAGACGATGAGCGCTTTGCCCAGTTGAGAAGATGTGTTGACCTTAATTATTATTAAGGCTCGGATGGCTGGATGGCGAGAGGCGAGACTGATGATAACGAGATGATGGCTTGGCTTGGGCAAGAGGAAGACGAGTCAAGTGGATTTGAGGCCGGCCTCGACAGAGTTGGCGAGGTGAGAGAACGAGAGGGAGAGGGAGAGAACGAGCGAGCGAGTCGGACCTCGAAAAAAGGTATCCGCGATCTGAGAACGAGATCATGAAGATCAAAACTGTAGCGGCTGTTTTTTTTTTTTTTTTTTTTTTTTTTTTTTTTTTTTTTTTTGTTTTGTGTGTGTGTGTGTGTGTGTGTGTGTGTGTGTGTGTGTGTTTGTGTGTGTGTGTGTTTGGAGTGGAGTTTGTTGGAGAGGTACAGACGTGCCCGGGCAAGGGGGAGAAGTATTACGATGGGGGAAAAAAGAAGAAGCCATAGAGACGGATAAACTCGTAACTCTTATGTTTCCCCCTCTCTATCCCCTCTCCCCTCTCCCCTCTCCCCTCTCTTCTCCCCTCTCCCCTCTCTTCTATCCTCTCAGGCTCTTTTTCTCTTCTTCTTTTCATCTTCCTTTCCCTCCCTCTTCCTTATACGTCATCTTACCCCTCTCCCCTCTCTTCTCTTCTCTCTTTTCTCAGGCTCTTTTTCTCTTCATCTTCTTCTCTCTCTCCCTCTTCCTTATCCTTCACCTTTCCTCTCTCCCCTTTCCCTTCCCCTCTCCCCTCTCTTCTCCCTTCTCCCCTCTCTCTTCTCTGCCCTCTCTCCCCTCAGGCTGTTCTTCTCTTCTTCTATTCATCTTCTTCTCCCTCCCTCTTCCTCATCCTTCATTTGTCTTCTCTCCCTTCCCCCCTTCTTCCCTTTACCTTCCCCTTCCATTTCCCTTTCCCCTTCCCCTTTTCTTCTCCCCTCTTATCCATCTCTCATCTCCTTAGCTGTCTTCCTCTCTCTCTCCCTTCCTCTTCCCCTACTTCCCCCTCTTTTCCCCTTCCTCTCCTTTCCCATGTCTCCTCCCTCTCCATTCTTTCCCCTATTTCTCCTCTTCCCTCTCTCCTCTTCTCTCTTCCACCTTCTCTCTCTTCATCTTCCCCTTCTTTCCCCCTTCCTCTCCTCCTCCCTCATCTCTTCTCTTTCTCCCCCTTTCCTCTCTTTCTCCCCCTTTCCTCCCTTTTTCCTCTTCCTTCTCTCCTTTTCTCCCTTCTTTCCTTCCTGTTCCATCTCTTCCCTCTCCCCCTCCGCTCCCATCTCTCCTCTCTCTCCACTCGTCTCCCATCTCTTCCCACTCTTTCCTCTCTTTCTCTTCTTCCTTCTCTCCTTTTCTCTCTCTCTCTCTCTCCCTCTCTTCCTGTACGAGTATCTCTCTCTTCCACCGACTCGCCCTCTCTCTCTCTCTCTCTCTCTATCCCTCCTCGTCGCGCCCCACTCTCCCAGCTGTCTCGCAGACAGAGGTAATTGCTTGCGTGTTTGCTTGCCTGGAATAATGCAAACACCACAACCCGTTCAGAGGGAAAGCCACGAAATTGTTAATGGAATCGCCTGGCGACAGGGGGAAAGGGGCATCAGGTACGTAAGGGGAGGGGAGGAGGGCTGTGTAACCTCCTTTGCTGTTGTGACATCCCTCCCCCCTCCTGTTGAATAAAATCGCCTGGCGACACTACTAAGGTTGTCACCGTGTTGAGGGTGTAGATCGCTGAAGTAAATCGCCTGGCGACAGCTTGAATAGAATCGACTGGCGCCAATTTGAATAAAATAGCCTGGCGCCAGCTTGAATAGAATCGACTGGTACCAATTTGAATAAAATTGCCTGGCGCCAGCTTGAATAGAATCGACTGGGGCCAGCGTGAGCAGAATCGTCTGGCGCCAGCTTAAATAGAATCTACTGGCGCTAGCTTCAATAGGGTTCTGAGCCTTCCCCTGTGTTTATGTTCTCCATCATCCAAATCACACACACATATATATATATATATATATATATATATATATATATATATATATATATCACGTTAGAATAAAGTCATTGAAGTGTGCCGCCGTAGGAAGACATTGAAGGCGGATCTTTAGCCTTCTCCCCTTTCTTTACCCAGTGGCTCCTGTGTGGCTTCCCCCCCACCACCACCACGCACCCTACCTACTGCTCTTTAACAAGTTTCCCCCTCTCTTTTCCTGCCGGTGCTGCAGACGCTCTTGTACTGCTTTTTTTTTTATCTCCCTCTCTCTCTCTCTTCTCTCTCTCTCTCTCTCTCTCCCGTCTCTTTCGTTGGTTCAGGGTTGTATTTCCGGCCGTCAAATGGGTTTGAGTAATCAACTGAGTGTCATGCACTGTACATTGTGTGTAAGTGTACATGTATGTAAACATGCAAAGTAGACCACTTGGAAAAAAGAAACTAACGAAGCAGATCGCTTTCGTGTATTACATCTTCAGTGCAAAAAGTGGTCTACTTTGCATAAGCGAACACACGTACCCGTGTTCTTATTAGCAGTATGTAAACATGTATGTACATGTAAGTATGCATGGTCGCTAGTGTATAGAGATTTTTTTTCACAAGTTACATGGAGAGCCAAGCTGGACAGCGGCCAGAATCTCCTCCTCCTCTTCCTCCTCCTCCTCCTCCTCCTCCTCCTCCATCTGGGCAGCACTCACCCTCGACATCCTCGCTCCCATTGCTTCCATATGATTCATTTCCGGTGGCGAAGGCGCCATTGTTACTAACTTCGTTGCTGGAGTTGAAGATGGAATCGGGCACCGTACATGCAGACCTGACTAGAAATTATATATTGTATTTATTCATTTATTTATTCATTCATATATTTATTATTATTTATATTTATATTTATTATTTAGATTTATTATTATTTATATATTATAATTTTTGGAGTATTTCTTTTTTCTAATGTTTATTGTACTTCCTACTTTCTCTGCCGATTCCCTAATGATATTCACTAAATTCAAATGGATTTATTTATTTATTTATTTATCATTATTATTTTTTCGCATCCGACCTAGTTAAGGACCAAAGGGTCTCCTATCGGCATGCACCACCTTTGTGATCCTTTATAATCCTTGTTTGCTTATTTATTGAAATAGGGAATTCATAGGTTTGGAATTTAATTCTATTGCAATACCTCGTCATGATATAAAGTTGTTAACTTCCCTTTCCATTTCCTTTCCTTTCTTTCCTTCCTTACCTTTCCTTTTCCTTCCTTACCTTTCCCTTTCCTTCCTTACCCTTTACCTCTTTTACCTTCCTTTTGACGCACTCCAAAAGGATTTCTCCCCGTTTTCACTGGCACTGCATGAGGGAACGGAGAGAAGGGACACCGATTAAATGAAGCGGCCTTGCTGTAGATGTGCTGTGTCGTACTGCATTGCAACTGACCCAGGGCGATGGACGAGATGCAGGGATGACCCGTCATCCAGGAGGAGCCAAGATAAGAGGGAAGGGTGGAATGGGTGGGGATGAAATGGGTAGGAGTGGAATTATGTCATTTGACTTTGTTTACCTCCCTTGTAAGAGGGAAAAAAACCTTTATGTGTATATGTGTGTGTATATATAAATATATATATATATGTATATATATGTTGACTATATTATGACAAATATCCTGTTACGTTTGAGTTGTTAGCTTTGTGATCAAGACCCTGCGGGTCGAAACGTTAAAGCGTGAAATTCTCCCATTACTCCTCGTCTGCTTCTTCCACCTTCAGTCTTTTATATATATATATATGTGTGTGTGTGTGTGTATCTTCCAGTCTATTGTTCTTATATGTTTACCGAGTAGAGGAGACGAATGATTGAAATCATACAGTTTAGAGAAATCTTACCTCTTTTTATGAATACAGTGTCATTTCTTCGTGTTTGATTCTAGTTCTTTTAATGCACACCAGACTACATAAGAACATAAAGAGTGGAGGAGGCTGCAAGAGACCATAAGGCTTACACTAAGCAGTTCCTTGTCCATTACCACATGTCATCTATAATACATAAAGTTATCTATTGTTCTGTTAAAACAACCAATAGTTTCAGCGCTCACTACATGGTTACCATTCGTTAACCACTTTATTGGTAAACCAATTCTTGTCTCTTTCCCTCTTAAACCTAAATTTGTCCAATTTATATAAATATTTGTTTTTATGTATTTATGTTTGTATTTGTAATCCGTCATCTCTACAAAGGCCTCATCAGATCTCTATTATAACTATGATCATATATTTTGAGCGTCATCTCTTGTATTGAATTGGCATTCTTCTTTTTCTTTCCTCCTCCTCCTCCTCCTCCTCCTCCTTCCCCTCCTTCTCCTCCTCTTCTTTATTCATTCAGTCATGCTAAGAACTTGTGTAGTTTTGAAACCCTGAAGCGAAATTCCCATGAAAATGTATTCGAGAGCCTAGAAACAGTGTTTTAACTGACAGCAACTTCCCTTTCTGCTTTCCCCATTGTTTCCGGAGTCTGTCATGAGGACTCAGCACCTGACTGACTGACTGACTGACTGACTGAACTCGTGGCAGCAGGTTGGGTTCGTAGTAGGGCCTTTCATGTGGGAAAGAAGAAAAAATGAAAACGAAGAAAGAAAAGTCTCTCCGTTGTCTTAAAAGCGTTTCCGTTGTCTCGTGAGTTCACGAGAATGGAAGCCCCTAGGGACTCAGCGGCCCGCAGGCACTTAGGCAGACTCTCTGGTTGCTATTCCCCCCCTCCCCCCTTTCCCTCTCCCCTCTCCCCCTCTCCCCCTCCCCCCCCTCCATTCCTGCTCCAAACGACCCATCATTTCTGAGGTTAACATTCCCACTAGACATGCCGGCCTTGGAGTATTGGTCCGCCCGTGATTGGGCTGAAGAGTCCTGGGGTGTTACCGCTTGACCCAGTTATGACCTGTTAGGGGTTTACCATGGAAATCACCCGAGTTTGGTCACAGCAGAAGCTGTAAAGAGTTCATGGTCTGGGGAAGCTAGTTTTCAGTCCTCATGTCGGAGTGGTTATTACTACCCGGTTTCTCTCTTTCTCTCGCTCTCTGTCTCTTTTGCTCTCTCTCTCTCTATCTGTGTGTGTGTGTATCCCTCTCTGTTTCTCTCTCCCTCCCCATCACTCTCCTCTCCTCTCCCATCCCCCATACTCTCTCTCTCTCTCTCTGTATCCCTCTGTTTCTCTCTCCCTCCCCATCTCTCTCCTCTCCACTCCCATCCCCCATCCTCTCTCTGTGTGTGTGTGTGTGTGTGTGTGTTTGTTTGTTTGTTTCTACTTGTCCCTGTCTCTGTCATTCTCTCTTAGGGAGCCAAGTGAAAGAAGTCGGGTTCGGCAATAACTCTTGCCTCGAGTCTCACCGACCGGAAACTGGCAGCTCCACGGTGGCCAGCAGCGTCTCTTGGACTCTCCTATAGACCCCGCAGGGCAGAAACTTATGGACTGCTGTGTATGATGTATTAGTCTGGGCCGGTTTCTGTCATTGGCTAGGAGCCGAAGGAAGGGGAGGAGGCGGAGGGGGAGTATTAGGAGGAGGAGGAGTGTGAGAAGGAGGAGGTGGAGTATTAGGAGGAGGAATTGCGGAGCCATTTTTCATTTTATGAAAAAGTTCGGTGAGAAATTGTCGAAGTACACAGTGGTCATGGGCTCATTTCAGAGACCTGAGAACCAGACCCTGAAACCTTCAGCTGAAAGTATTGGAGCTTTGAACATGAGGTATGGGGAGATGATTCTCTCCCACGTCCATATTTAGGACCACCACTAAGAGGTGTCGAAGTTCCCACAGCTACTACAGAAGGTCGATAATCTCGGGTCGTGTTGTGTTCCTCTCCTGCTGTACTTCGTTGCTGCAGACCTTTAGAATGTGACCATCATCTTGGTCTTTTATTATTATTATTATTATTATTATTAAAATTATTATTATTATTATTGTTCTTTAGTGGGGTAAAACAGGTCTTTGAAAATTTCCTTATTGATAACGCTGAACGATTCTGTAGGTAGTTGGGAGGGCTTTTCTTCTTTTTCCTCTTCTTTTTCTTCTGCTTCTTCTCCTGCTTCTTCTCCTTTTACTTCTTCTGCCTCTTTTTCTTCTTCTTCTTCTTCTTCTTCTTCTTCTTCTTCTTTTCTCCTACTTCTTTTCTCTCCTCCTCCTCCTCCTCCTCCTCCTCCTCCTCTGAAACCTAAGGATGCACTGTAGCGAGATGACACGCCGGCTTGACCTGGCTTCGCTTGGCGTCGCTTCGTTTTGCTTGGCTTCGCTCCTGGCTAAGAAGTTGTCACCTTGAGAAGACCCTTAAGCTTCCTGCTGTCTTATTATTGTTTGGCGTATTCGAAAACTTTCCCCACGCGAAGTTTTTAAGAAAAAGAAAGAAAATACAATTTCTTCGTCCACTGTGATTTTTTTTTTTTTTTTTTTTTTTTTGCAAAAGGCTTTATGTAATGAGATGCTGGTGTGTGGTAATGACAAGCAATATGTTTTTTCCAAGGTGAAGTACATTTTGTATTTGTACTTGAAATACTTGAAGAATTAAAATGTCTATCACGAATTTGTGTTGGCTCTCGGAGAAATCGTCGAGAACAAAGTCGATGTTTTTCTCTTTTTTCTCTCGCTCTCCTCTTGTAATCTTTGTTTTCTTCCTCTTATCTTTATTTTTGTCTTTTATTTATCATTTCTTCTTCAATTTCGTCATTCTTGTTCTTCGTCTTGTTCTTATTCTTCCCCCTTTTTCCATCTTATTCTTCCTCGTCTTGTTCTTGTTCTTCTTTCTTTTTTCCTTCTTGTTCTTTTTGTTCTTCTTTTCATCTTATTCTTCCTCGTCTTGTTCTTATTCTGCATTTTTTCACTTCTTGTTCGTGTTGTTGGTGTTCTTCCTTTTTCCTTCTTCTTCTTCATCTTTTTATAACTACTCCTCCTCTTCAGGGGAAACTGGTACGAGTTCGAACCCAGTATCGCGGACAGTTACTTTTTACTGTCGAGAAGTCACGTCACCCCTCGCATAGCCTACGCAGTGCCCTACCATTTCCTCATTAAATGATTCTTTCTGGCGAGTTTTTCTTCCATTGCATCGCTTCTGTATCTTATTAAGCGTCCTCCCTCAGTAGACCCAGCAGGCGGGCGGGAGGGAGGGAGGGACCTACCTCCACACTATCTTCCCGTACCAGCGCGGTCGTTTTTCTTCCAGCACCTCTTTCTTCCTTTCCTTCTTTCCTTCCTTCATTCGTTCTTTCCTTCCTTCCTTTCCTTCATTCCCTCATTCATTCTTTCCTTTCCTTCTTTCCTT
>NC_134802.1:44030543-44038043 GCF_046742065.1 Oratosquilla oratoria | reverse complement strand
GTATGTGTGTGTGTGTGTGTGTGTGTGTGTGTGTGTGTATAGGATGATGTTAATGTGTGTAATGCTTGAGGCTCGTTTAACAATGTTTTGCCACCTTTCAAGGCAAGACATGTATAATCTGCCCCGAGACGACATCGCCTTTGTTGGTGGATATAAGTCGAAGTGGAAGCTACCAGTCAATCGAAGATTTACGTTAATGACCCCCAAACTGTAGCTCGCGAGCGCCATGACGCCTTTAGGACTCTTATCTTGGTGTCCACGATAGTTCACCAAAGAGAGATATTGGTGGTCGTGGTCGTGATGTGTGAAGGCGTCCATAGACATCCATTGGTTATTTGAGAGCACGACGTCGTGTCGTAGACGGCACACGGCGAAAAGTCGATACGTGTGAAATGAACTTGCAGAGTTCGACTTCGATCACCGTCGTACAGTTTTCCACGTTGCTGGCCACTTGGCTATAGTCTCGAGGGTGACTGTAAAATTGGTAACTCCATATTTGGCAAATTTGCAATAAAAAAAAAAGATGAATTTTTATGTCTCGTCTTATAGTTTAGTATTTTCCTTATTTGTAACAATTAAACTAACTCGAATTATTAAAAAAAGAATCTGTCAGCTCGCGGGCCATGAGGAAGGGCATTCAGTTTCATGCAAGCTGGCATATGCTGCATGCATGGTTGGCTTAACCACCACGCTCTACCACTCCTGAATTGCCAACACGCTGGCGGAATCCAGCCAACCGGTGGCGGGTTTCCGCCAACCGCTGGCGGGTTTCAGCCAACCTGTGGCGGATTTCGGTACAGTATACCACCATTCGGGTTGTTTGCTCACGGAGCCGAGGAACAGCTGCCTAAACAATAGTTTTCGCTGTTGAAAAGCGGTAATGTGGGTCTTGCGCCATTACTGCCATCAAGTCTGTGGACAGTGTGGTTCACGTCGGCCACAGTTCATGAACTCAATAGAAAATTCAACGAACACGTAAACCCTTTGTTCCAGGCTTAAACCCAAAGACTATTCAGAATGAAATATGAAAACAGGAATTGTAATTGATTTTCGGGGTTTGTATATATAATCTACTTTCTCACACACTGTTGAATATATAATCTCTCTCTCTCTCTCTCTCTCTCACACACACACACACACACACACACACACACACACACACACGCTTTTGTGTATATAAAATTCATTCTCTCTCTCTCTCTCTCTCTCTCTCACACACACACACACACACACACATTGTTGTGTATATAAAATCCTCTCTCTCTGTCTCTCTCTCTCTCTCTCTCTCTCTCTCTCTCTCTCTCACACACACACACACACATTGTTGTGTATATAAAATCCTCTCTCTCTCTCTCTCTCTCTCTCTCTCTCTCTCTCTCTCTCTCTCTCTCTCTCTCTCTCTCTCTCACACACACCCACACACACACACACACACACACATTGTTGTGGATATAAAATCCTTTTACACACGCACATACACATTGTTGTGTATATAAAATGCTCACACACACACACACACACACACACACACACACACAGAGCGACATTATCAGTGGAGAGGATGCGTATGGGAAAAGCCCTGAAGAAAGTATTTACTCGTCGTTGTAACTTAATAGGATTAAAAATGCCCCAGTCTGCATGGAATTGATGGCGGGGAAACGATAGTGAAGACGCATTCTTTTCACAGAAGAAAAAAATTGGTTGCCAAGAATGAGACGAATTCATTTCTTAAGTGATTTATTCCGTTTAACGTCGCGAACGTCCCCTATCAGGAGACTAGGACGAAGCCCCTTGCAGAGGATTTGTAGTGTGTAATATAAGGAACTATGTCCTTGGTCCAACTCGCTGGCGCCAAGTTTCGAAATGCGGTCTGCTGGACCTCCGCCGCAAGTAGTGACGCTCTAAACCACTCTTAGGTACACATGGCGGGGAACTGAAACTTAAAACACGTCGTAATGGAGATTAACTTTTTATTTTTTTTTCTTTATTATTATTATTATTTTTTTTAACTTTTTATTCGTTCACTTTTTTTCTTTTTTTTTTTTAATGAAAGGAGAAATAAATATTCATCCTACAAATTCAAATCTGGAAAAATTGACTGAAATTCAAAGCTGCGTAACAGAGGAGATGAAGCAAGTAAGATTGGAAATAGAAATACTCGGAGAAATTCGATAAAAGAAAATGGGAAATAACAGGACTGTTGGGGGAGGTGAATAGATTAAATGAAATTAAGAAAACCGCAATTGAGCATTTGAAAATCGACAATGAAAAATCGAAAGAGGATGAGGTAGATATGGAGAATTAATTGGGTAAGAATGACAGGACAGCAAAATTGAATGGAAGATTCCAGATGTAAGGAATTAGAAAGGGTTGTGAAATGTTCACAGAGAAGAAGAAACTCAACTAAAAGATATGGAACAGCAAAGAAGAGGAGAACAATAAGATCTGGAAAAATCTGAGGTATTTAAGAATAGGAAAACATTTTTGAAAGATGTAGACAAGAAAAATTATTGTCATAGGGTCGAAAGAAGATCATATTATATCAAGAACTAAAAGAGAAAATTAGATAGTTTAAGCAAAAGAGAGAGTGTTAACTGTATTGAAAAGTTATTCAGATTGAAGAAGCCATTAAATTAAGAAAGTATGTGGTGAGGAGGAAGTAAACCCAATGAAAATAATATTTGAGAAAATATATAGTGTTAACTGTGTTGAAAAGTTATTCAGACTTTGATGAGATTGAAGAAGCCAATAGATTAGGAAAGTATGTGGCTAGGGGAGTAAAATCAATGAAAATAAAAATTTGAGCCAATCCACATTGAAGGAGATGATCAGTAAAACATGTTACTCGACAGATGCAGATATGTTCATAGACAGGGCCGCCCTTAGGAACAATTTTGGTCGGCCCCAGCTTCCCAGCCAACTTGCACAAAGGTCTGCAGAATCATATATGCGTGCGAGTTGGTAGACCAAACATATCAAAACTACATTTTTGTATACAATTGCATACATGTAAACCTAGCGCGGGCCTCCTTAGGCGCGGGGCCTCCTTAGGTGCGGGGCCTCCCTAGGTGCGGGGCCTCCTTAGGCGCGGTGCCTCCATAGGCGCGAGGCCTCCTTAGGTGCAGGGCCTCCTTAGGCGCGGGGCCTCCTTAGGCGCGGGGCCTCCTTAGGTGCGGGGGGCCTCCTTAGGCACGGGGCCTCCTTAGGCGCGGGGGCTTCTTAGGTGCTGGGCCTCCTTAGGCGCGGGGCCTCCTTAGGTGCGGGGGGCCTCCTTAGGCACGGGGCCTCCTTAGGCGCAGGCCTCCGTAGGTTCCGGGCCTCCGTAGGCGCGGGGCCTTCTTAGGTGCTGGGCCTCCTTAGGCGTGGGGCCTCCTTAGGTGCGGGGGGCCTCCTTAGGCACGGGGCCTCCTTAGGCGCGGGCCTCCATAGGTTCCGGGCCTCCGTAGGCGCGGGGCCTTCTTAGGTGCTGGGCCTCCTTAGGCGCGGGGCCTCCTTAGGTGCGCGGCCTCCTTAGGCGCCGAGTCCAATTTGGAGCAATTGGTCCAATTGGCTTAAGGTCGACCCTGTTCAAAAATGTGTGGATAAGAAAAGCTACAATAGACTTTGAAAGCTAATTAAGGAACTTGTCAGTAAAACTAAGTGAGAAACTACAGACAGACATGAAAGGCGAAAACAACTTTATATTGGAGAGTGGTAAACCAGAAAATGAGAAGCTAATGTTTAAAGAGGAACTGGAGGGGAAAGTAAAGACAGTGTAAGAAGAGGTATTTGTCAATTTAGATTAATATCAGTTCGGCTAGAGATATAATTGATCATTCGAGAGAGGAGGAACCAGATAGGAACTAAATATGATGAGAATTTGAACGAGTGATGGGAAATGCAATGTGTGAAGAGAGAGAATAAGAGAGGGAGTAAGGTGGAAAAAGTGAAGAAGAAAATGGAACGTGGATGAAATAGAAATCATTAAAGGAGAGCACAACCGAGAGTATTCTGTATTAAGCTTCATTCAATTTAGAAAATGTAAAATATAAAAGGGTAGCCGACCGCAGTCATTGGCGAGAGCGCGGCCAGTGAACTGTGTCTGTGGGAGACAGATCCTGACTGGTTTCACTACACGGTTCCACAAGGATTGAGATCGTGTATGGGGAAAAAAATAGTAATAGAAGAAGAGACACTGCATTGGCGCACTAACGAGCACCAGATGTTGATACACATGAGAAATTAATTGAAGAAAACCATTGGTCCTAATGGGTGATTTTAATTGCGGATAGATGGATTGGGATGGGTGGAAGCTTGTGAAAGTGAAGATTTTTGGACAAAGGCACTGCCAAATGTAACATAACCACAATAATGACATAGTTTAAAGTAACAATCAGAGGGAAGAGAAAAGACATTTGAAGGGTTAGATTTGCTTGTGATTAGAGAATCAGTTGTTATAGATTACGTGAAATACCATTGTCCTATGGCAGTGGTTCCCAAACTTTTTTTAAGTTTTACAACTATACATACTAGGTTAACTTTAATCCTAATGCCTGGTACCGTAATGTTTTCTTCATTTTTTTTTTTTTTTTTTTTTTTTTTTTTTTTTTTTTTTTTTTTTTTTGTGGTAATTTACCCACAGTTTGGGAACCACTGTCCTATGGGAAATTGATCACATAGTTCTTGAATTTCATATGACTATATGGGGTGTAAAATTCAAAGATGACTCTAACATATAAGGAATTTTTAACTCTGGGAGGTAAAATTGACAACGTAAGAAATTCTTTGAAGTAAACCCGAGAGAGTTCGGAAAATGTTACATCTCCTAAAATTTATAACTCAGGAGTGATGAAATACGTACAAAGACGAAAAGGAGAATAATGCAGGAGACGGGATTGGGTTAACAAAAGTGAATTAACGAAAGAAAAAAAAAAGTGCGCGAGAGAGAAGGGAAGTATTGAGTGATTGGGAAGAAACTTGTGATACAATTTTATAAGAGAGGAAGTGGGGAAGAACCCTGGGACTGCAGATCCGTGTCCATGGGTGCCGTGATAGTCGTGATGGAAACTAAAGCGGAAATGAGTGAAATATATGGAAGACGGAGAAAATCCTGGCAGATAACGAGATTAATGCGAAAGGAAAGTCATGTGCTTGAAATTTGTTGAGTCTTTATTCAAGACTGATTGATGTGTTTGGAAGAGATAGGTGGGTGGGTTGTGTACACGTGAAGCTAAGGAAACCTCGGTCAGGATTCACAAAAAAAAAAAAAAAAAATGATTCGGTTTAATTCCGCGAACTCCCCCCTATCAGAAGGCTAAGACGGTGTCCCTAATAGACGAAATTTTTAGCGTGGACTGTAATGAAATATGCCCTTGATCCAACTCGCTTGTGGCAGGGTTCGAACTACTGTGATCTCGATCTCCGCCGCAAGTAGCGACGCTCGAACTAGCTCAGACAGCAAACATAAATATATATATATATATATATATATATATATATATATATATATATATATATATAGTAATAAAAATTGAATGATGTGGGAAAAGAAACAGAACTCCAAAGAAGGAATTATTATGTAATAGATTAACGAGGACGGTTGTGAATGATAAGAGATTAAATTGGAGGGGAGTGACTGGCGGTGTCCCACAGGGATCACTATTAATACCAGTAATATTCTCAATCTGCGTTAATGACGTAGTGAATAGAACAAGCAGTTATTCAAAGTTGCTGATTATGCAGAGATCATGAGAAGATTGAAGGACGATGATGATTAAGTATCAGTGGAGTCAGGAATTGAAAATTATTTTCAACAAAAAGAAGTGTAGAGAACTGGGAATGGGTAAAATAAGGGAAAGGCCATAATTGAAAATGGGAAATTAAAAATTACATAATTGAAAATGGGAAATTAAAAACGACATAATTGAAAATGGGAAATTAAAAACGACATCAATGAAAATGGGAAATTACAAAGGACATTGAAAATGGGAAAATAAAAAGGACATTGAAAATGGGAAATAATAAAGATACAGAAACGGAGGTGAAGGAACTTGAAGGGTTGGTTACAGAAAAAAAGTTGTAAACTGAAAATAACATCAAGAAGATTATAGGGGAAACTTATAAGTTGTTGACAAACATGCTCATGATATTACATGCTATAGACGAGGGCACGATGGAGAAAAGGAGAAGTGAAAACCAGATTCGACACATATTGGAATATACTGGAATAGTGTATATATATATATATATATATATGTGTGTGTGTGTGTGTGTGTGTATGTACGAGTATATAAAGTGAATCGCTAGTAACAGCGATGTCATACAAATAATTTTTCCGGCCATCGCCCCGGGAATCGAACCGAGGCCCAGCTTGATGCCAAGCCGTCAACTATGGCGTAGTTGGCAAGGTGACGGCTGTGCACACACACACACACACACACACACACACACACACACACACACACACACACACATACACACACACATACATTCACACAGTCCCTTGATACTTTCCACATATACAGCCAACATGCATTAAGTGTTTTATGCGCACATTTGAGTGTATCCCAAAATGGAAACAAAGAAAAATCATAAAAGATTGTTGCAGCACTCTGAAACCTTTGAATTCATCAACGAACACTCGCGTCAGGCAGGCTGTCAGGCAGGCACGCAGGTAGGCTGGCAGGCAGGCTGGCAGGCTAGCTGAGTTTCTATCATGACGCAGAACGTTTTCGGGGTGCTTATTGAATACCGATAGTTCACGTCATCCATGGCATTTCCCAGATAGATTATATACTGACCTTTCTTGCTTACACTTGCTCTCAGGTCCATAATTTTCTATTTTATATTTATTATTATTATTATTATTATTCGTCCCTGTCCTCCTCTCCCACTACTTCCTCATCTTCCTCTTCCTCCTGGCTCCTGCTCTACCTGTACTTCCTCCTCCTCTCCCTCTACTTCCTCCTCTCCCTCTACTTCTTCCTCTTCCTTCTCTTCCTCCTACTCGTCCCCGTCCTCCTCTCCCACTACTTCCTCCTCTTCCTTCTCCTCCTCCTCTTCCTTCTTCTCCTCCTCTTCCATTTCCTCCTCTCCTCCTTCACCTCTTCCTCATACTCGTCTCCGTCCTCCTCTACCTCCTCCCCTTCCTCTTCCTCCTCCTCTTCCACTCCCTTCTCTCCTCCTTCACCTCCTCCTCTTCCTCCTACTGGTCCCCGACCTCCTCTCCCTCTACTTCCTCCTCTTCCTCTACCTCCTCCCCCTTCCCCGTGCCCCAACGGGGGGGGGGGGCTTTAAGACGGCGCAAAGGAATAGAAAGGTTTCGGAAGTAGTGTGGGGGGGAGGGAGGGACGGTCAAAAAGAGCGCCTGAATGTGGAGGCACTATGAGCTGCTTATGGGCATGAGGACCAACGGCGCTTAGGAAGAAGACGGTGATGGAATGGTAAAGGAGAGTATGTGTGTGTGTGTGTGTGTGATTCATCATAGTCTTGGATCACGTGTTGGACTCGTGATCGAAAGCT
>NC_134802.1:44015543-44025543 GCF_046742065.1 Oratosquilla oratoria | reverse complement strand
TTACCTTATCATATATGCCCTATCTATGAGTAATGCTGTAACCTTACACACACACACACACACACACACACACACACACACACACACACACACACACACACACACACACACACACACACATCCAGCTCCTTGCCCACGAGAGTTGGAGTGAAGGGTCGCAGTGCAGCGAATGCTGAAATTATTTCAGCTCTGTGGGAATCGAACTCGGACCGCTGGACTAGCAGTTGTGAACGGTACCACTGCGTCGTCGAGCCGTGTCTGTGTGTGTGTTTATGACGACATTTTTCAAACGCTGCACCTCCCTTTCTGATGACCTTTACAGACTGACAGCTGTTGCCTCGAGTATGAATGTAAACCCACAGCCCCAATGTAGCCGACAACAATCCCCGGGCCTTCCCACAATCTCGTATCATATTAATTTGGGATTTTTCTTTCTCTGACAGCGGCTGACAACAGGAGGAAGGTAGTAGTTGTCAGGTGTCAGTTTTTTCTCGTGTGAAAAATTCAAGAAAAAAAAATGTTGAAGTCGATAGAGCGAGAGATTGGGGGCCAGTCCGGAGACTGTACATCGGCCCTTCGGGGCTGCATCTCCAGTTGGAAATGAATATATCGATGAGGTTTGAAGACGGGAGGCAGGGAGACGATTGTATCCGACGTCCGTCTTGCAGGACCATCACGACCATCGTAGGTTCTGACAGAAATTCGCAGTGAAAGAACAGGTTTACCAATAGAGTAAACGAATGGAATAAACTTAGTAACCACGTAGTGAACGCTGAAATTATCAGTCGCTTTAAGAGAAAGATAACTTTATGGATGGAGATAATAGGTGGTAAGGGACATGGAACAGCCTAGTGTAGGCCTTATGGTCTCTTACAGTCTCCTTCATTTCTATATTCTTATATAAGGGGACTTGTTGCAGCTGTAGGAAAAAACAGTTTCTGAAGCTGAAACTGAAGCTGGTCTATCTTTGAAACGAGGTGTTATATAAAGGGGACTTGGTTGCAGCTCTAGGGAAAGCAGTTTCTGAAGTCGACTGAAACTGAAACTGAAACTGCTCTATCTTTGAAACGAGGTCAGCCTTCAGTGGCCTGTTCACTGTTGCAGATTCTTATCAAGTAAAACAAAACAGCATCGGTGAATTCTCTGGGTCTATAATTTATATGTAAAAGTTTATGTTACATTCGAACTGTTTTTGGCAACAGTCCCTTCGCTTTATTCAAGGAGAAATGTTTCGAAATTTGATGTTGTGTAGAACATTTCGTTCTTTTGTTATGTTATTTGCGGAACATGGGCTCCTGACAACAGCCTCGTATACTTTTCGTCCATGTCGATGTTCACTAATGATTTATCGTTTTTATTTTTATTGGTATTATATCTATCTTTATTTATTAATTTATTATATATATATATATATATATATATATATATATATAATTTATGTTGTCTTATTTTTTATTATTATTTTATTTTTATTTGATTGATTTATTTTTATTTATCTAATTTATTTATTAATATTTTTTATTTCTTTATTATTATTTATTTATTAATTTATTAATTTTTTGTAGTGGGGTAGGGAGTCCACCTGGAAAGTCTGAAAAGGAGAGACGCCACAAAGTTAAAAAAAATAATAATAAATCTTGAGGACCAGTTAAGTTTGGTTTCATTTCACATAGGTCAGGTCAGGTAACGTTAGTTAAGATTAATGGACCCTAGTTTGCAAGGACAAGAGCGAATGATAACGTTAGTTGAGATTAATGAACTCAAGTTTGCAAAGACAGAAAGAGCGAATGGGATCGACTTAGTAACCATGTAGTGAGCGCTGAAATATTGATTGTTTTAATATAAAGTTAGATAACTTTATGAATGAGAATGATAGGTAGCACATGGAACTACCTATTGTAGGCCGTATGGTCTCTTGCACTCTCCCCTATTTTTATGTTCTTATATTCTCACTAAGAATAACATTGGAGGTAAGAAGAGAGAGGGGAGAAACAGGACTCCATAAGAATAGGTAATTATGTCATACATTTATACACGTAAGGTGAGTTGCCAGTTTCAGTGTACAGGAATGATTAGAGTACAAACGTCGGCAATTAATTAATCAGGTGTAATATATCACCAGATGAGATAATATGTGTCCAGAGCATAAGTGGAGATATGACAATAAATAGAACAGAAGATTTGAAAATAGCCGATCAAGTAGTGAAATATGTATATATATATATATATATATATATATATATATATATATATATATATATATATATATATATATATATATATATATTGTATACATTTACTAGAATTGGTGGTATGAACCCAAGGCAGTTGATAGAATGCAGACATAAGGGATCATTTGGCAATGGTCACAGTCTTGTTACATTGCTTCTGACCCAGGGCTGTGGCCGGGATACAGGTATGACCCGTCATCCATGAGAAGCTAAGATAAGTAGGAGGAAGGAGGTGGTGGAGGGGAGTGGAGTGGGTGGGAGTAGGTACGTGCCTTTGACTTAGCTACCTCTCTTGTAAGGGGGAAAATCCTCTTGGTTAATAGGTAGTCATATACTTGAAGTAGATCCAGCAAGACTTTAGATCAGTATTTCTTAACCTTTTCCGAACCTAGCAGCCCTGTCATCAGGTCTAGGCAGTCTAGCACCCCCCAACTCTGGTTAAAACTTGATTACAAGAAGGCTAAAGGAAAATGAAGTACTGTTTTTTTTTTTCTTCTTCTTCAAAATTAACACCAGCTGCTATCATTATTGAGGAAAGGAATAAGAAATCCCCAGAAAAAGAAAATAATTAAGGAAATTATATTTTCCCGCCATGACTTCAGCACTTCCCAGCGTCCTCTAAAACTGAGCACCACGCCAGGGGGATGGTAACACCCCATGTTATGGAACGCTATTTTATGTTTAAGGATATACTGGAACCTCGCTTTCTAACGACACTGAAGAAGAATCTACACGAAACTAGACGTTTCTGTCGAACACGAAACAATGACAGGGACTCTCTTTTTTTTATCTAATTTATATATATATATATATATATTATTGTTGTTGTTGTTGTTATTATTATTGTATTTATTTATTGTTTTTTAAGTGCTTCTATCATTGTAGATAATATCGCGCCGAAGGGTTTGAATCTAGAGGGTCCAGGGAGAGATTTGAATGGGGGAACAGGACGGAAGGAGAGTAGAAGTTCAAAGAGAACTCTTTCTTTCTTTTTTTCATTGGAGATTAGTCTCCAATCATTAAGGAATGCTGTGTGACTCTGGTCCGTAGGGATGTCACTAGTTCATAAAAAAATAAAAGTGCATGAAACATATGCAGTCAATACCCCGAACAAGAAAGTACCGAGACAACACATATAACCATACATGTACATGGTATCTATACGAGCGCACTCACGCACACACACACACACATACACACACACACACACACAAACGCACACACACTCGTACACGAATTCAATTATGGCTTTTCCTCCCTACGGGTGAGGGTTACCAACCCTCCAATTAAGGGTATCCACCTAGGAACGAAAAAATGGAAGGGAAGGGAGCAAGCTTCTGCACTATATATATAATATATATATAATTTTTTTTTTTTCAGACGAGGGTGCATGACCTTAAAAATGTTGAAGAGCACTGATGTGGAATATTGTTTGTTTAGTCCCCATGTAGGGGAAGACCTGATTGAATTGGTCAGTTCTTGCCCCGAAATTTAATCACTTTGTTTGGTTGCAGGAGAGTCCCATTCCTTTTCGTTTTTTTTTTTTTTTTTTTAAATCATGAACTCGGTGGAATAACACTAGTCAACAAAGAATTTGTTTCAAGGAAAACAATAGCTGTAGTTTATATGTTTTTGCATGCAGAATCCAAAAATAATGTTCAATTTTTTTTTCATCAGCCACATATTTTGTGTTCCACGGTATGTTACGTTATGTGTGTTGGGATAAATTTCAATCAAGCGGTTGGCAACACTGCGTGAGATTGTTATGCACTTTCAACCAATCTCTTTCTCAAGTGAACCACATTTATTGAGTCAGGGAGATCTGAATGATAGTTTGCGGGATTTAAACTTGTCAAAAAAGCAATCTGAACTTCTCGCTTCCAGGTTAAAGGGCTGGAATATTCTCCAGAAAGAATTCAAATTTAGTTTTTATCGTAAGCGACGTTGTGATTTTGAACAGCTTTTCTCACTTGAGGATGGTGTGGTTTGCAATGATGTATATTCTGTTATGGAGTAACTTAACCATAAATATGACAGGAATGAGTGGCGCTTGATTATTGACTCTTCAAAAGTGAGCCTGAAAGCTGTTTTGCTCCACAATGGAAATAAGTTTCTTTCTGTTTCTCTGGCCCAAGCAGCTAACATGAAGGAAACATATAAAAGTATGAAGCTTCTATTGGAAAAAATTAAGTACTCGTATGAAGAACATAAATGGAATATATGTGGTGACCTAAAGGTTGTGTCACTTTTACTTGGAATGCAGCTGAGTTACACAAAGTTTTGTTGCTTTTTCTGTGAGTGGGAGAGATATGAAAAACCACTATGAAAAGATTGTTTGGCCGAAACAACCTCTGACCCCACGAGAGAAGAATTTTGTCAATCATCTTGTTGATTCAGAGAAAATTGATCTGCCTCCTTTGCATATTAAGCTAGGTTTGATTGAAAAAGATTAAAGGTATGGATAGAACTGGCAATGGATTCACATATTTGAAAAATAAGTTTCCTAGAGTAAGTGACGCAAAAATCAAAGAAGGTATTTTTGTTGGACCAGATTAGGCAGTTGATGAGAGACCAGAATTTTGATAAAGAGATAACTGATCTTGAAAAAGCTGCATGACTGTCATTTGAGAAAGTTTGCTCGGGAGTTTTTGGGGAATCACAAAGCAAATAACTATTCTGAAATCGTAAAAGAGCTGACATCCTACAAGGCCCTGGGATGTAATATGAGCCTAAAGATCCACTTCTAGATTCTCACTTGGACTTTTCCCCTTCAAATCTTGGCGCCGTCAGTGACGAGCACGGTTAGAGGTTTCAGGACATTCTGAACATGGAAACACGGTATCAAGGGAAGTGGAGCTCTTCAATGTTGGCTGATTACTATTGGACACTAAAAAGGGATCTCCCAGAAGCAAAATACACTCGAAAATCATACATTTCTACATTTTAAAGGTAAGTTTCATTGAAATATCAGCCTCATTTATTAGTTATAATTGTTTAAAATTGAATATGCTATCACAAAAAAAAACTATACCTGATAGAAAAATTCAGAAAACATGTGAAATCAGCATAAAAAATTATATAAAGTTCACCTTCTCTTGGTTGTGGGACAGGTATTCTAATAAATTTGTTGACCAGTGTAATTGGTTCCTCTACTCGTTTCACCTTTTGATACTAATGATCCTCTTTCTATATATACTGTATATATATATATATATATATATATATATACATACATATACATATACATATATATGTATGCGGAAAAACCACCAAGGAAAAAGATAAACTGATGACCAAGCGCTTTCGTCTATTCAGACATCCTCAGGGTACATGTACCCTGAGGATGTCTGAATAGACGAAAGCGCTTGGTCATCAGTTCATCTTTTTCCTTGGTGTTTTTTCCGCATATTTAGAATCACGAGTTTATGTAATTTCTCATGCATATATATATATATATATATATATATATATATATATGTATATATATATATATAAATATATATATATATACACACACACACACACACCAAAGGTTTCCCATACAAGGGAGGTAACCAAGCCAAAAGGCACGCACCCACTCCCATCCATTTTACTCCCCCCCATTCCACTCCCATCCACCACCCTTCCCCCCCTCTCATCTTAGCTCCTCATGGATGACGGGTCATCCCTGTATCCCGACCACTGTCGTGGGTCAGAAGCAATGTAGCAAGAGTGAGGGTAGTTTCTCTTCTCTCTCTCTCTCTCTCTCTCTCTCTCTCTCTCTCTCTCTCGCGCTATCTTTTACCGACTGATAAAGCACATGGACCACAAGGCAGGCGACTCCCAGCGTGACCTAAGGTAGCGACACGTTAGTCATTTCTCGCTAGCATGATATTTGCTTTTGTTACTTCGTTTGAATAGAAACGACTTCGGTGACGATCATTTGTTTTTCAAGTTTTCCAAATATAGTGAAAAGCTGAATGACGAACTAAAAGAAGTTAAACCTAGAATACGAATGTTAGACACATTGTTGAGATGTTCTTACGTAAGTCTAGAACATTGTAACCGAAGTCGTATTCTAACCTAGTGCGCCGCCACCTGTAAGGGTGGAGCTGCGCAACACTAACAGATTCTGACTGGTTCTGCGCATGCACAGGAAAATATATCACCTCGCCGGGTTTTCGTTATGGATCAATAAATAATAAACTTGGTGGAAAATAAAAGGACTTAGGGGGGGGGGTGGAAAGAAAAACCGGTCGGGAATTTTTTTGGTCTTCTGAAAAGGAGAAATGTGAGAAAACAAAATTCAAGAGCACAACAGCAAAAAGAAATGGCTTCGGTCCCATAACCTTTTGGAAAGGAAAATTGAAGGCTCACAGTCATAACGCAATAAAAATGTGGGGGCTGATATGGTCAGACGTATGCAGGGGCGACGGAACTCAGGAGGAAAAAGTCTCGGGAGGGTTTATGGACGCCTCAGGCGCAGAAGAGTGTCTGGGGAAATTGGTGCGTTTTACAGAAGCTTAGGGTATGAAGAAGGTGAAAGGGAATAAATGTCTTGGGGAAGGTAACGATGAAAACACGTACATACGCGCTCTTCTACACACATACACACACACACACACACACAGTTATAATCTTGTAGGATGTATATTTTCAGCAGTAATGCTGCTATACCCAATAAACCGTATATTATTATTATTATTAATACACACGACTCGATGGCTCGGTTGGTAGAGTTCCCGGCTGCCACTACGGAAGTCCGGGTTCGAATCCCGCCCAGGGTTGAAGTAATTTCAGTATTGCTGCGCTACGAGTCGTTACTCCAGCTCTCGTGGGCGGGGAGTTGGGTGTGTGTGTGTGTGCGTTTAAGGTCACAGCATTACCCATAGATCGGTCATATATGAGCTCTGAGCTCTCATCCGGGAGGGAAATAGCTGTCGATCACGAGTCCAACGCGTGATCCAAGACCATGGTGAAACATACACACACAAGAACATAAGAAGGGAGGAGACTACAAGAGACCATAAGGCCTACACTAGGCAGTTTTATGTCCCTTACCATCTATCATCGCCATCCATAAAGTTATTTAATCGTCTCTTAAAACAGCCAATTATTTCAGCGCTCACTACATGGTCACGAAGTCTATTCCATTTGTTAATCACTCTGTTGGTAAACCAGTTCTTGCCTATTTTCTTTTTAAACTTACACATGTATGAGAAATTCGCTAGTGAACAGCGACATCAATCAGAATTTTTTATGGTCGTCGCGTATAGGACTCTAACCTACCGCTCTGAGCGGGTAAAGGCAGTCTCGGGAGCCTCTTGGCGTCAGAGCGGTAGGTTCGAATCCTATACGCGACGCCCATGAAAGTTATCTTACACACACACACACACACACACACACACACACACACACACACACACACACATATATATATATATATATATATATATTATATATAATATATATATATATATATATGTGTGTATATATATGTATATATAGAGATATATATATATATATATATATATAGAGAGAGAGAGAGAGAGAGAGAGAGATTCGACCCTTCCCCGCCTGGTGACATTGTTCCCAGTATTTTGGATATTTTGTTCCCCAGTCCCACTTCAATGAACCCCAGCAGCTCAGGCTGCCTCCATCATTCACCCTCGTGGCACTGGTTTGGTTATGAGGGGGATTAAAACTCATCATCCCAATCTGACGCAGTGGGAAGTGAGAAACCAGTGGTAGGGCAAACCCTTGTCAGTTATGAAAAGCCGCCGTGTGTTTTTTTTTTTTTTTTTGTTTTTTTTTTTTTTTTTTTTTTTTTTTTTTTTTTAAGGCCGGTGTTGGGTCGCCTCCCTGCCTGGCCATGGCTGTCTGGAACCAACGCGATATAGCTCGTAGAGAGTCCCTGGAATCGAACTGATGACCACCTGCTCATATGTTCGACACGGTTTCCACTAGACCTGGGCGACCCTATAAAAGGGATTAAGAACTTAAAATAGATTAAGTTTTTGGGAGCTGAAACTTGTTTAGCCAATTGATGGACATCGTTTTGGGAAGAGTTAACTTCACTGTTGCGACAATTATCGAAAGTGAGGGACTGGAGAGTGGATTAGAAATGGACTAGAGTGGACTGGACTTGTGGATAGACCCGTATACAGTATGTAGGTTGGTAGGTACCCAAAGATATGGGGATACGAGAGGGCACGGTCTGGGTCGATATGTGTTAAAGGCGAAGTACTTCCACGTTATGAAATAGCCATTAATCTTTCCTAAAGAGAGACGAGAAGAAGGCAAGAGGGAGATTTAGGTCGGATGTAGGGAGGGGTTGGGGGAAAGGAAAGGGGAGGGAGGGGAGTTCGAAACAATCTCTCCAGAGTGACTCGACGGCAATGGATCGATCGGAAATAGACGTGGGAAACCGAAGACAAAAGAGTGAATTTTGGAGAGAGAGAGAGAGAGAGAGAGAAAAAGTGGAAAAATTGAATTGAATGATATACGGCGCAAGGGGCACTCTCGTAAAAGCGATACTGGTAAGTTGGTTCGAGGCGTGAAAGGCAAGACAGGCGAGACAGGCATTTAGTAAAGTTTTGAGTTAAGAGACATAGTCTCCGCAGTTTATACCTTCGGGGCGTGGAAGCGTCGCGTTCCTTCTAGTTGGTGGTTTATCTTGTCAGCATTTTGACAATGCATCGATCATCGAACTGCAGTTCTCAAGTGTGTACGATTTTCCTTCATTGACGGTGAAGAAACGTAAATTGCTTCGAGTGTTGGACGAACGTCGGTGGAACATGAAGGAAAAGAAAACGGTGAGTTCTTCATTTATGACCGTTTTCGGGCACGCTTGACGAGTGGGTTAGGACCTGTTCGGGGTGTAAAACGTTGGTAATTTGCTCCATCGTCATATTGACAACTGATGGACGGGTCTTGCTTAGCACGGCGCTTGTTGTCAGATCTCCACAATGGAAATATCGATCAAATACAATACCAGAAGGGTAGGCAAGTTAGTAAAGGCACGTCAGGTTTTTGAAAGATGGGAGTTCCAAGAGATGAAAGGATTCAGACTGGCTCTGTTTGATTGACTGGTCGAGGAATAGAATCCCAGACGAGAGTGGCGCCATTAAGGAAGATGACCTCGTTTCTTCGGCCTTCAGGAAATGCAACCTGAGTCTCAGCAGGCGGTATATGGAGAGGCAGCCTTTTCGGAGGTTATGTCGTGAATTACTCTTTCTCGGTAGAATGACGCACAGGACCCCCCGGCCCCTGAGGACGGGAATGAAGAGATAAGGACACAGTGTAGTGGTATTGTGTTGGCTTAAAGTTGAAGTATATTTTAAATGGAGGCTGCTATGTGGAAGTTTGTTGACATTTCGTACCTGTAGGTCTGTGAAAACGACTCTTCTCCTCCTCCTCCTCCTCCTCCTCCTCCTTGTCCTCCTCCTCTTCCTCCTCCTCTTTCTCTTCCTCTTCCTCCTCCACCAGGTTACCTGGTGATGAGACCCCACCAACCACTCCACCCCGAGCGATGACTCTTGGCAAGATCCCCTTCCTTGGCACTCCGAACTCTCCGTGGGGACTAGATCGCCCAGGCGAACACTTTCTGTCACATCCAACCTGACTCGTCACACTTCCTTACCTGACTCTTACCCTTCCTTCCGAGTCGATCTTGTGAATAAATTTAACAACGAAGTCATGCAAAGAGTACAGGCAGACTCCTTGTCTCAATTTGGCATCTGGGAGAGTCTGATAGCCATACTTCTGGCACCCTCTGGTGCCTCATCTCT
>NC_134802.1:43995543-44013043 GCF_046742065.1 Oratosquilla oratoria | reverse complement strand
GCCGCCCTGCGCAAATTGCGTATACCAATGGTCGTACATAAGGAGTTGGAGATTTTATTCATTTTGTTAAGGTGCAGAAAAAAAGTCGGGTCACATGAAGAATTGTCACCCCAGAACGCCCACATGAAGCATCGTCACCCCATGAGATCCCACCTGAAGAATTGTCACCCCACTACGCCGAATATCAACAGTGGAATAAAGATTAAATTAGGATAGGTTAGATTGAATGAGGGTTATGGTTAATCTCATCAACTTGTACAGCCGAAGAAACGTGAATCCTGGATGGCCCACATGAAGGAATGTCACCCTAAGATAGCCCACGTGAAGAATTGTCACCCTGGCGAGGTCTGGGATGACTGGGGTGATGTAAAAGTCGTTAGTGTGGCAGGCTTAGCACGCGTGCCAAAGGTTACCCACCCCTGTGGTAGGCGATTTGATGCCATATTAACTAAAGTCTTTTTTTTTCTTTCTTTTGTTTCAGTAACTGAATATAATTCCTCAGCTAGATTTGTATAAATGGTCCATGCAATACAAACGACATAATTCTGCCGTTCGTTGAAATTTTACTTAAGGTTACATATACATTATAAAAATACTGGTCATCGTCGGGAGTCGTAAAGAATCCTTCGAAGCTTCCGGAAAAAAAATGAAAATGAGAAACACTGCCTTAGAGCTAATACTAAACGAATTTTAAATTTCGTTTCATGCTTTTGACAGAAAAGAAAAAAAAAGAATATATAGTCTTCTGTTTGTGTTTAGCGTCCAGCACATTTTAAAGTAGGAGAGATGATATAAGAGAAAGTTCGCTTCCTCTGGATGCGATGGTTTGGTCATTCGTGTTCCACAGAAACCTCATTGTTTCCTGCGACGAGTTTCTGGTGATTGCAGAAAGTTTCATTGGGGAGGATGAAGAAGAAGAAGAAGAGGGGTAACAGGCCAGCAGAACACCGGTTGATCAAGCCATGCACCCAGCAACTCTTCAACTTTTATTCCACTGTTTGCGTAGATGGTAGAGAACTTGGCCTGATGTTGTTACAGGTTCCTATCGAAACGTCGACATTTCAAACAAATCATTCATTATATGGAGGAAATACGACTGGCGTCTTGGGTTGCTCAGTGTAAACAGCTCCAAGACTCCATCAAAACAAGCACTGCAGAACCCTCGTTAGTGCTCACAGTGCACACGGGTAATGTGCACATAAGACCCAGTGGTGACCTGTGACCGAAGCCGTTGCATTAGAAGCCCGGGAGGCGGCCAGTGTATCCTTCTGTGTTTAGAATATGTAGGCAGCCCGAAGCTGCATGTAGGCGGCCTTCAGGATTTCGAAAAAGGGAATACGCTGTTCAGAGAGTTTCCAAGAATATTATTTCAAGTTGCATTGATTTTCTGCCCTGCAGGGCCGGGGGAGCTTGATACCACAAAGGAGTTTTCAAGTAAAGCGAGGAGTTTTCATATAAACTAGACGAGGGAAATTTTGAATAAATAAAACAACGAACTCCCAGTCTTCTCTTGTTCTGCATTAGAGGACGGAGGTTGGGAGGGTCGTAGATTAAATGAATTGGCCTTACTGTGGATGTACTGTGTCTTGTTACGTTACTTCTGACCCAGGGCAGTGGGCGGGATGCAGGGATGGCCCATCATCCAGGAGGGGCTAAGATAAGAGGAAGGAAAGGGTATTGGAATGAATAGGAGTAGGTACGTGCCTTTGACTTGGCAACCTCTCATGTAAAGGGGAAAAAAAGCTTTCGGTATACATACGGACTCATAGTGAAATAAAAACTGCGTGGGTCTTTCGCACACTTTGATGCTGAAGTTTCTCCTCGTGTAATCACTAAGGACTCTCCCTGAGGATCACGCACGCTCTTCGGGACGTTCGTGTTTTCCTTCTCTCTGGACGTGTCCACTTTGATCCTGCCCCCCCTCCCCCCCTTCTCCCTTTATTCCTGACGTCTTATCTCCTCCTCCCCCCTTCCCCCTCGCTGAACCAGCACCGTTACGTCGCCAACATTTGTGGTTGGTAGGAACAAGTCCCGATAAGATTCACCGCACCGTCATCGCATTCTCGTTGACTAAGAGGAGCTTCTGGTATTATCCTGAAGGGGCAGAAGCCAGAGTGGCACGATCCTTGTTTAATAATTTCGAGATGTTCCGCCTGGAACTGAAACCTGGAACAGGAGCCGCGAGGTGGGTCGGAGGTGCTTCTTCTGAGGTTGTGTGGCCGGGTGGGTCGTACGGTGGATATTTGGGTCTTAATTCAGCGTGGGAAGTGGGTCAGATGTCGCCGTAAAAGTTTAATGATACGGTGTTAGTCCATTAACCGATTAACTTGGACCGGGTAGCATTGGCAATGAGTCATTAGGAGTGGATAGCAACGGTGTTCATTCAAGTTTGCAACGGGGAATGATTGACCCATAATTAAATTGCTGAGGTACAAAAAATGGTGGGAAACGGAGATGATGGGAGAGAGAAAGAAAAGATTGATTACGATAGTTTCTGCCTTGGAACTAAAGTAGAAGACACACAAATCAATTTATTCTTGTACCGCTAACGAGGGATGACCACGCCATTAAAGGAAACTGTAGAAATGTTCGAAAATAAAAAGTTGAATTAATTGACCTCAGTGTTAGTAGACGTTTGTTGGCAGACATATACTTAACAGTATACACACACTCGTAAACCAAGACCAAACGCTGGTAGGAAGTCTTTCGATCCAGTGTTTCGCTTTGACAACATTTACAAAGACAGCAGTGAGGAATTATAATCGCGCTTTACGTATCCGTTGGGGTTACCCCATTTCCCAATGGCGTTGTCCGAACGCTGCCTCCGTGGGTTGCAGGTCATAGACATTCGTTTTGGTGGATGGTTGCGTCAGTTTTATTTTAAACACACACACACACACACACACACACACACACACATGTATATATATATATATGTGTGTGTGTGTGTGTGTATGTGTGTGTAATTATTCAGTGGAGTGGGTGAATGCTTTGTATATTTTGTTCCGGCTAATTACAGGTTATTTCATTCAGCTGGGTCCTCGACCTGAAAGTTTGATCAAGTTCGAAATGGTTATCAAGATTATAAACACACACACACACACACACACACACACACATATACATACACATAAGATCGCCAGGCGAGAGCTAGAATGGGCACTGAAATCTCATCATACCATCCTATGGGCAGGATAACGAAAGAAAACTATGTTACTTAGGTGTTCCTGGAAGTTGATCAAGTTCGTGTTAGGTCCTGTTATTTGCACGACACCCAGCCCGTACTTTCTCTCACACGGCCCTTTTTTTTTTTTTTTTTTTATGGATGATTCACTTGGGTGATACCTCATAACGTGGGTGTACACTTGGTGGCGCTTAGAGCTACGGCCGGAGCCGCCACCTTTTCCCTACGGGTTTGGACGTCTAGGGTGAGTTAGAGTCACAGATGGACAAAACGGTCGGACCTTGAAACTCGCGTTTGCACGGAAACAGACAACAAAACAAATAAATTGCTTTGTCAGGCGGTATATTTAGGCTGGGATACAATCTAACCCAACTTCTCTTTCACTCACTCTCCCTCTCTTTCTCTCAATAACGGGAATTAAATTTCCAGCCTTCGTGGTGTGTGTGTGGAGGAGGAGGAGGAGGAAGAAGAAGAAGAGGAGGAGGAGGAGAAAGATTTTGCCTCCAACACTTTGATACACAGACCCCCCCCCACCGCTTCACAGCCGAATAAAATAGTCTTCCAACAGCCCGTGTGATAGTATTGATGAGAGGTAAATGAACTCTCATGGTTTCTTATATAGAATGGCTAGAAATGCCACATCGGGAATATACACGAATATTAAGAATATGTGTGTGTGTGTGTGTGTGTGTGTGTGTGTGTAAAGACAGACAAATATGGAGGTGAGGTAGCAAAATGAAACTCAGGCTAGAGTATGGAGCTTTATTCAGAACCAGACGTTTCGAACTCTTTGGGCTTTCCTCTTGGAAGGCCCAAGAGGTCGAAACGTCTGGTTCTGAATAAAGTTCCATACTCTAGCCTTAACGTTTCATTTTGCCACCAGACCTCCATACATACATATATACTGTATATATATATATATATATATATATATATATATATATATATATATATACATATATATATATATATATACATATATATATACATATATATATATATATATATATATATATATATATATATATATATATATATATATATACAATCTGTATACCAAGGGATGTTTTCCCCCTTACCAAGGAGGTAGCCAAGTCAAAAGGCATATGCGCACTCCCACCCATTTCATCCCCCACCCCCGTTCCACTCCGACTCACCACCCTCTCCCCCTCTTGTCTTAAGCCGCGTCCACACTTATATTTCCACGTATCGTATCATCTTTGCGCACCATCTAGTGATACGATACGGTGCAACAGAGTATTGTATCCACTTGTTGCGTATCCGTATACAGCAGGCGGATACGCAACAGGTGGGTACAATACCCTGTTGCACCGTATCGTACCACTAGGTGGTACGCAAAGACAATACGTGGAAATGCAACAAGTGTGGACGCGGCTTTAGCTCCTCGTGGATGACGGGTCATCCCTGTATCCCGCCTACTGCTTTGGTTCAGAAGCAATGTAGCAGGACACAGCACATCCATAGCAAGATAATTCAAGATGATTGATAATACGAAATTTATTATCTCGACAACAGTCACCTAAAGGTCTTGTACAGTGGTTCTCAATATATATATATATATATATATATATATATATATATATATATTTTTTTTTTTTTTTTTTTTTTTTTTTTTTTTTTTGCCATGCCCCACCTAATCACCTTTAAAATCCTGATGTCCTCCCATGTGATGATATACAATTCTTATCATTTGAAAAATAAACTCCCCCTTCAGCTGAAAAAGCATAAAACCTTGACTTAAAACCACTTCGAAAGAACAAGGCATCAATAAAAAAAAAAACATAAAACATTGAATAAAATAAAAATAAAAGAATTTGACCCAGACTTCCTCAGTTGCCTTCAGTTGCCCCCCCCCCCCTTAAAAATCATATTGCCCATCTGAAGAACTGAATTGCCCACCTGTGGGGCATACGCTCAGCGTTAAGAAGCACTGGTTTAATTGGAAGGACTATTGGCTGTGTCGCTCTGCATATAAACGTTTTAGCGCATGCGCAGAACACCGCTATGGCCTCAAGCATTAGCGGACTGGGTCTGAAGTTCTTAATGGGAAAACTTGTATCATAAACCAAAACAAAAGTAAAAAATATCTTTAGAAATAGAAAAAAAGCTTCACCAGACAAGGAATTGAGGATATTTGTTATCTACCAAAAGAAATTTTATCAACGAAAAGGCTTTCAAATCCTCTCAGAATCTGCGCAATATTTTACACTTTTTCTAGAATACAAAGTTCAAAATAGGACTTCTCTTGAAGGGTCGAGTTTACTCGAATTCTAGAATGGATAGTAGTAATAGTAATCTTGGTCGCTCCAGAATAGTAATCCATAAGATGCTAGTGTAACGAAGCATAGTGTGAACAACCGTTTAATAATTTACTCTCATTCGCTAACTGTGTGATGTTAACCTTCTAACAGTAGTTTAACCTCTTAGTGACCACTTAACCTCCTAACCCATAGAACATAGCATTAACCACCAAATCTAGTTATCACAAATTAACTCTGATCCTCTATTCATGTGCTGTTTCAGTGGTTGACAAGACCTTAACACCAGAATAAGATCAACGAAAGATGTGTAGATGACCTATGGTTATCACATGTTAAATACAATAAGGATAACGGATTCAGACACACACACACACACACACACACACACACACACACACACAGTGGTAGCGTTCGCAACCGCTACTACAGCGGTCCGAGTTCGAAGCCCGCCCAGGGCTGAAATAATTTCAGTATCGCAGCACTGAGAGTCGTTACTCCAACTCTCGTGGGGGGGGAGTTATGTGTGTGTGTGTCAGGTCCACAGCATTATCCATAGATCGGTCATACATGAGCTCCGAGCTCTCATCTGGGAGGGAAATAGCTGTCGATCACGAGTCCAGTACGTGATCCAAGACCATGGTGAATCTCACACACACGGAAAATAAATCATAATAATAACAGTGGAATGTGAAATATGCACCATTGTGGAATGAGGATTGTATGGAAAAGTGACATGGGTCTATTTTATCTAGTTTGTAATCATTCTTTTTCTTTTTTCTCTTCAGGTACGTGGTTTTGGTTAAGTTGTGCAGAATACACATTGATTTATGGTAAGTGGCGGGGTCGCCGAATTAATGAAGCGGCCTTGCTGCAAATGTGCTGTGTCCTGCTGCATTGCTTCTGACCCAGGGCAGTGGACAAAATGCAGGGATGACCCGTCATCCAGGAGGCGCCAAGATAAGAGGGAGGGAAGAGGGTGCAGGGGAGGGGAGTATGTAGGGGACAGAATGGGTGGGAGTGGTTTCTTAGCCTTTGTATTTTTTGGCTACCTCCCGTGTAAGGAAAAGGAGCCTTTGGTATATGTATGTATGTATGTTATGTTACTTGTGCGTCAGTGCACGAACACACACACACACACACACACACACCGGCTCGACTGTGCAGTGGTACCGTTCGCAAGTCGGAACTCCAACTCTCATGGGTGGGGAGTTTTGTGTGTGTTTGTGTGAAAACAGGTGTCCCAAGTGTTTTTTTAAGTGTTGCAGTGTTAAATTGTCATCCAGTCAGTGATGGAAATGGCTTGTGGGCTGAAGGGAAGGATAGGATACGGCGTATTATTTTTTCCCCTTTTATTCAGTCTTTTCTCTAATGGAAATACCATTTATTACGTATTTTTGAGCACATATCGTGAGTGTAACCTTGAGGCATATACCACCTGGTTCACAAAACCCACTTTTTCCATCGCTGGTTTTATATAAATAAACATACATATACCAAAGACTTTTTCCACCTTACAAGGGGCTCGCCAGGCTGCTGGACAAATTCCTCCACAGTGTACCGAAGGTAATTTCTGAGATGTTTCCCAGGTTCTTTGCTGCGTACTAGCTAGGTACCTCACAGTGAAATTAGGTTAATTTAGGTTAATTTGGGGCTAGAATGCAACAGATGGGGGAAGTTGTGCGATCCTGGATTGGGTCCGGCTATCCAGGTAGTGGAGCCCGCTGTTCGACCAGGCTAGGTCAGTTAGCCTAGTCATTGGCTTAATCGGCCACCCAAGCCCACTTTCTCTCTCTCTCTCTCTCTCTCTCTCTCTTCTCTTTTCTTCTCTCTCTCTTCTTTTCTTTTTTCTTTCCATTAAGGTGTGCGTGTCTATAAGGTCACACCATTACCTATATATTGGGCAGTGTATGAGATTTGAACTCTCAACCAGGAAGATGGGAGCTGTTGATCACGAGACTAACACGTGATCCAAGACAATGGTGACTCACATACACACACGTGTATATATATATATATATATATATATATATATATATATATGTGACTCTTGGTACAGCATGCTGGTGTCTTGCAATATCGGTAGATATATAATCGTATCTATCTGGGTGTATTATTAGGGTATTTGATTCTTAAAAAAAAAACCTAAGGTCGAGATGAGTATCCTTCGAGTATCGGCATGTCTAAGAAACGTCGAAATGTCATCTGTGGTTCGAGTTCGAGGGTGTTCCTCGTGTCTATGGAAAGGCCGAGGTTGAAGGACGACCTGACGGGGGGAGACGCTATCCTCCGAAGTAGCTCGAACTCTGGCTCGTCCGTATCACCAAGACTCCCACCGGTATGTGCGCAGCTTTGAGGGTTCATTGCAGGATCGCCGGACTATCCCGTGTGTTGACGATGCAGCCTATTATGTGTATAATACATAAAGCAGGAAAGAAAGGGTGGTACTTGTGATCATATTATCAAGGCTGAAAGCTCTGTGTGTGCGTGTGTGTGTGTGTGTGTGTGGTTCACCATGGTCTTGGACCACGTGCTGGACTCGTGATCGACAGCTATTTCCCTCCCGGAAGAGAGCTCAGAGCTCATATATGACCGATCTATGGGTGACGCTGTGACCTTACACGCACACACACACACCTAACTCTCCGCCCACGAGAGCTGGAGTAACGACTTGCAGCGCATCAATACTGATTTTTTTTCAGGCCTGGGCGGGATTCGAATCCGGACTGCCGTAGTGGCAGCCAGAAACTCTACCACTGCTCCACGAGTGTGAGTGTGTGTGTGTGAGAGAGAGAGAGAGAGCGAGAGAGAGAGGGGGGGGCCCATGGGCAAGTTATCCTTTGTTCAAGTTGATCTTCCTAATGCAGGGCAAGGGAACAAGACCTTTCTTAGTAACCATTGGTCATACATACATAGAAGATGAGGTAACTTTATGGATAGGGATGAAAGATGGTAATGGACAAGGAACTGTCTAGTGTAGGCCTTATGGTCTCTTGCAGTCCCCTCCATTCATATGTTCTTGTGCAGTAAGCGCTTAAACAATTGGTTCTTTTAAGAGAAGAGAAGATAAATTTATGGGTAGGAATGAAAGATGGTAATGGACATGGAACTGTCTAGTGTAGGCCTTATGGTCTCTTGCAGTCTCCTCCGTTCTCATGTCCCATCTTTACCCCCTTCTGTTGCGTCTCGTGGTTTGGTCATCATCGGGTTGGCCTACGGACCTCCTTCCTCTTGAAGAAAAAAAAAAGAATAAAATAAAACTCCTCCAGATACACAGCCGAGCCTCTTAGGCCGCTCTAACCAAATAGAAACGTGGTCAGGTGTCGTGTCTTCCCATTTTCTTGTGTAAGTTTTTTCATCATTTCCTTCCAAGACAGCTGGCCGGGTTGAGGTGTTCCAGAGTTACACTCGTTTTTACTGATGTTGGTGGTGTATGTGGTCGTGGTGGTGGTTGTGGTGGAGGCGCTTCTTCATGGAGCAAGTGAGTGGACGAGGGCTTGCTGGAAGGTGGAAGAGAAAGAAGGCATTTATTGACTGGTGGCAAGAGGTACGAACTAGTATAGGATTTAAAGATGTACGTATGCTTAGTGGGAACGTTTTCTACTATTCCTGGAAGGGGCTTCTGTATATATATATATATTATAGTGTGTTATATATAACCGGTTACGCCGAAAGGTTAAGGAGAAACAGGTTAGGAGTAAACACGGACCAAGGCTTGTCCTCCCTATTCTCTGTTCATTTTCCATACACACACATATGTGTATATATATATATATATATATATATATATATATATATATATATATAAATTACATTTATCAACCACAATTCCCTTTCTAAGCCAACAAAATCGAGAAACTCAAGGATGCATACATGCAGAAATTGAAACGTGGTACAGCCAAGGACTCGAACCTGCGCTAGCTCGTGATAAGCGATAGTGACTTAATTAAATGTAAATCTGTTCACTGGGACCCATTCAGTGCGCACATATATATATATATATATATATATATGTTTTTTTTTTTTTTTTTTTTTTTTTTTTTTTTTTTAGGCCATTCTGAACACAGGCTTTGTTGAAGTCTACAGCAGTAGTAGTATTGTTCAACTTGTAAGAAGTACTCTCGATATTTCTAATGAGAGAGCGGAGGTTGGAGGTCAGGGTATTGATAGAATCTCCAAGGTACATGTTGTTTAGACGTTTTTCGACCCAATCAGAGCATCTTCAAGAGTTACAATACACACAATGATATAACAAACAGGAATGACATATGAGGTGTGGCGGGGGAGATTTTGTATGGTCTTGAGCTATTTAAAATGTTAACGAGGAAAGGATGTAGAAGAAAAAATATCTTAAGAGGACATGACACGACTCTGAACATGTCGGTTGGTAAAACTAGATGCGAGAAAGGAAAGATATGCGCGCTGTGTTCGCGATGGGGAAGGTCTTGCCGGACGATTCCATCGTTGTTCTTCGTTATTCTGGCGGGTTTGCCGGGTCAGATGATGACGTAAAGGGGAATGGAAGGCAGGAGGAAGAAAGAATGCAACAGGGTTCGCCGTTAGCGTCAAAATCAGTAAGAGTCGTGGTGGGCCAAGGGCGATTAGGTGGGGAGGGACTGACGCGCCGACAGACTGGTTGCGCTTTAAGAGGGAATATAGGGTCAGTAACGGAGCCCACCCGTTACAACCAAGGCAGCTAAAACGGAAGGGGCTGCGGGCAAGAAGGCGGACTCAGGTCTCCTCGTAGGGGTGGTTTCACTGGATCTTGTATTCGCGGGGCAGTGATGACATATGGTCACGTTCACCTGAGTAAATGGCCTGGCAGCTGCCGGGATGAATGTATAATATGCCAGCTTTCTTTCTTCTCCCCCCGTCTCTCTCTCTCTCTCTCTCTCTTTCTCGTCTTTCCTCCTTTTTCTTTTCCTTCCTTTCTTCCTTTCCTTTTTCCTTTCTGCCTTTTTGCATTTCTTCCTTTCCTTCCACCTTCCTTTCTTCCTTCTTTCCTTCCTTCTTTTTCTTTTCCTTCCTTTCTTCCTTTCCTTTCTGCCTTTTTTGCATTTCTTCCTTTCCTTTCTCCTTCCTCTCTTCCTTCCCTCTTCCCTCCTTCCTTCCTCCATTCGTCATTTTATTCCTTTCAAATATTTTTGGAACCGAAATGAATAGGCGAGGCGACGCCCCTTTCCAGTGGATGGAAACCCAGTCGCTCAGTCCGCACCTAGAGTCCTGTCCGCCTCACCGGTCGACCGACCGTCCCCTCCCATTGGTGGACCCAACTTTGGCAGAGTTCCTGCTTTGGTGGGTTGGTGGGTGTTCTGCAGAAATTGAAACGTGGTACAGCCTGGGTGTTCTGCAGAAATTGAAACGTGGTACAGCCAAAGACTCGAAAGAAAAGACCCAGGGTTGTCCACATAATGAGTTCGGTTTGTAATCATGCCCCGGGACATTTTGTGTTCCCCGTTTTGGTGTACGGCTGTGTGACATGGGCATTGAATGATGACTTGAAGAGGCGTTTCGATGTCTATAGTATTAACGGTAGTATTCTTCAAAAACTCTTTCCTTATACAAATATTTCCTTATAGAAATCTTATATAAGTCTTTGAAAGGGATTTTTTTAAGAATACCACCGTAAGACTCTTACAGTGGTATTCTAAAAAAATATTTCCTTACACAGATCTTTCCTTATAAAAATGTTTTGATCAATCCTTGGAAGTTTTTTTTTTTTTTTGTGTGTGTGTGTGTGTGTGTGTGTGTGTGTGTGTGTGTGTGTGTGTGTGTGTTTTAAGAATACCACCGTAAGTGCCTTCGGAGAAACATGAGATGTTGATGGAATGACTATATCAAACCAGAGACTACTTTGAGACTTGTATATTTTCATTTGTATCGCGAGGTGTTTCATACTGTTTAAAATTATAACATTCCCACTTAAGGTGACAAAGAATACTTTTGGCCAGCTGGGAGGGATAGTGGCGTGTCAGGGAAGATGCCCAGACTGGAGGAGGAGGATCAATTCGTAATCCCAAGTTTAAAAATAGGCAGCATGGGGAACATAGAAACAGAAGAGGGGAGGAAGTCAAGCCTCCGAGGTGATTCGTGTAGAGCTCCGCAGCATTCCCTTGCCTCGTCTACGCCATCCTCTTCCTCTTCTTCCTTTTCTTCTTCCTTTCCCCCCATCTTCCTTTTCCTCCTCCCCCTCTTCCTTTCCCCTTTTCATCTTCCTCCTCCTCCTCTTCCTTTTCTTCTTCCTTTCCCTTTTCATTTTTCTCCTCTTCCCCCCTCTTCCCTACCCCTCTTCCTCTTTCTCCTCGCCCTCTTCCTCTTCCTTTTCCTCTTCCTTTTCCTCTTCTTTCTCTTCCTCCTCCGCCTCCCCTCTTCCTTCCCTCTCTCCTCCTCCTGCCCCTCCTCCTTCTCCTCTTCCTCTTCCTCCCCCTTTTCCTTTTATTTTTCTAATTCTCTCCCTCTTCCTTCCCTACCTCCTCCTCCTCCCCTCTCCCTCTTCCTCCCCTCTTCCTCCTCTCTTCTTCCTCTCTTCCTCATCCTCCTGACCATCATCATCATCGTCATCAGCAGCAGCACCTGCACGGTCTTCATCATCAGGAACTTCTTCACCGCATCAGTTCCGGTAATTTGACTTTAGTTCCTGCCGCCTTTGCCCGAATATGAACGATATGTTTGTCTTCCTCGTTGGCCCGGTGGTGTCCTACATGTTTCCCTTCGGAGGAAAATGCTGTCCTCCTGGTCACCTCTTGGCATTGTCCTCCTCGAGGCCACGCGCGGTTCCTTCTTTGGCGGGTGGAAAGCCATATCCCTTTCAGCGTCGAGGGAGCAACGATGCCATTGTTCTTGCGCGCTGGTGTGCTCTGGTTGGGCGTCGATGGCAGCACCAGCGGTTCTATCCTATGAAGGGAGTCGAGGGAGTGTTTTTTTTTTCATCAGCGCTTCTTTCCTAGTTTTTTTTTCCAGCGCTTCTATGAAGGGAGTCGATGGAGTTTTTTTTCTGGAACCAGCGCTTCTATCTTATGAAGGGAGTCGATGGATATTTTTTCATCAGCTTCTTCTATCCTATAAAGGAAATCGGTGGATTTTTTTTTTTTTTTTTTTTTTTTTTTTTTTTTTTTTCTTTCTTTTCTTTTACCAGGCCCGCGCGAGGGGGAATATCCACTCAAAAGTCCCTTAAAATCAATAACCCATAGAGAGTTTGAAAGACCTTTTAATCAAAGCACTTTGTTGGGCGTCATTGGTCATTACTCGAATCAAATCACTTGAGAAGTTAAGGACCTCTTGGCGGAGTTGCGAGAAGGTCCAGGAGCCACTTTGAAGGATCCCCCCTGTCTCCTGTGAAGGGTCGTGGGCCTTCCCTCTGGTCCTTCACTTCGGGAAGGACCAGAAGGATCCTTCGGCTCGTCGCTCGAATTTGACCGACGCTCCCGGGCGGAAGGGCGTCTCGCTTTATCCCATTTTCATAAAGAAAGGAAGGAAAATGGGATTCCTTTTCCCTCTTCCTCCTCCTCTTCCTCCTCCTCCTCTTCCTTCTCTTCCTCCTCTTCTTCCTCGTCATCTTCCTCCTCGTCCTCTTCCTCCTCCCACCTGCTGCTCCTCTTCTTCCTCGTCCTCTTCTTCCTTGTCCTCTTCCTCCTCGTCCTCTTCTTCCTTGTTCTCTTCCTCCTCGTCCTCTTCCCTCTCCTCCTCTTCCTCCTCTTCCTCCTCTTCCCCCTCTTCCTCCTCGTCATCTTCCTCCTCGTCCTCTTCCTCCTCCCTCCTGCTCCTCCTACTCTTCTTCCTCTTCTTCCTCGTCCTCTTCTTCCTTGTCCTCTACCTCCTCGTCCTCTTCCCTCTCCTCCTCCTCCTCCTCCTCCTCCTCCTCCTCATCTTCCTCCTCTTCTTCCTCGGCCTCTTCCTCCTCCCTCCTGCTCCTCCTCCTCTTCTTCCTCATCTTTCTCGTCCTCTTCTTCCTTGTCCTCTTCCTCCTCGTCCTCTTCCTTCTCGTCCTCTTTCTCCTCGTCCTCTTCCTCCCGCTCCTCCTCCTCTTCTTCCTCGTCCTCTTCCTCCTCGTCCTCTTCCTTCTCGTCCTCTTCCTCCTCGTCCTCTTCCTCCTCGTCCTCTTCCTCCTCGTCCTCTTCCTCCTCGTCCTCTTCCTCTTGCTCCTCATCATCATCGTTTTCCTCCTCCTCTTCCTGCTCTTCATTCTCCCTCTCTTCCTCCTCCCTCTCTTCCTCCTTCTCTTCCTTCTCTTGTTCCTCCTCTTCATCTTCTTCCTGTTCCTCCTCTTCCTCTTCTTCCTGTTCCTCCTCTTCCTCTTCTTCCTGCTCCCCTTCCTCATCTTCTTCCTCCTCGTCCTCTTCCGCCTCTTCCTCCTCCTCGTCCTCTTCCGCCTCTTCCTCTTCCTCGTCCTCTTCCTCCTTGTCCTTGTCCTCCTCGTCATCCTCCTCCTTGTCGTCGTCCTCCTCCTGCTCCTCCTCTTCTTCGTCCCTCTCTTCCTCCTCCTCCTCGTCCCCTTCCACTTCGTTCTCTTCCTCTTCCTCCTCTTCCTCGTTTCTCTTCCTTCCCTTTCATACACGCTCGCGCGCTCGGGGTGTGCAATAAACTTTCACCATATCTTGCTTTTTATGGTCGTCATATCTTTCTTGTTGTTGTTCTTTTATTTAATTTTATTTCATTTCATTTCATTTTATTTAATTTCCTCCCTGCGTCGTTCCACTTCTGGGTTACGATCTTGAGTGTCCAATTCTTAATTTCATTGCGAGTTTTTGCAACTTTTTATTTTATTTTCACTAGGGGGAGAGAAGGGGGGAAGGGGGGGAATTCACATACCACCGACGCTTCACATGAGTCTCTTGTTTTTGTTTCCAAACGAAAGCCTTTCCTACACCCACACAATGACGTCACAAGCTAGGACTGTGACGTCACGGGGCTTTGGTTAGGTCCCCTTTACTGTCCAAAGGCCAGGTAAGAAGACCAAGGCCCCGCTTGCCTGAGGAGGGATTGCGCGTTTTGGCCCTACAGGAGGTCCAGCAGACGTGTGAGGTGGTGGGGGGGTTCGAGTCCTCCAGAACGCGGGCGCCGGCGCCGCAGTTCGAATATTGAATAAAGTTTAGGTGCCAGTGGCCAGGCACTTTCGGGGGGGGGGGGGATGGTGCTGCGACCCGGCCATTGGTGGACGTGCTCGTCTCTCCAATTATCTCTCTCTCTCTCTTTCTCTTATCCTCTCTTTATCTCTCTCGCACTTTCTCTCTTCCTCTCTCTCTCTCTCCCTCTATTTCTCTCTCTCTCCCTCCCTCCCTCTCTCTCTTTCTCTCCCTCTATTTTTCTGTTTATCTCTCTCTCTCTCTCTCTCTCTCTCTCTCTCTCTCTCTATATATATATATATATATATATATATGTGTGTGTGTGTGTGTTTGTAGAAATGGTGTCGTAAAATTAAAAAATATTGAACAAAGGTGTCATACAAGACTTAAGACGTGTTCATCATACGTATATGTTCAGTGCATATATATATATATATATATATATATATATATATAGATATGTACATATATACTCTATATAGTATTGGGTGAGCACATGTGATGACAGCTGTTGGGAATCCAGGAACCTGCTCCGGTGTGGAGCTGGCTTACAGGCGCTGCGGTAAATCGAGGTGGAAAGGGTTACATGCCCGCTCGCTCCTGCTGCTGCCACGGCGGTATATAATTAATTACGTGACCTGTGGTGCAGGGAGACACACATACACACTCACACACACACACACACACACACACACACACACACACGTACGCACGCACGCACACGTTGGGATATACGTAATGTCTAATTATTGCCCATAGATCGGGCTATGTGTGAGATCTGATTTCTCAACTAGGAGGGTAATAGCTGTCGATCATCAGTTCAGTATGTGATCTAAGACATACACACACACACACACACACACACACACACACACACACACACACACACACGTGGCGCAGTTGTTAGAATTCCCGGGTTCGAATCCCGCCCAGGGCTGAAATAATTTCAGTATCGCTGCGCTGCGGGGTTGTTACTGCAACTCTCGTGGGCGTGGAGTTGGGTGTCTGTGTGTTCTTGTAAGGTCACAGCATTACCCATAGATCGGTCATATACGAGCTCTGAGCTTTCATCCGGGAGGGAAATTTCTGTCGATCACGAGTCCAACATGTGATCCAAAGACCATAGTGTATCATGGTGAATCACACGCACACACACACACACACACACACACACACACACACACACACACACACACACACACACACGTACGCACGACATATCTCAAGCGTGTTACACGCTGAACTACACTATGATATTTTCCTTCCTCGCTGTTTACTCTTTCGACATCCTGTATGACACTGGTAGTACATTTCACAAAAAGCCTTGCTCAAAAGGAAGACTACACAAACAAGGTCAGCGTTCTGGTGTTCTTCAGCACCTTCAGGAAGTGTTCTGTTGCTGAAGAAGGAACCGTTGGTTGTCCCCTGCTTGAGGTGAACCTCGGGGGACGCCTGAGGTGGGAGGGGGACGGGGAGAAGGGAGGCTGTTAGGGACGGAGGGTCATTAGTAGTATCGGGAGGAATTTTGTCTTCCCCCAATGGAATAAAGATGATGGATCAGAGGAGTTTTTTTTTTTTTTTTTTTTTTTTTTTCTTCTTCTTCTTCTTCTTCTTCTTCTTCTTCTTCTTCTTCTTCTTCTTCTTCTTCTTCTTCTTCTTCTTCGTCTTCTTCTTCTTCTTCTTCTTCTTCGTCTTCTTCTTCTTCTTCTTCTTCTTCTTCTTCTTTCTCTTCTTTCTCTTCTTCTTCTTCTTCTATTTCATTTCTTTTCTTCATCTTTTTCCTGTTTTCTTCATTTCCTTCATTTCTTTTATTCTTCTTCATCTTCCTCCTCTTCATTTTCCTCATCCACTTCATTTCTTTTCTTCTTCGCTTTTCTTCTATGAGGAAGATTTTTTTTTCTTCTTCCCATTTTTCTTCTTCTTCATTTTTTTTCTTTTTCCTGTTTTTCTTCGTCTATTTCTTTTCCTTTTTCTTCATTTCCTTCTTCCTCCTCATTTTATTAATCTACTTCTATTCTTTTCGTCTTCGCTTTTCTTCAATATCTTCTTCTTTTCCACCTTCTTTTCTTTGTTTTCATCTTATTGTTCTCTTCTTTTAGTTTCTTCTTCCTCGTGTTCTTTTTCTTCTTGTTCTTCACTACTTTTCTTCTTCGTCTTTTTCAATTATTTTCTCTTCTACTTTTTCTTCTTCAAACCTCCCGACTAAAGAACAGAAGTCTACATAGAATCCTGGATTCCCAAAAATCTAAATAAACAAACAGATTGTAAATAACCAATGCTTATCGACAGAAAATATTCCAGGAACGAGTGTGTGAGGTCTGCCCAAAGCTCACAAAGGTTAAGAAAAAAAAGGACAAAAAGATTTGCAAAATAGGACAGTCGAGTCTAGAAAAGGACAGGACCTGAGACAGGAGAACACAAACACGAGTAGATCATTCGTAGACGTGTTTACAGGACCTTCGTGTTTTATATTTACATAATAATGTTAACCTACCTGCTTTGTGCTCGAGTGATGCCATTTCATCAAGGCAAGGCCCCTTTGTCTTGTGCACTTGACTCAGATGAAGTTAGAACTGCAGGGACCCTCTCTCCCTCCTTCCCCCTTTCCCTCCTCCTCCTTTCCCCCCCTCCCCCTTTCACTCCCCCGTGCCCCTCCCTCTTTCTCTCCCACTCCCTCTCCAGCCCAATCTGTCTGTCTCTCTTTATCTCTTTCTCTCTCTCTCTCTTTCTCTTTCTCTTTCTCGCTTTCTTTCTCTCTTTCTTCCTCTCTCGCTTCCTCTTTCTCTCTCCCCCCCTCATTCCTTTTCCTCCTTTCTTCCCCCCTCCTCTCCCCCTCCCTTCCTCTTCCCCTACTTTCCTCCTCCCCTCCCTTCCTCATTACCTCCTTTCCTCATCACCTCCTTTCCTCTTCCCCTCCCTTCCTCCTCCCCTCCCTTCCTCCTCCCCTCCTTTCCTCCTCCCCTCCCTTCCTCTTC
>NC_134802.1:43990543-43993043 GCF_046742065.1 Oratosquilla oratoria | reverse complement strand
ATTATTATTATTATTATTATCTCCTAATTGTGCAATGACAAAGCACCGATTTTTCTATACGATCTCTCTCTCTCTCTCTCTCTTTTTTGTCAAATTGCCCAGAGAGTAAAAAACAACAAAAACAAATAAACAAATAAAATTAATCAAAATAAACAACAATGATAATAATAGTAATAACAAATGAATAGATGAATGCACTTGGGTTGCAATTCAGCTTGTGCCTTTGGTTTCACAGAAAACGGGAGAAAACATCTCAAAGAAACGTGTGAATCGTTTTTCAAGGCTACAATGCTCCAGACTAATTTCCTTCCAGAAACTGCGCCAAAGCTGTTTCGCGTCTTTAATGATGAACGAGCTTACTAATTACACCCCTCCCCCCACCCTCGTTCCTCCTTGTCCCGCTACGTCTCCATCATCACCATCATTACCACCACTAAAAACGTCATTATTTGTTTGAGTACCGGTATTTATGTATTTATTTATTATTATTATTATTATATTTTTGTTTATTTATTATCTTATTTTTTATCTTTTATTATTATAATTTTTATTTATTTATTATTTTGTTTTATATTTATTATTATTAATTATTATTTATTTATTTTTATTTGATTTTTTATTTAATTATTATTCTTTATTTTTTATTTTTTATTTATTTATTTACTATCTTTAATACACACGTATAATATTCGACACTCTTGGACCACTTGTGTCCCTCGTAAAGGCTTAGTGGAAGCATGCAGGACCGATCATTAAATGTAATTACATCGCGATTTTCAATCCACCCGCCCTCACTCCCACCTCTATCTCTCCCTCCCTCTCTCTATGTCTCTTTCTCTTTCTATCTCTCTATCTTACCATTTCTTTCGGTCTTTCTGTCTCCCTCTGTGTCTCTCTTTTTCGCCTCTCTCATCTCTCTTTCTCGCTCCATCTCTTCTCTCTTTCTAGCTCCATCTCTTCTCTATTTCTCTCTCCATCTCTTTTCTTTCATTCTCTCTCCACCTCTCTTTCTCTCTATCTCACCATCTGTCTCAGTCTGTCTCCCTCTGTATCTCTCTTTCTCTCTATCTCTCTGTCTCTGTCTGTCTCCCTCTGTGTCTCTCTTTCTCTCTCCATCTCTTTTCTCTCATTCTCTCTCTACTTCTCTTTCTATCTCTCTGTCTATCTCATCATCTATCTCTGTGTCTCTCTTGATCTCTCTCTTCTCTCTCTCCATCTCTTTCTCATTCTCTCTCTACTTCTCTTTCTATCTCTCTGTCTCTCTATCTCATCATCTGTCTCTGTGTCTCTCTTGATCTCTCTCTTCTCTCTCTCCATCTCTTCTCTCTCTCCATCTCTTCTCCATCACTCTCTCTCTCCATCTCTCTCTCTCTCTCTCTCTCTCTCTTTCTCTCTTTGTCTTTATTTTTTTCACTCCTTTGTCCACACTCACATCCCGTTGGTCCCATTTCCACACTTATGCTTGTTTTCTCTCTCCATTGTTTAGCAAAATTATTCCAACGCGTTTTTATTTTACTTTAGATTTTTTTCAACACTATCATTACACCTCTCCCCTCACGTATTTTTTTTTATTATTATTAATTATTAATGTCTGCCCGAAATATTTTGTCTAATATTTTTGCTCGGGTTATTCTTTTCCTTTCTTCTCTCGGATATTATTTGTTTTCTATCACATTAACATTTTGGAGCTCAAGTTTCCTTCCCCTTTCTCGTTTTCTATTGCTCGATTATGTTTCCAGACTCCGTTTTCTCCATTCTTTATTCTTTTCTTTTCTTTGTCCTATTTTCATATTTATGTCCGCACCATGTAAGCCTAGAGTAATAGTTTTCTTTTTGTTGAGTTTTTACATGAACTCCGTCGTAGCTAGATAATATTTAACCGTTTGGACGTTCTTCTTGCATGCGCACACACACACACACACACACACACACACACACACACACACACACACACACCGGTGGCGCGGTGGTAGAGCGCTGGACTGGAAAGTACGGTGCGTGCTCGCAGTACCCAGTTCGAATCCTGCCCAGGGCCGAAATTATTTCGGTATCGCTGTGCTTCTGGTCGTTACTCTGACTCTCGTGGGTGGGGAGTTGGGTGTGTGTGTGTGTGTGTGTGAAAGGTCATAGCATTACCCATAGATCGGTCATACGAGCTCTGAGCTCTCTTCCGGGAGGGAAATAGCTGTCGATCACGAGTCCAACACGTGATCCAAAGACCAAGGTGAATACACACACACACACACACACACACACACACGACTCGATGGCGCGGTTGGTAGAGTTCCCGGCTACCACTACGAAGGATCCGGGTTCGAATCCCCCCCCAGGATGAAATAATTTCAGTATTGCTGCGCTGCGAGTCGTTACTCCAACTCTCGTGGGTGGGGAGTTGGGTGTGTGTGTGCGTGTCAGGCCACAGCATTACCCATAGATCGGTCATATATGAGCTCTGAGCTCTCTTCCTGGAGGGAAATAGCTGTCGATCACGAGTCCAACA
>NC_134802.1:43980543-43985543 GCF_046742065.1 Oratosquilla oratoria | reverse complement strand
GAAGAGAAACACTTTGCTTTATGTGACAGTAGCCGACAATCATAACGATCCAGCAATTTGATTAGATTTTTGCGATTTGCTTAACTTACATTCGAACTCCTCACATTATCTAGAATTACAGTTTATAACAACAGGCCAAGCCCACCTTCTAAGTTCTTGTCCTGGTCCCTAGGTTGAGACCCAATCTTCTAAGTATTCTTCCCGTTTCTTTGTATTTTTCTTTTTCACTCTCTGCTCGCTAGGTGTTCCGTGTTCACTTTATATGCACAAACCACTCAACACTCGTCTACCTCTCCAGACGTCTCTCCTCCTGCGCTCGCTCTCTTCCCCGCGTCCGCATTTCCTATTCAATGCATTCTTGAAACGCCTTTACTTCTCGGCTCGGCAACCTTACATCTTTTCTTCTTAGCTTTTCGCAGTGATGTGATTTAACGTCACAAACTCCCCGCCCCCCCCCACCCCCCTCTCCTAACAGGATGGTGCTCCTTACAGAGAACTTTGTAGCGTGGAGTTTAATGAACCATACCCTTGGTTCAACTTACCCGATGGCAGGGTTCGAACCGTCATCCCCTCGACCTCCTTTGTAGTGTGGAGTTTAATTAACCATGCCCTTGGTTCAACTTCGCCAGTGGCAGGGTTCGAAACGCCATCACCTCGACCTTCGCCCCAATTAACGATACCCTAACCCGCTCGGCTAGCGAGTTTCTGAAGTTTCTCGTAGTAGTGGATTTGAATTGGACAAATTTAGGCTTAAGAAGGAAATAGGCAAGAATTACAACAGAGTGGTTAACGACTGCAATATATATATATATATATATATATATATATATATATATATATAATGTGTGTGTGTGTGTGTGTGTGGGTGTGTGTGTGTGTGTATATATATATAATATATATATATATATATATATATATATATATATATTTTTAGATAATTTTATGGATAGGGTTGACAGAGAGTAAGAGACATGGAACTGCCAAGTGTAGGCCTTATAGTCTCTTGCAGCCTCCTCCCTTCTTTGTTATGTTCTTCCCCGTACAAGACCTTTTTAACGATCACTCGTAAAACTATCATGTACTCGTTGCCAGATACCTAGAACTCATCACACTTTTTACCCCATCCTGACCTGTATCGTTTCTTGTATTCTTAATTTTTTTTTATAAAATAAATAAATAAATAAAATTGCTTGCCGCAACTGACAAGGCTGATGGGATCGTTCTGTTAAGTATTCTTGAGCTCGTTCCAGCATTAACTCCGTAATGGTAGCATTAAACATTCCTTGTATATTATACATACGTACTTGTAGTATTGTGTATTTATTATTGTATATTGATTTTATTATCGTCATTGTATATTTATTTGCGCCCATTCACAGCCATAGCGAGCCCAGATACTTAAAACTCATCATTTCCTCAATTATCTCGACATTCATCCACTCAAAGGATTTCAAAGGTAGGGCATGTCAACAAGAGACTTTTTGGTCCCTAACTAGGTCGGATGCGAAATAGAATTAATGAATATAAAAAAATATCCAGGAGGTGCCAAGATAAGAGGGTGGAGGGGAGTGGATATGTTAGGGATGGAATGGGTGGGAGTGGTTTTTATGCCTTTGTTTTTTGGCTACCTCCCTTATAAGGGGGAAAGAAGCCTTTGATATATGTATGCATGTATATGTATATATATATATATATATATATATATATATATATATGAAAAATCAAATAAAATTGATTAGTAGAGAGATAATACAATGATAATAAACAGATAATCATAATTTATAATAGATAATTATAGATAAAAATAAACATAATTATAAAAAAAAAATTGAACCTGCCACCAGTACACGACATGTACAGACCAAATTATCTTACAGGTTTTCCGAAGATAGATGAAACATGGCGAAACATTATGAGAATCGGCTGGAAACGTAATGAACACGGTTGGTCTCTGGCCGATTCTCATTTTTTCGCCATATTTCATCTGTTTTCGGACAAACATGTCAGTAGCTCTACATTTAAACACACACACTCACGGTTTTCCTCTCTCACAAATTATGACAATCTCACTAGGTGCTTCATTCTCTTTCCAGAATTATCCACCAGAGTTGTCATTCACAAATAATTAAATTCATTTCTCGTATCTACGTTATTAATAACTCAAATTACAATTTCAAATTACAAATTCGTAATTGCATAATACTAATTCAAATCCTGTGCTTAACATTCTGTCAATTACTTTCATTGTCGTTCCATCCATATACATAATAGACAACTATGCCGACATCACGCAACCTTGATGCAATCTGACATTCATTCAAAACATTCGCTTCATATGCGTTACAACTCGTGTATGAAAAAAAAATCGAAGCTTTCAACAGACTTTTCATATTCCATACGTAGCACACACGATTCCCCATCAATTGTGTGTATGCATATATATATAAATGCATATGTATATGCAGTATATACACACACACCTCCACCTCTGTATGCATTTATGCATTTATATAAATATGGCTTTGATTCTTCGTGAGTAACAGTGTCTAAGCCGTGATCTCACGGGTTTCCAACCCCTTTCTGCAGTGGAGGATATTAGAGGTGCTGTAGCGCAGTGTTGCATTTCATTGCCACCAACCAAGCTGGGTTAAGATGCCGTGGTGAAGTTTGTGTCTTATCCTAGGGGATAGCCCGGGCCTGCAGGTGAACAATAAGGCTAAATGCACAAGCTCGCACTGTATGAACATCTGGATGTGTATGTAAATCTGTGTGTGTATGTGTGGGATGGCGAGTTTGAGTTTGTATACATAACACAGGTGTCATTTTTTGTCAGCTAGGCTGGAAGAGAGAGAGAGAGAGAGAGAAAGGGAGAGAGAGAGCATCTAAATATAGAAGCACGGGAGAAAGTTGGTTGGGTGCCATCGAGGAGTCATTGTTGTTTGGTCAGATAACAAACAACACTGACAGCGAGGCCAATAGTTCTTTTATGTGTATAAAGCTCATAGGATCTTGTATGTGTATATTGACATTCTGACCCTCTCTCTCTCTCTCTCTCTCTCTCTCTCTCTCTCTCTCTCTCTCTCTCTCTCTCTCTCTCTCTCTCTCTCTCTCTAGGTCTGTCTGTCTCTCCCTCTCTGTCTCCCCCCCCCCTCTCTCTCTCTCTCTCTCTCTCTCAGTCTGTCTCTATCTCTGTCTCTCTCACTCTCTCTCTCTCTCTCTCTCTCTCTCTCTCTCAGTCTATCTGTCTCTGTCTCTCTCACCTTCCCTGTCTCTCTCTCTCTCTCTCTCTCTCTCTCTCTCAACTTTACTCGCTAGGGGTTCCTCAGTGTTGAATAAGAGTGTGTGGCGTTAACTTGGACAAAACATTGAAACGTCTCTGTTGAGGCATTTCAACCCGTAGGACAGGAGTGGGTAACCTTTTCAATTGTGGGTGCCAAATGCAGCCGTATCTTTGATACAGAAATTGTAGACCTGCATACGAGTATGGTCAACCCCCTCCCCTCCCTTCACCTCCTGTAAGGGCCTCAATCAGCCCATCATGTGGTGTTACCAGTGGTCATACAAAAGAAATTGGATATTTATCTGTTATTTGTTTTAAGGTGAGCTCCGGGTTTCGCGTCCCGTAAAAATAAAAAAATAAAATAAATAAATAAATAAAATAAATACATAAATTGTATGTCAAGTTATCCACGCGCGCCCACCCCTTCCTGATGATGTTAATCACAGGTTTGGTGTGGAATTGTAATTAGTTAATGAATGTTTCCCCCCCATATGCGATCATCAGAACTTGACGGGGGGAAATGAGTGATCGGATTTACTTGCTCTGTATCATTCCTGTATGGTCAAAGCATTCAGAATGTTGTATAGTATTATCGAAAATATAAACTTTTTAAATCGGACAGTGTATATTTGGGCAGCATATATATATATATATATATATATATATATATATATATATATATATATATATATATATACATATATATATATATATATATATATATATATATATATGTATATATATATATATTATATATATATATATATATATATATATATATTTTTTTTTTTTTTTTTTTTTTTTACCTAGTTGTATTCTACGGGAAGGGGAGCTATGTTCGTGGTGACCCGTCTTTGTATCTTGCAACATCTAGTTTGTTCTTAAATTCGTGTATGGTGTTTGCACATACTGTTGTTTCGTCGAATTTGTTCCAGACATCCACCACTCTGTGTGGAAAGCTGTTTTTTCAGATTTCTTCTATAATTGTCCCTTTTGAATTTCTTTTTCATGTCCCCTTGTTTTTCTTCTGTCCCAATTTAATAAGTCTTCTCTATCAAGGACATCCATGCCTTTCATAAATCTGTAAATGCCCAACAGATCACGTCTTTCTCTTCTTTGATCCAGGGTTGGTAGTTCCAGTTTAGACAATCTTTGCTCATATGTCAATTTTGAAAGTGCTGGGGCCATCTCTGTCTTTGCTCTTTGGATTCTTTCTATTTTCCTTATATTCTTTTTTATTCAAGGTGGTCACAGTGTCGCTGTTTACCCTAATCTTGGTCTTATCAGTATGACAAGTATTTTCTTTACCATTTTCCTCATCCAAGTAATTAAAAGCCATCTTTATTGACCTTAAATTGTAGGTTTCTCCGACTATTTTGTTTATCTGCTTGTCTGGGGACATGGCTTTGGTGATGATTACTCCTAGGTCCTTCTCGGAACCAACTTTCTTTGCTTCCTTTGCACCGATTTTATATTGTCCTGATATTCTTTGTTTTACTTTTCCAAATTCCACTATACTACATTGCTTAATGTTGAAGTCCACTTCCCACTTCTGACTCCATTCCCAGACCTTGTTCAGATCTCACTGTAGCGTCTGTGTGTTGTGTGTGTGTGTGTGTGTGTGTGTGTGTGTGTTTGTTTGTGATCCCTTTGCCCTTCCCCTTTCAGTATCAGATTATATGGAACCTTGTCCTCGTACCTGTTTGGGATCAGACATAGG
>NC_134802.1:43973043-43975543 GCF_046742065.1 Oratosquilla oratoria | reverse complement strand
ACCTTCTACTCTTCTCTTCTTTCCTCTTCCTCCTCCTCCTCCTCCTCTTCCTCTTCCTCCTACCAATCCTCCTTTCCCTCTTCCTCCTCCTTTCTCTTCTCTCCCTACTGCACTTCCTCCTACTCCTCTCCTCTTCTTCCCTCCTTCTCCTCCTCCTCCTCCTCCTCCTCTTCATCTTCCTCCTACTCTGCCTCCTTCCAACCCTTTTTTCCTTCTTCCTCCTCCTTTCTCTTCTCTCCCTACTGCACTTCCTCCTACTCCTCTTCTCTTCTTTCTTCCTCCTCCTCGTCCTCCTCCTCAAGAAAGAAAGAAGGCGACGAGTTTGTGGTGTGACGCGTAGTTCAGACCTCGAGTCTGAAAAAACCAGGTGATTTTGTTCTGCTCGGTAATGAAAACTCGAGACAAGCCCCCCCCCCTCCCCCTACCTCCCTCCCCGTTGAGTATGCTGGGGGGGGGAGATTGTCACTTCGGTTGAGTAGTTTACTTTCAGTCAGAAGAAAATTGACCAAGCGTTTCGCTGTGACGAAAACTTCGAAGTGCTCTGTTGAGAGAAGAGGAAGTAAAAGAGTGTATAGTATCTTGTTGCCAGAATCCAGCGCTTCTGTCCTTGAGAACAATATTGTGGCCGAAAGGTGCAGCCATACAAGTGGTGAAGGAGAGATTGGAAGGCAGGAGAAAGGAGGGAGAGTAGAAATTAAAAGTGATACCAACAGTCTTCTTTGAGTGGAATAGGGAAGTAGGAAATTGAGCGTCAAACGTGGACGCTTCGTTGGGTATGGAATAGGGAGTATGTTAGTATGCCTGACGCTGTGGAATACAATTCCCCGGCGATAACCAGAAAAAAATTATATAAACACGATCACAGTTTTCGGATCAGCGAAGATAACGGGCCGAGAAATCGGTGATCGACAGTTAAGATCGATCAGGATCGATCAGAAGGATGAGTTAATGATTATGTCTGCGAATGGACGACAAGAGTTTGTAGATGATGATGACGACGCTGACGACGACGACGACTTGATTTGGCGGGAAACGTGAAAGACGACACGTGATTGGTGGAGAGCTTGACTGACACGATTCATTGGTCGACGACTTTGAAATGAATTCAATTTGGAGCCGATGACGTTGAACCAGATTCAGATGTGGAGGACTATTGATTAGTTTTTAGTGTGTGATAGATGGGATAGGAGGCGGGTGAGGGGATGAGGTGGAACGGGACTGGAAAAAAGACCATAACATTAAAATTACGGAGACTGCAAGAGACCATAAGGCCTAAACTAGGCAGTTCCAAGTCCCTTACCAAGTATCATATCTATCCATAAGGTTATCTAATCTTCTTTTAAAACGACCAATCGTTTCAGCGCTCTCTACATAGTTATGAAGTCTATTCTGTTCGTTAATCACTCTGTTGGTAAACCAGTTCTTGTATATTTCCTTCTTAAACCTAAATTTGTTCAAGAGAACTATGGTGTTATGCTGGGAAGGTATACAAGCATATAATGCAAAGCTTAGGAACGAAGCTCATGGGAACTATTATATGATGACAGTAATTTTGATATTAATAGTAATAATAATTGTAACGCTAATAGTGAGAATAGTAACACTAGTATAGTGATAGTGTAATATGTCATGGTTAATAAAACTAATATTAGACGCAGTAGTGATGATAGTAATAATAGTGAGAGTAGCAAAACTTGTATTCTTAATAGTGATAGTACAAAATGTCATGGGTAATGAAACTAATAATAGACGCAGAAGTGATAATAGTAATAATGGTTATAATGATGATAATAAGGATCAAGTTCGGGTATTTGCAAGGACTTGTTAATCTGTTATTATTATGATTATTACGAATACAACATTGGCAGATTATGTCTGCGAAAATGAATTGCTCATCCGGCCTTTCGCCTCGATGAAGGGAATGATTCATTTCTGGATGGGGCGAATGTAATGATAATGTGTTTTCCATTTAGGGTAAAGCAAAAAAAAAAAAAAAAATTTTTTTTTTTTTTTTTTTTTTTTTTTTTTTTTTTTTTTTTTTCAACGAGTTCCAACCATTTTCATTTTCATTTAATCACGGTTGGGACTCTTAATAATCTCACTGATTTATAGTCTTCAGCTTTGTGACAAAATAATGAACCTTTGTTTAGTAAATGATCCCCGAAGGGGAACAGGTTAGGCTTCAACCATACATCTGATTTTGACATCAAATCATAATTATTTCGTAAACGTTATATACATTACAACAAAACACTACTTACGGGCAGAACAGGCATCGTTTCTCCATGTTAAGTAAGAGAGTATAGCAGCAAGGGCAAAGGTTGTATTGCAGGCTACATATCCAATATCTTTATTATGCATTATGGTAAGGCGGGAAGAAGAGAAGGGTTGGGGAAGTTTTGTCATAAGGTCGAGTGGTGCCTTACCCTCCTCGTAATAAAGGCCCTTCCCGAGTTCCCTTCCCCCTGTCTGGACAAAGTTTGTTAACGTCTGTTATTAC
>NC_134802.1:43963043-43968043 GCF_046742065.1 Oratosquilla oratoria | reverse complement strand
TCTTCAGGGAGTTAGGACTTCTCGGCCAGACAGCCTAGGGAACTACAACAACCGTATCCAGTTGAAGGAGGAAAATATGGGTCTTTGAACTGGTTCAAGGATGACCTAGGAACATAGAACATTAGAATGAAGGCGACTGCAAGAGACCATAAAGCCTGCAATAGGCAGTTCCTTGTCCATTACCACTTTTCATGTCTCATCTTCTCTTAAAACTACCAATTTTTTTCAACGCTCAATGCATATCTTTTCCATTCATAAAAACAAACTAGTTCTTGCCTACTTCCTTCTTAAGCCTAAAATTTGTCCAATTGAAACTCAGGAGATGAAATAAAAGCATTGAAACCAGTGCCTGTGTGAGTGAGTGGGTGAATGGAAAGGCATTTGTGTGTGTAAAAGAGATGCCCTGTCTACTCTTTAGTATTGGAGATGGCCCGAGGTAGAAAGGTACCATTGATCCAGGCACCACTCCCCCAAACTTTCATATTCCATTTACTTTCGTCCCCCTCCTCTATTTAGTATTTTGTGTTAATAAATATTTTTCCTTGTTTTTATTCATTTACAGTATGTGTTTGCTTTATTCTATTCTCATTTCATTTAGTTGTATTTATTAACTTATTCGATCATTTACTTGCTTAAAGTAAACCCTGATATACCGAACCTCTTTCCACCGAACTTCGGTTATACCGACCCGAGTGAAACCTACCGACCATTCGTCGGATATAACGAACAAGGTCGGTCTATGCGGCGCAAGGTTCGATATGGATGGCAGGCGCATGGAAAATCTAAATACGTATTATACGTATTTTCGGCTATAACGACCAAGCCTTCCCCTCAGTTAGTTTGATTTATGGAGGGTTTACTGTGATTTGATCTACACAAACCATTTTTACGACAGCTTTTGGGCATTCCTTCGTTTTTTTTTTTTTTTTTTTTCCTCTTTCGGTGGTTGGAACTCTGCCGCCAGCGAGTTGGACCAAGGGCATGATTCATTATATGTAGTCCTGATAAGGGGGAGTTCGCGAAATTAAACCAAATTATCATCTTAGGGCGTCGTATGGCGTGTTGCCTGGATGAGTTAATTAAATTCATTTAATGAAATTTTAATGACACCCCGACGGACCAGGGTCACGTAGCATTCATATATGACTAGAGAATAACTTCAGAGAAAAGAATTTGGATTATTTTAATTTCTACTGATTCTGTTTAACGCCGCGAACTCTCCCCCCTCTCCCTCTATTAGGAGGCTAGGACGGTGCCCCTTACAGAGGACTTTATAGCGTGGAAAATAATTAACTATGTCCTTGGTCCAACTCGCTGACGGTAAGGTTCGAACCGCCATCATTTCGACTTCCGCCGCAAGTGGCGACGCTCCAACCCGCTCGGCCAGCGAACATCGATTATTCTCGTGATGTCTCGTTTAAGAGCTTCGTTACTCGACACAGTGTTGTCCTGAAGGATAGAAACGCTGGTGACCATTTGTTCTTTAGTGTGTAAACAAATATAGAAAAAATATATGAGAAGCCTACACCAGGAGGCCCTGAATAGCACTGCCAAACCCGTCTCCTTTGGCCTATTATGCGCTTAGACTCTTGGGTCAGGTAACAAAGAAGTGCGGGATTCGAACCCACAAATAAGTGCGAGACCAGCACGCTCCCGATGACGCAATATTCACTTCCGGGGAATCGAAGAGGAGTGCGGGATTCGAAGAGGAGTGCGGGATTCGAACCCACAACAAAGCGAGACCAGCATTCGATAAAGCGATATGTTCAGCCCCCCCTAAGGGATGGCAGCTTATCTTGATTCTCGGCAAAGTTCAGTTTTGAACTGTCGCGGCTGTAAAGTTGAGCTGTCTTCCAATTTGCATGTCGGCAAATAACATAGTGTATAATTGTGTTGGCTCGGCGAAAGTTGGAGTCTGCCAATAATTGTCTTGGCAATGTTTTACCGCGGGCTAATTGCTCTCCTTCCACTTCCGTTTGGAGAAAAGTAGAAGAAGAAAAAATTAGTTTGATTAGTCGACGATGAGTTCTGTCCAAAATGATGACAATTTTTTTTTTTTCACTCCGTGTTCTCTAAAATAATGCCAAATAATTTCTTAATGATAAAGGATGTTCCCCAGATTAAAGGAATAATATCGTATTAACAACTCCCCCCATGGTCTTTGGATCACGTGTTGGACTCGTGATCGACAGCTATTTCTATCTCGGAAGAGAGCTCAGAGCTCGTATATGACCGATCTATGGGCAATATTGTCACCTCACACGCACACACACACACACATACCCAGCTCCCCGCCCACAAGAGTTGGAGTAACAACCCGCAGCACAGCGATACTGAAATTATTTCAGCCCTGGGCGGGATTTGAACTCGGACCTCCGTAGTGGCAACCGGGAACTCTGCCAACCGCACCACGAGTTGTATGTGTGCGTGTGGATACACAGATACACTCACCACGTAATGGGAAGTGAAAAACCTCTTACATGGCATAGCCCTGTCAGTTGCGGCAAGCCTATTTTTCGTGCCGGCGTTGAGTCGCCTCCTCGCCTGGCCGGAGCTGCCGGGAACCAACGGAGCAAGCCCAAAGCGAGTCCTGGGAGTCGCACTCGCGACCACCTGCTCGCGAGTTCAAGACGCTGTCCACTTGGCTACCATACGACCATGTATATATTAGATTGAATTGTTTTCTTAACTCCTACTATACACACACACACACACACACACACACACACACACACACACACACACACACACATATATATATATATATATATATATATATATATATATACACCAAAGGCTTTTCCCCCCTTACACGGGAGGTAGCCAAATAACAAAGGCATAGAAACCACTCCCACCCATTCCATCCCCTACATACTCCACTCCCCTCTACCCTCTTCCCTCCCTCTTATCTTGGCACCTCCCGGATGACGGGTCATCCCTGTATCTTGGCCACTGCCCTGGGTCAGAAGCAGTGTTGCAAGACACAGCGCATCCACAGCAAGGCCGCTTCATTAAATCGGTGACCCTCCCCTCTCCGTCCCCTCATGTTAATCTTTATATATATTTTATTAACACCAATGATGTTCAGCTTAGTGCAAAGCCTCGTAATGTGAAGACTATCTCATCTCCATCGATGCTTTCGCGTTCTTTACAATATTTTTTTTATTTTATATTATTTGTTTATTAATTTGTTATTACTTGTCTTTTTATTTATTATTATTTGCCTGATTTTGATTTATTATTAGTTATCTGTCAATTTATTATTATTTATTATTTACCTGTTTATTATTTAACTATACCTCTGCATTTATTTATCTTATCATTATTTATATTATTATGATTTTTATTTATCATATTTTTTTGCACCCGACCTAGTTATGGACCAAAAGGTCTCCTGTCGGCATGCTTCGCCTTTGTAATCCTATGCAAATGGGTTTAAATTGGACAAACTTAGGTTAGAGAGGGAAATAGGTAAGTACTGGTTTACCAACAGAATGGTTAACGAATGGAATAGACTTTGTAACCATATAATGAGCGGTGAAACTATAAGTTGGTTTAAGAGAGGAATAGATGATTAATGGATGGGGATGATAGGTGATAATGGAAATAGATCTGCCTTGTATAGTCCTTATGGTCTTGCAGTTTCCCTCATTCTTGTGATATTATGTTCTTAAGTGATTTTATTCAGTTTAGAGAGAAATATTTCTGTGAAGGGAACAATGTGGGTTAATGCCTTATGGGTCCTGCAACTAACGCTGAGAGACCGAAAGAGAGCAAGTTGGGTGAGAGAGCAGACTAGAGTGAAAGATATTGTGGAGGCAGTAAAAGAGAGGAAGCGGAATTGGGCAGGTAAGATAGCGCGAACGAATGATGAGCGATGGAGCAAGTGTGTTACTGAGTGGACGCCGCGAGATGGGAAGCGTGGAAGAGGGAGATCAGACAGAAGGTGGAGAGACGAGATTGAGAAGTTTGCAGGAGTGACGTGGCAGATGTTTGCGCGGTCTTGTGAATCATGGAATGCTATGGAGGCCTTTGTTCAGCAGTGGACTCAGGATGGCTGATTTGATTTGAACGCCGTATGGTCACTGACGGACTTCGTGAACCCCTTTCATCCAATATTCTTGAAATATGACCCTCGCCATTTCATGATGGTCTTTTGGTCGTAGTGTCCAACCATTTCGAGTCTCCCCTTTCTCTCTCTCTCTCTCCCTCTATCTCTCTTTCTCTTTCTCTTTCTCTCTCTCGGTGGTAGTACCCACCCGGACCTCAACTTTCCAAAAGGTCCGGAAGAATTCATACCTGAACGCAGGAGATGATGTCTGCCACTGTAGTGTGGCGATACACTGGAGGACCTCGGAAGTCGCTTCAGAATGTACACTGAGCCATGCTCCTTCCCCCCTCCCCCTTGGTAGTTGCAGCCCCTTCTGTGGTGTGTGTCACCTGCCTTAGGTGTCAGGGACTTCGACAATGATTATTTCGTTGAACGAAGGCAATATTCTCAAAAGGGTCCCTGGAAGGAAAGGTGGCAGGTCAGGTCAGGATGGAGGTTCCAGAGGTTGGTTTGTGTTATGTTGAGTAACGGTGCAGGAATAATGGAGCCACGTTGGAGTTTTGTGGAGAACTTTTATTTTATTTTGTTTACTTGTTTTGTATTTTTTTATGTCGTTTTCGGCCGTCGTATTACGATCGGAACATGTCCTTGAATTTGGTTCTCAAGAATGATTGCTTGCCTCGGCACTGCAGTGCGAGTCTCTCTCTCTCTCTCTCTCTCTCTCTGTCTCTCTCTCTCTCTCTCTCTCTGACACACACGCACGCACACACAATAGCGGAGTTGTAGCGATCGCGGCCGCCACTACGGTGGTCCGAGTTCGAATCCCGCCCAGAGCTGAAATTATTTCAGTATCGCCGCGCCCATCTCTCGTGGGCGGGGAGTTGGGTGTGTGGGTGTGAAGTCACAGCATTACCCATAGATCGGCCATACATGAGCTCTGAGCTCTCTT
>NC_134802.1:43940543-43955543 GCF_046742065.1 Oratosquilla oratoria | reverse complement strand
TATTTAGGACTGCTATACTTCTCTCGTTTTGGATAAGGATTTGAGGTGGGCGCGGGTGAAGGGTCTTCTCAACAAGTAACATAAGAACATAAAAATGGAAGAGACTGCAAAAGACCATAAGACCTACACTAGGCAGTTCCATGTCCCTTACCACCTGTCATCCCTAATTGTTTCAGCGCTCGCTACATGGTTACTGAGTCTATTCCATTTGTTAATACTCTGTAAACCAGTTCTTGTCTATTTCCTTCTTCAACCTGAGTTTGTCCAATTTAGATCCATTACGACGCCTGCCCTGTTGTTTTAATATGGTGACCTTGCCTTCATCACCCTTGTTAAAAGGTGTTGCTAGGTACATCACTGTGTCGTTCGATACAGAGAGGAGACTTGAGTCATAGTTTAGTATTTATAAAGACAAGTATGAGAGGACAAAGAATGGGGCCCTGGAAATGCCTTTACTATACCCGTTGCATTGAGAAATGGCCGTTAGGGCGGAGCACTGGGAGTCCCCCTGTGGTGCCACATATAATTATTTCATAATTTTATTTTATTTTATAATTCTATTTTATGATTTTATAATGTTGCCACATATAATTATATTATAATTTTTTGTCACACACCACCACTGAAGTAAAAATCAAAGCAATGTTTTCTATACAAAGGTTTCGTTTCCTCGAGTCTAGACATGGCATATGAGGAAGAGAGAGCGACGGTGCCGCTACATCTAATCTCTGGCCCCGCCCCCCTCACACTGCATTCAGAAAACATTACATCCACACGCACGTTCTCGCCATGGATGCCCATGTGTGGCAACACCGGGAAATCTCCTAGCCACGCCTTAGCGGTCATTTCTAGTTGCGCTGACTATAGGTGAATGACACTACCCGACCATTTTCGGCTTGTGACTTCCTCAAGAGTCGGTGTTATGGACTGCTGTTGACAAAGACGTTGAAACTGTTATACTAATGACCCACTTTCAGAGAAGAATAGGCGAAAGTAAAAAGATCCGTATATTTCGATCACTATCTGTGATCCTCTTCAGCAGATGTGTTACAGAGTAGAGAAAAGCATGTATATATATACAAAAGTAGTGAGGTGAACAGGTAGGGACGGGGACTCAGGTCACGTGTCCGGCGCTACGTGGACGTTGAAACCGGTAGAATCCTGTTATTCACCTAGAAAAGGCACTTCCAGGGACCCTGGAAATGCCTTTATCAGGTGACTGAAACTACCAGCGTTCCCTCTAAGCTGTGCGCATGTGCGCGCACACATATTTCACAACTAGCGCACACAAAGAAAAAATGTGCGCACCTTAAGTTTCCAAATTATATTGAAATCCATTCAACCACCCAAACATCAACATATAAATTCTCTAAAGATATGGTAACTTGCCAACCGTCAAACCAATAATTGCTTTGGTGGAGGTAATATGTAATACAAACATATAAAATTTTGCGTATTTGCTTAAATGATAAGATGGTGACTCGCATGGATGCGCACATACTTTTCAGAGATAGGCAAAGTTTGCACACAAGCAAATTTCTGCCCAGACTCTCAGCAAAAAATTAGAGGGAACATTGGACACTACCCGACCATTTTCAACTTGTGACTTTGAGTCGGTTTTATGGACTGCTGTTGAGAATGACATTGAAAATGGTCGACTCCTGTTTTCGCCTAGAATAGGCACTTCCAGGTACCCTGGAAATGCCTTTACTACGTAACTAACACTATCCGACCACTGTCGACTTGTGACTTTCTCAAGAGTCTGTGTTATGGAGTGCTGTTGAGGAAGACGTACATTGAAACCAGTCAATTGATTCAATTGATGATTCACCCAGTAAAGGCACTTCCAGAGGCCTTTCCTTTCCCTTTCTGTTTGATGTTGTATGCCAAAGGGAAAATGTCTGATTAGAAATCATGCACGAACTCGTAAATAACTTCTCTTTTTACTTCTGTCATGTTTACTTCTCTAGCTGACTCGGTTAAGTGTAGAATCATCTCTATGAGCGCATGCGAAAAATATATATAAATAAATGAATAAATAAGATAAATTTATAATAATAATAATAATAGAATAGATAAGTAATAAATGTAGAATAAATTAATAAAAATTAAATATGTGGTTTCATTAGTGGATCCAAAGAATACCATGATACGCACACAAACACTCTGAGGCTTGATGGTAATGATGAATACATTTATTTGTTACATGCAGTAGTTGTTCCTGCTATTTGTGTGCATTCTCCCCTCCCCCAGTTCTCTCTCTCCCTCCCTCCCTCTCTCTCTTTCTCTCGCTTTACCCGTCTCTCTCACGCTGTGTGCGTGTGTTATTTGTGTATATTTACCATTGTTTTACCTAATTGTAGTATATAGGAAAAGAGCAACGCTTGTGATTCTCTCTCTCTCTCTCTCTCTCTCTCTCTCTGTGTGTGTGTGTGTGTGTGTGTGTTGCTGTGTAGACTATCGGATCTCCTATTGGATGACGCGCTTGCATCGGCCGACCAAGTCCGTTCCGTTCCCCCCTGTTGGCGCCGACACCGAAGGTCGAAGCGGCTCTGAACCGTAATAAGAGTTAATACGGATGAACTTGTCCCGCGCCAGCTTTGTGCTCACGGCCCTGACCCCTTTGTTGTGTCTCGTACAACAAGATTTCCGATCACGTGCTGGAGTGGTGATCGACGGCTGTTATCCGCCCGGAGGAGGGCTCAGAGTTCGTATGGCTAGATCTGAGGGTAATACTGATCTTATGCGTGCGCGCGCGCAGACACACCATCTCATTGCTTAATGAGAACAGTAACGGCGTGTGTGTGTGTGTGCGTGCGTGTGTGTGTGTTATTCATATAATTGTTATAGGCCTCTTCTCTTTGTTTCTGCCTGTCAAAATTGGCTTTAAATCCATGTGTTTTGATTTGACTACTTCATTTTTTTAATTGTTCGAAAAACAGGTGCATCTCTATAAAAAACACTCAGTAGGTATTTTGTCCGCTCTCTCTCTCTCTCTCTCTCTCTCTCTCTCTCTCTCTCTCTCTCTCTCTCTCTCTTTTTTCCCATGACTACTTATCACACTTCCATTTCAACCCAAGAGATCCTTGTCCATTTCATCATCGTCTTTCACTGTTCAAACCTCAGCAATCATGTCGCCTCTGTTCTCTCTTCTGACGAAGAAAGAACCATATTGACATTGCTCTACGAGTATATCGCATTTTTGAGAACCCAGTGACCATGTTGGATGTTCTTTACATTATGTCTATATTGTGTGTGTGTGTGTGTGTGTGTGTATATATATATATATATATTTTTTTTTCTCTCTCCAGGGGAGCATACCATTGCTGCATATTTCAGTCTGGGGTGGATGGGATTATTTATAATTTTCTTTTACCTCTTTGCGTCCATTTTATGAAACGCCACTTTCTATATTCGTCATTAGTTATTTAAAAAGGACCGCACGGTAGCCCGCTGGATACTGGGTTCGAGCTCATGAGCAGGCGATCGTGAGTTCGATTCCCGGGACCCACTACGAACTTCTTGCGTTGGAAAAGATATATAGCGGCTTGTCGCAACTGACCGGGGTTTCTCACTTCCCACATCGTGGCAGTGGGATGGTGAGTTTATTTTATTAGTTATTTATCACCATTTTTCATTTGTTTATCGTATGACGTCATAGTGTAGGTCAGGGGCAATTATCCTTGACACTCTTTCATTCTTCCTGTTGTTTAATTTCCAGTCGAATAAATCAGTGATGCCCTATTTACCCATTTCCAATACTTTTCCTTTCTTTGCTCTTGAAATTCGTTTTCCAAACCAGCTTCATTCACAGTTCTCTCAACGTCTCAAAGAATGTTAAACTTTCATTATCTATTTTCCTAATGATATTCACCACGCCATCAAACAGAACTACGCAGCCTACGCTAGTAATATCACAAGAAACAGTGGTTACAAAATTGTCAATAAGAGATAAGACACCATTAAATCGAAAAAAAAAACCTTTAACTTCATACATGTTTGGAACAAAGTACCTGATCATGTTGAGTTTAGATACAACTGACACGTAACGCCTAGAATATATATGGAATCCAACCTTAATCGGACATATCTCTTATCATTGTGAGCTCAAACACTTGAATCAAGTTAGTGGTTCTTGACTGTTTCCACTGTTTACATCCCTGTTGAATTCGTAACGAGCCTTGTAAGGACCAGTAGGTCTGTTAGCGTTTGAATCTTCCTTGTTTTACCTCCATTCATGATATCCTATCACTTACAGCTTTGTTCGAAAATTCTCTCTAGATCTTAATATATCAATCAATCAATCAGACAATCAAGTCAGCCATCCTGAGTCCACTACTGAACAAAGGCCTCCTTCATAGCATTCCATGATTCACACGACCGCTCTAACCTCTGTCACGTCACTCCTGCAAACTTCTCAATCTAGTTTCTCCACCCTCTGTCTGGTCTCCCTCTTCCACGCTTCCTATCTCGCGGCGTCCACTCAGTAACACACTTGCTCCATCGCTCATCAGTCGTTCGCACTAACTTACCTGCCCAATTCCACTTCTTTTTTACCGCCTCCATAATATCTTTACATTTGTAAATATTCACTTAAAAACCCACTATCGGAGAAATAATATCAGAAGTACAGGAGATCGTATATTTCGACTACTGTCTGTAGTCCTCTTCAGCAGAATGGTTACAAGAAGATAGAGTACAGGTATAAATATGGTAATAAGATGCGTTCTTCCCCAACTTGCTCTCTTTTGGTCTCTCAACGATATTACCATAATTGATTTGAATATATATATATATATATATATATATATATATATAATATATATATATATAATGTACCTCATGATATTTGTGTCGTCATCAAACAGGTTACGAGTTCTGACACTTGCGCTACTCCGCTTCTAACTTCTCTCCACTCTGACATCGTATCCTATACTGTTGTTCCCATGTATCGGTCTTCCAGGAAGTTGATCATTCGGAAGTTTCTCGTCTGTTCCAAGAGGCTCCCTTTGAGACCTCTAATGAGCTCCCATTTCCGAATTAGTTGTGTGATACCTTGTCAAAGGTTTGTATGTCTTTGCCTGTGTGAACATGTCAGCCTGTTTACGTGTGTGTGTGCGTGCGTGTGCGTGTGGGTATGAACGTGTGTTTATGTGCGCGTGTGAACGTACACGTGGTTGTGTGTGTGTGTGTGTGTGTGTGTGTGTGTGTGTGCGCGCGCATTCGCATGTTTGTGTGCTTCTGTTTGTATATCCTTACGAACGTCTTAATGTACGTGTATGAACATCGTGTGGTTCTATGTGTATGTGTGCGCGTGTGCGCGCGTCCCGGTCACATCCGCTCTCCTTGTGTCGTAAACGTGATAATGAGGGTTGCCCCCAGCAGCCACCCGTCCCGTCGGCTCCCCTCAGTAAACCCACATTTATTCACTGTCCGATCCGGCCGTACTCTAAGCCCTCACTCACAAATGTGTTGAACCTCCTCCCACATGTGTGTGTGTATACTTGAGCCCATTAATGGACTCCCACGGTTAATAGACCTCGTTTGGCCTTGTTTGTCTTTCCCAGGCGTAGCTCAGCTTTAGTCGATCCAGGCAAAGCCCAGCCAGTTCAAGCCCCCCCCCCCCCGCCCCCGTTATAAGTTGGTCCCAAAAGCATATTGGTGTATTCTGTTGATTTTGTTTCAGGCCAGCTCACGATTGTGGTGTTTATTCGAGAGCTAGTGGTGGAGCGGACGCCGGGCGCGCTGGAAGCAGACACGGCGGAGCCTCTCTTTTCCCTTCCCTTCCCTTGTCCTCCCGTCTCGTCTAATTTAGTAATAGTGCAGAGTTGGTTATTATGAAATTGATGCCGGGTCAGAAGGTGCAGGGCTAGGGCGGGGTAGTACACGGTCCAACTGGTAGTATTTCCTGGAAATCCAGGAGCAGTTTGGTCGGTTAAGGACCTCTTAACCCATTCAACTCCGATGACAAGATGTCTTGTCATTTGGTCAAATAAAACAAAAAATCATAAAACACCAAAATGTTTGATCAAACACCAGAAAAATATGACGTCAATCCTCGCTTCGCTCGCAGCGAAGCGAGGACTGACGTCATATTTTTCTGGTGTTTGATCAAACATTTTGGTGTTTTATGATTTTTTGTTTTATTTGACCAAATGATAAGAATCTTGTCATCGGAGTTGAATGGGTTAACCTCCAGGTACAGGCTCCTCCTCATGATGCGTGGGCGATCTCTTGCTGTTGCAGCAATGGAAGGTCGTACAAGAAATCCAAAATGGAACCTTGTACAGGTAATTCCCTCTGTCTTAGGGTCGTCATTGTTGATTTCCAATAATGTTGCTGGAATTGTTAATTCCTTTTGCTGTGGTTTTCCACATTCGTTTCAACTGCTGCCACTGATGGATTGATTCTCCACACGATCGTGAAAAATGCAGATATTGCTTTGCTTGCTGGCCTGCAGGTGGAGGATCGCTGTCCAATAACTGTGACGAACTGTTTGCTAAGTCTGGCTCTCCTGTTTCCCTATTTCTGATATGAATGTGTATATATACATATATATATATATATAATATATATATATATAATACTAATGACCCACTTTCGGAGAAGAATAGACGAAAGTAAAGAGATTCGTACATTTCGATCCCTATATGTGATCCTCTTCAGCAGATGAAGAGGATCACTGAGAGTGATCGAAATATACGGATCTCTTTACTTTCGCCTATTCTTCTTCGAAAATGGGTCATTAATATTATTTTACCAATGTGCTACATTTCTTTGTGTAGTAGTATATATATATATATATATATATATATATATATATATATATATCTATGTGTGTACACACATACAACAAGTAATTAAACAGGTTTAAAAAAAGTGAAATATCAAACAAGGATTGTGTTAGTCCTTTAGCTGTGGGTAGAGTTTCCTTTCTGTAAAATAGAGAGAGGGAGAGAGAGAGAAAGAGAAGTTCTGGTGATAGCTGGATCAGGAATACCTGTGTACTTGACACCTCACCTTCCCCAGCAAGTTTCCATGATGATCCATTTAAGCTCAATGGTCCTCTTTCGAGGCTTTATTCTGGCCAGCACCAGGCGGCTCTGTTCAGCTTAGAGGCGATCCAGTAGAGTGTAGAGCAGACGTTCTTAAAGTAGTGACTCAGGCAGGGGCGGGTGGGTATCGACCTCGGATCTTTAGGACATCCAAAAGGGTGTGTAATATAGAAAACCGTCTGATAGTAGGAAATATTTTGTGTAAGAATTGTAATTTATTAATTTATTTATTAAAAATAGAAAGAGTCTATAGAATTCAGTTGTTTGTTCATAGCCGTCCTGCTCTCTCTCTCTCTCTCTCTCTCTCTCTCTCTCTCTCTCTCTCTTTTTTTTTTTTTTTTTTTTTTTTTTTTTTTTTTTTTTTTTTTTTTTTTTTTTTTTTTTTTTTTTAAAGCTGGAAGATAACATTGAATAGGGGTACCAGATTTACTTTGAGTTAAACTTTAGGGTATCTGGACTGAAAAAAAAAAAATTAAAAACCGTTGTCGTAGAGTCTGCGGGGTTGTACAACCCTCTGACGTCAGTCAAAAAATAAACTCACAAGATGGCGTCATTCCTGAAAGGAAAGATGGGAATGATTAGACAGGAATTGACTCAGAACAATGGACGCCGACAGGGACTGCCATTGTCCTTCGCCTAATTTAATTAATTTATTACTTATTATATTTATCTTTATTCCTCCCAAATGACAAACTCTGATCGACCTGTTTCCAGTCACTCGATGAAACTAATCAGGATGCTCCAGGTACATCGTATTGGAATTAAACTGCTAATTGAGGACTGTGTTCGCTTATTCGAAATTAAAGAGAAATGAATTGGAATCGGACGAAAATGCCACAAAGGATAAAGCAGAAAGCGGAGTTCGGTGTCTCCGTCTCTCGTCAAATATCTTTGCCCCACTTTCTACAGCAATTCTTAGTCTGACAAAGAATGAGGAAGACTTCCTCGAGCTTCGAACTCGGGTTGTCGCTTTGAAGCTACCTACGTTAAGTAACGTGTAGAAGTGGCTTAAAGTTACCTACTTTAAGTAAAGTGTAGGAGTGGCTTGAAACTACCTACGTTGAGTAAAGTGCAGGAGTGGCTTAAAGTTCCCTACGTTAAGTGAAATGTAGGAGTGGCTTGAAACTACCTACGTTAAGTGAAGTGCAGGAGTGGCTTGAAGTTGCCTACGTTAAATGAAATTTAGTGGCTTGAAACTACCTACGTTTAGTATCGTCTCAGTGGATCGAGACTTCTTTCCTTCTCCAGTCGGGTGTGTATCTCTTGTATTGGAAGAGGTCGCAAGAGACCATAAGGCCTACACTAGGCAGTTCCATCTACCTTAACACCTGTCATCTTTATCCATAGAATCATCTCATCTTCTAAAACAGCGCTTACTATTTAGTTATTAAGTCTATTCCATTCGTTAACCACTGTGTTGGTAAACAAGTTATTGCCTATTGTCTTTTTATACCTAAATGTATCCAATGTAAATCCATTACTATGAGCCGTGCACTGTGCTCTCTTAACCCATTCAACTCATTCATGCCAGCCGCTTGTTGTGTAGGTACGAAAAACCGGATATGGTAATGTACTTTATAAAACACCTATACATATGTGTAGTTTTTTCCTCTGTAGTCATGAGAGACACTGAAATGCTTTCATATTCTTCATGCTAGCCCTTGCTATAAACAATTAGATACTAGATTTTTAGATTTCAAAGTATGTCCTTTTTTTCATCATGTCATCTGAGGTTAAAGGGTATTAATATGATGACCTTGCCTACATCACCTTTGACATTATGAGGTACTTTGATAACCTTATTCTGACGAGCGCCAGTTGATTTTATTCACTCGAAAGTTCATCTGTGCGGTGGATGTCGACGGCTTAGCAGTTAAATTATATAAAGATAGAAAGAAATAAAAGTCCAGCGGGATTGAATTTCTCACGGTGGTAATCAGTGGAAAGCGCCATTAACGAGAAACAAGTGGCTGGTTTTATGGCGGGATGGCCCACTTTTCTGTCCTTTTTTAGCCACGGGGGGGTTGGTAGTGTGAAGAAGAATGTGACTGCCAGACGGGAATGTAACTGCGTCGTTCAATTGACTGTGTAGGAATGTTGGGATGTTATGTTCAGGGTTTCTTGTGATGTGAAAACTTACTCGAAAGTCAATAACTCGACGCAATTGCGTTATAGCCTATGATTGTATATGAATTTCAATCCTGTACGTGATTTTGTATCCGTATAGTGTTCCTTTGAGGACGTGAAAGCCAATGGCATGCAAATGCCTTTATGTATATCTATACAGAACGTGTAACACTCGTGGTTCCCCGTCTGTTGAACTACTTGCTGTTTTGGCTTGGGAACTGTTCGAGGTATATAACTTGACTTAACCGTTTTGAGAACACATCGATTCTCTTTCTATTTTATCAATCGCCCTGTTTACAAAAACGGACTTTGTCGAACCCAGCTTTCCCCGCCGTTTTCTTTTGAAGTTGACAATCTTGCCATCTGGTCTTTACATCTCATCCCTGGATGTAAACCGTTTCTCTGTGTTGTGGTTACATGGCCCAGCCCTGCCCCTTTTTGATTCCCCCTCTTCCTCAGGTGATACACAGGTATCAGCCGCCCAGGACGTGTGTGTTTCTGTGTATTGTGCAGTTGCAAAACGTGATGCCATGTATCCATATTCGTATCTTTCGTTGTTGTTTTTACATAGGGTCAAATTCACCCTTTCATGTGCACTTCCTCTACCTTGATCATTCCCTTCCTTCTTTGTTGGATGAGAACTGCCGTTCCATATTCGAGACTTGGACAGAGATTTTAGGTTAAGTGAGGTATCTCCCCTGAATTCTTTTTCGTCGTTCTTAACGATTTATTAGAATTCCGTCATAAATTCACTCGGGATGCTTTGTAAGCTTACACATCTACAGTTCTTGCATATTCTTTTATCACCTCACTGGATAAGTAGATAGTAAACAACCACAATTGATACTACTCCGGTATCGAAAGATGCATCGCAGACTGTCTGCCACGCATGTTGCTCGTCTTCTCTTCGTTCTTCTTGTCACTCCGTCCATCCGTGGCGCCTTTCCCACTTTGAGTACTTTCGAAGTCCTTTCCCAGAGTCACCTTATCGTGCCTCTTCTTGGTCTTCTGCCAAATTCCTCAGTTCCTTTTATTCTTTTGTTCTCATTTCTATTAGTATTATTATTATTAATTATTAATTATTCATTATTCAGTCATGGACTCCGTAAAGATGGTCCATCCATGACCCTTAACTTAGTCCAATCGTCAGCGTGCTGCTGCCCTCCTCGTCCATGTTTTGGTAATTTTTTTCTTTGTAGAACCTCACGTTCCTAACCTTCATTTCTGTCGGTAACCGCACACCACGTCCTCTGGTTTCCCAGCCTCATGTCAGGATCCTTTTTCTTCGTAATTGCCTTATCTTTTCTCTCTCTTCTTTCTCCTCATTCTCTCTCCTCTCTCTTCCCCTCTCTCCCTCTCTCTCTTTCTCTTCTCTTTCTGTTTCCTCTCTCCCCTCTCTTTTCTCTCTGCTCTCTTTCTCCTCTCTCCTCTCTTTCTCCTCTCCTTTCTCTTTCTCCTCTCCTTTCTCTTTCTCCTCTCCTTTCTCTTTCTCCTCTCTCTTTCCTCTCACCTCTCTCTCTCTCTCTCTCTCTCTCTCTCTCTCTCTCTCTCTCTCTCTTTCTCTCCCCTTTCTCTCCCCTTTCTCTCTCACCCTCCGGGGGTGAGAGAGGTTTGTAATGGGAGACAAAAAGAAAACGGAATGGGAAGAAACAGGAAAGGACGAAGCGTTTGAAGAACATTGAGATTTTTTCCGATCAGATACATTGATTTGCGGAATAATCTGGAGGAAGAAATGGGCCAGAAGGACAACACTTGCGAATATAGGAGCTAAGAATGACCGATGGAGGAACTGAGACGGGATTCCACGAGCGTAGCTCATATCTTGTAAATTAGATGCACTCAAAGCGTCATGGACGCACCGCGCTCATGGCGGGAAAAAGCTTTCACTGATACTTCAAACCGTTACTGACCCCCTTGTGCACAAGGATGGTGTGTGTGTGTGTGTGTGTGTGTGTGTGTAAGGTCACAACATTACCCATAGATCGGCCTACACGAGTTATGAACTATCGATCACGTGTCCCGCACGTAATTCAGGAGCATGGTGAATCACACGCACGCGCCCACGCAAACCAATGAACCTACTGGGCACCCGTTTGGCGTTGGGCAATATCAGACAATAGTAGCGTTTCCTATATATCCTATTTATTAACCTGTACGTAATATATCTATCTACAGAAAATATATTGCACACGCGCAATCGCGCCTGCACACACTGCTTTTTAGTGTTGTAGTTAGTGTCGTGGTATCGCACACTTGAGGTCCCTAGTTTAGGTCTCAGTCCTGGAGTGAAAAGTTTATACTAATATAGCAAGCTGTTACTCTCGCCTTTGAGCAAGGTGATAGAATGTGTGTGTGTGTGTGTGTAAAAGGTCAAAGCATTACTGATTTATTGGACAGTACGAACTCACATCCGGGTAGATGACAAGAGGCAGGCATGAATCTAGCACGTGATCCAAGATTATGCTGAATTATACCACATACACTCACGCACACACACACACACACACACACACACACACACACACACACACACACACACACACACACACACACACACATACAGTTGGAACAAGTTAGATGAGAAAGTAGTGTGTGCAAAAACAATACATGAATTTAAAAATAGTTTAGATAAAATGAGATATGAAGACGGGACACCACGAGCATAGGTCCCCTTTCCGTAAAATACAACTAGGTAAATACACACACACACACACACACGTGTATGTGTGTATATATATATATATATATATATATATATATATATATATATATATATATATATATATATATATACAGTATATATATATGAGAGGTTTATATGACAAAAATTAAGTTACATTTATAATAGGGGAAGATCACAATATATTATGATGGGTGCGGGCTACGTTACCTGGTTTGTAGCATCCCACGGAGTGTGTCTCGACGAAGGAATGATATAAAATTCCCTTATTTGTAAGTTTAAGCTAGGATACTTTTCTTGGATTAGTAGGGCTTCTGGAAGCCCTACAAATCACATATATATATATATATATATATATATATATATATATACAGTATATATATATATATATATATATATACAGTATATATATATATATATATATATACAGTGTATGTATATATATATATATATATATATATATATATACAGTATATATATATATATATATATATAATGTGTGTATGTGTGTTTGTGTGCGTGTGTGCACGTGCATACACAGTTCATACTGTGCCAGTGGTATTTAAATTTTATGCAACTTAATCATCATTTCCCAACTCCCAGTTAATTCGTCGCTTCAGCTTGTTATTGAAAGATTTGAAACAAGTTATCGCACTCAGGCAACTTTTATTCAAAGCCTCTTTCGATTCTAATTAAAATTCCTCATCTTAATTTTTTTTTTCAACTCGTACATTCTCCTCAGTCTACCCGGGCTACTCGATCTAAAAAAATATGTTGTTTGAATAAGCGCAGCCCCGTTTTTGTGTATGTGTAAGTGTGTGTGTGTGTGTGTGTGTTTGTGTGGCGTGTGTGTTTGGACATGTATGTATGCACAACATTTGGAGGGAATGATGTGGCGTTAAAGCACACACCCATACAAACATTATCAAGGCTGAGGAATAACCGTGGTATTCTTGATTTTTTTTTTATTTCCTTATATAAATATTATATAAATCCTTGGAAGGGAAATACTTATATAAAGAAAGATGTGTTTATTATATATATGTATATATATAATTTTTTTCTTTTCTTTTTCTTTTTCTTTCTTTAAGAATACCACCATATGAATATTACGGTGGTATTCTTAAACAATTCTTTCCTTGTATAAATATTTTCCTTCCAAGGATTTTATATATATATACATATATATATATATATATATATATATATATATTTGTATATATATATATATATATATATGTATATATATATATGTATATGTTGGTACATTGTGACAAGTTGATGAAGGTGGAAAAAGAAGTCACGGGTCTAGTTCAGTAACTCGGAACTAGACCCGTGACTTCTTTTTCCACCTTCATCATATATATATATATATAATATATTAGAATACCACCGTGAGGTTCTTTTATTACGAGCATGTGTTAGGAAGATTAAAGCAGTTTTGCTCAAACTATCTAAAGTGACGGACCTTTTTTAATTTGCCACGTACAGCTAATATTTCGTAGTAATATTAATTTATACCGGAAACGATATATATATAATGAGTATAATAAAAGTTAAAAAAAAATAATTATCTTCCATTTATTTTGTAAACAAATAATACAATATCAAAACATATCAAAAGGTAATGAAAAATAACACTTAGATTCTATCAATTTCTCAAATGATTCCTTAGCATGGCCGTGAGTAATTGGAAAAACCCGCAAGGGCCAAGTCACGTGACCTGAAGTTGGGTGACCTTATTTAAACGCTAATACTTCAGTTCATTATTAGACTTGATAGAACTTTCATGACAAGGGACACACACACACACATACACACTCACCCCTCGTGGCGCAGTGGTTCGAGTTCTTGGCTTCCGCTATGACGGTCCGGGTTCGAATCCCACCCAGGCCTTAAATAATTTCAGTATCGCTGCGTTGCGAGTTGTTACTCCAACTCTCGTGGGCGGGGAGTTGGGTCTGTGTGTACGTGTAAGGTCACAGTATTATCCATAGGTAGGTCATATATGAGCTCAGAGCTCTCTTCTGGGGGGGATAGCTGTCGATCACATGTCCAACACGTGATCCAAGACCATGATGATGAATCATACAAAGGGTTTAGCAGATCTAATCTTGTTAGAATGTCATTTCATACACGAGTCATTTATTTTACCCACTGGATAGGATATTTCTCAAGGAATCAGCCTTGCCTTTTGCTTCACATTCCTGTTTTTTACAATTAGGTAAATACACGTACACACACACACACACGCAGACACACTCGGTGGCGCGGTTGGTAGAGTTCCAGACTGTCAGTACGGCGGTGCCGGCGGTATCTGGTTCGAATCCTGCCCAGGGCTAAAATTTCAGTATCGCTGCGCTTTGAGTCGTTACTCCAACTCTCGTGGGCGGGGAGTTAGGGGTGTGTGTGCGTGTAAGGTCATAGCATTACCCATAGATCGGTCATACGAACTCTGAGCTCTCTTTCGGGAGGGAAATAGCTGTCGATCACGAGTCCACCACGTGATCCAAAGACCATGGTGAATCACACACACACACACACACAGAAAACATAGTTCGATTACTACAGGCACACATGCATTAATACATACACATATCAAAGGCTTCTTCCCCTTTACAAAATAACAGCCACATTCCTATGTGAACATTAGTTATCTGAATCCCAATGCACCACGCTTCAGTGGGTATATGTATGAGGTAGTTTGCATAAGTTATGACCGAAATTGCATAATGAAGTTATACCAATGCATACATACATCCAAAATGACTTTTGGCCCGACCGTTCCTGTACTGTAGGACCTCTGTCTCGTCCCTGAGGTAATACGTACAGATCGATTCTGCCGGGAAGGATTTTCTTTCTTCACGTCTTTCACCCTCCCTCCCCCCCCCCCGTGTGTCGTGGGAATGACATTCCACTCCCCCCTGAAAAAAATCCCCCCACATCCGTCACCCCCCAAAAAATTATATATATACACACGCACACACACACACACACACACACACACACACACACACACACACACACACACACACACACACACACACACGTTGGGCCTCGGACAAAGTGTTTACATTTTCCCTCGCCCTACACAGATAATGCTGTGACTTTACCCACGCGCGTACATACACACAAACG
>NC_134802.1:43928043-43935543 GCF_046742065.1 Oratosquilla oratoria | reverse complement strand
GGCTCTTAGGGAATATTGGAGTTGGTAAATTGAATCGTAGCCTAACTTTATTCAAAGTAAAACATTTAAAAAAGGGGGATAAAAATAGATGTGGAAGAGAGAAAGAGGGAGAGAAAGGATGTGGAGGAGGAGGAGGAGGTAATTGGGGAGGTGCCTAGCTCGATGATGAAGAAGAGGACAGGTAAGTCAAAGAAAACGGTAAAGGAAGGAGAAGTCTGAAGAAGAGAAATGTGAGAAGAAATCTTGAGGTGTCTGTTGGGAATGGGATGTCGCTGACTTGGCATAATTAGGGTCATGGGAATGAGTAGAGGACGCCACCAGCGCTCCCAGAAGGTTTAGGGGACGAGGGAAGGAAAGGAAAGAGGGAACGGCATACGAAAAAAGAAGAAAATTAACATAATTCTTGCCCTCGGCTGAGACATCTTGCTACTTTGATGGCCATCTAGAGGAATTGACCATTTATTTACTAAATCGCATCCAGTATTGATATTGCCCTCTTGGCACGTGATTATGTTTGATCGTATTTCCCCGAAACGAGGCCATCAGGCTTGATATTATCTCCATTTTCTGTCGTTAAGGCTCGTGTACGAAGAGGGGTCCGTTTATGGCTAAAAATGCGCATAAAGTTAAATTTGTGTCTGTGGGGTCATCCTGCCCAGTACATTATCAAAGTAATTTGAGATCATTTAATGGTTTAATACCCGCATTAAAAATCCGGTAGCTTCATACGATCGTATCAAAGTGAATATATCAAGGCCGGGTGAAATTCGTTGCAGATCACGTTGAGGCGAACACGAATGCAAACGACATGACGTCATGTCGTTGCTTTATCGACGCTTTTGTGAAAACGATTTCGCTATATTTATATGTTTGTGAGAATAAGGTATTATATAGCAGTAAATGAAAAGAGATATAGAGGCTTAGAAAAACAAACAGGATATTTATCTTTTTACAAACTTCTAAAGCATAGACTCCATTCAGGTAAGCATACAAAGCGGACATTTTAGTGATTTTGAAATTCAACTTCAAATAACGTTTTTTTTAGCCAAGTAGAGAATGGGAATGCGAAAGATTAGTTTTATTCTTTTCGTTTGATGTAAAAAGATCAAATACTGTGGTCCTACAGTTAGATAATATTCATAGTAGTAGTTATCGCAGCATATTCCATTTGGTGCACACACACAAACACACGCGCACGCGCACACACCCTGTATCCTCTTGGTTAGAATTTGAATAAAATTACCGACAAATTGAGTAGGCTTACAGGCTAAATCTGTACTTGTTTGTTGGTGCGTTCCAAGATATTGGCCTGTGAATACGCCATCTAAGGGTGTTTAGGGTGATCGCAACAAATTACTATGAATTGATTCGAGAGAGGAGGGGAGAGAGAGAGAGGGAAGGATGGTGTTGGTAATATAGATAGAAAATAGTAAGACTCAGTCTTCAACGTTTGCTAATACACACACACACACACACACACACACACACACACACACACACACACACACACTGGGTTTTTAGAGCAAATGTCGTTATTGTGTTTTGTAATGACTAGACTGAAAGTATGATAATGTATTGAAAATAAATATGTATAAACGATAAATAAAAATAAATTTGATGTTTGTAATAGAAAGGATTCTGTGGTGATGGTACGTGGATGTATTTTGAGGTGAGACCTTTTGTGTTGTCTTTATTGATGTGTTGGATGTCCCTAGGGAGGAGCCCCGGCTGGCTTAGTGGTAACGCGCGCGTCTCAAACGTGAGAGGTCCGGGTTCGAATCCCGGGCAGGATATTAAAAAAAAAATTATAAAGGAATAAATAAATGAAGTAGAATTAGATAATTACTAAATATATTTAAATTTCAAATTATGAATAAATGAATGATTGAGATAATGAATTCGATGAGAAATAATGAATAAGTGGGTAATTAAAAAGTATAAGTAGTTAAACCTCATACGTATGTGCGTATGTTTCCGCCTTGTCAGGTTGAATCAGTCAGACTTTTTGAGTATTTTGTAGTCCATTTTACCAAAGTTCCGTATCACCTCCCCTTATATTGGATGGTAATAGACGAATTGAAATGCGAAATTCAATAACGATACCTTCTCCATTATTTACGTCATCCTGGTTGACAGAAATGCAGTCGTTTGCAATAATTTTTCTCCCCAATGATACAATCGTCCTGCCATTTTTACCTTTTTTAATGTTTGATTTGATATACGAAATGGTTAAGAGAGGTACGTGATGTGTCGTAGTAAGCTTAGCTGTAATATTGTTCTGATTAATATCAACGTATACCTACATTGATCAAAGGACGGGAGAAGATGGAGACATCGAGGTAATTAAGTCTTGTATCACTCTTTGGCCGATTGTGTTTGTTCAGTTCTTTGAAAGAAAGCACAGAAAACGCACAACCCCGACGAATCTCATTAAGGACAATCTATATGTTTTAATTGGTTGGTGGCTATCCAATCAAACAAAAGTGTTCATTATTGAAAGACCACTGCAAGACCTCCTGCCTATTCCTTTAGTCCAGTGATTCTTAACCTGGGGCACCCCCTAGGGGTATGAAACCTCGAACCCGGGGGGGGGGGGGTTACGAGACACGATAACCATTGCAATGACACTGTATATTTACAATGAGAAAGCAAAGCAAGGTTTGTATCACTAATCCTTTTCATACGTTTGCATTGTATTTGTTTTGGACGGGGATACGAGAAGTGAAATATCAAAGGGTACAGGCACTGGAAAAGGTTAATCACTTAGTGTGTGGGGCAGGAGGGGGTGTGGTGTACATACACCTACAAACATACTTGTAGGGTACATGTACACCACACAAGTGTATTTGTAAGTGCAAATTGATGCATGATAGCGTTGAGTCAGGTCAGACTGCCACACAACTCTAACATGCATCAATTTGCTCCAACAAGCATATTTGTGGGATACATGTACACCACACAAGTATGTTTGTAGGTGCAAATTGATGCATGGTATCGTTGAGTCAGGTCAGACTGCCACACAACTCCAACATGCATCAATTTGCTCCTACAAGCAAACTTGTGGGATACATGTACACCACACAAGTATGTTTGTAGTTGCAAATTGATACATGGTAGCGTTGAGTCAGGTCAGACTGCCACACAACTCCAACATGCATCAATTTGCTCCTACAAGCATACTTGTAGGATACATGTACACCACACAAATTGATGCATGGTAGCGTTGAGTCAGGTCAGACTGCCACACAACTCCAACATGCATCAATTTGCTCCTACAAGCATACTTGTGGGATACATGTACACCATACAAGTATGTTTGTAGATGCAAATTGATGCATGATAGCGTCGAGTCAGGTCAGCCTGCCACACAACTCTAACATGCATCAATTTGCACCTAGAAGCATACTTGTGGGGTACATGTACACCACACAATTATGTTTGTAGATGCAAATTGATGCATGATAGCGTTGAGTCAGGTCAGACTGCCACACAACTCTAACATGCATCAGTTTGCACCTACAAGCATACTTGTGGGGTACATGCACACAACAGGGGTAGAGTGAGGTAAACTGCAGCAAACGAACTCCCGGGGAAATGGCTTGCGGACCGTTGGCTTCATATTTGTGTGCAGGATTAAAGCACGTACGCCAGAACCAGGAGAATAAGCCACGACTGAAGCCGCTTCGTCGAGTTCATTATTTCGGGGTCTACGTTCACTTGTTATTTTATATAGAACAGTTCACGAGCTCTGCCCAACTCCCTCGATATGAAATCCCTCCCTGAGCTGGATGATTGCGTCAAGGACAGTGGTCCCTAAACTTTTATAAACTGTGAGCCATTTCCCATGCTGTAAATACATTGCCGGGCGCCAAAGAAAATAAATAAATAAAAATAAAATAAATGGAATAATAAAAAAACATAGAACAAATATAAGATAGATATAATGATAAGTAGATTAATGAGTGAAAACAGAAAGCTCTCTAGTGAACCTTCGCGGGCGTCAAGTAAGAGTTCTGAGGGCGCCATTGCGCTCGCGAGCTACAGTTTGGGGACCAGAACGAAGTACGTAAAGTGCGTTTCCTCAGAGAACAGGTTCGTTATGAACGGTTTCATTCATCGTGGCAAAAGGTTCTATTCCATGAAGGTCAATGGATTTCCCAGGTCTGTCCCGACAGCCCTAGCCAGGCGGGGAGGCGACCAGTATTTCCTAAAAAAAAAAAAGAAAAAAAGAAAAAAAAAAAAAAAAAAAAAATCATAGCTGACAGTTGTTTACATTGCCAGGGGTTTCTCACTTACCACTGCGTGGGATTTGGATGGTGAGTGTCCACGCGAAGACTAGGAATCGTGGGACGGTATCGGTCAGACCACCCACTTTCTCGGAATAGGTGTTCGTGGAAGGGGACGAGTGGTTTGTAAGTAAACTAAAAGATAGCCATGTGTAGAAAAGCGGCTCTTAAGTGATCGCGTCTCAGGAAGTCTATATTTATCGTGGCTCAGGAAAAACTCTAAAGAAAACTTAAGTGGCGTCTCTTTAGAGAAATAAAAAATTGATAATGCAATTTTGACACGTACGGGTCGGGATTGAGGGGAGAAGAGAGAATGTACCCTACTGGGATTTGTTGTAAATGTCGAACCATTTGGGAAATAACTTTCGTAATTTACACATTTTCTTCTATTTTATTTCTTAGGTTAATGTATAATTAGTTTTGCATTGCGAAAAAAGTGTACATTAACTTGATTACTGCCATTCTTTTTACCTTTCCAGCGAATCAGGTCCACCTTTTTTTATCCAATTAATATGGTAATTCTCTCATTACTTTGGTTTCATTGTCTATGAATCATCACTGTCCCTCATTATCATATTGCGAGGTTAATGTAATCATTACTGTCCATTTTCACCCTTATCGCCTTTAGTTTTGTTGTATACTACAGTAAATTACGTCATAGAAGAAACATAAATATTTTGAGAAAGTTTGTAAATCAGAAATGTAGTTGGGCATACTTTCTGTACAAACTAAAAACGGGGAAAAAAATTGTGTTTTTTTAACCAGGTTTTTGAACCATGCATTTTACTTTAACAATGAATCTGAAATGTTTTATATACAACTCACTCTACAATACACAACGTCTGCCAAAAATGCAATCTTTTCAAGTCTTTATATATATATATATATATATATATATATATATATATATATATATATATATATATATATATATGTTGTCATTTTAAAAAATACCAAACTAAGTTCAGCAACACTGCAGAACACATAAGCACGTCGCCCTTGCTGGAAGTTGAGAACGAAGAACGACTATATTACAGTTGGTACTTGGATGTAGAGAGACCTACTGGTATATTGACCTTGAAATCTGCATTCCAACAACTCGCCTCCTCCCCTTCCTCCTCCCCCTCCTCCTTCGGTTCCCAGGCCATGACCTGACCTGACCTTTAGATTACAACTTTCACTTCATAAAGTCGATGACCTCGGATCATCCGTTGTACCAGAAACTACGTCAAGGTCACGGGTGTCCTTATTTGGGCAACCTGCCCAAGAACCTAACGGCCTTCGGGAGGAGGTCGCGCATGGCACTTGGCCCCCAAGCACACCTGCCTACGTACGAGGATCCCGTATAGGGAGTTCGAAGCGTGGGGGAGGGATTGGGTGTGTCTTGGGCCACAGCCGGGGCTGTGATCGATGTGGAGGGAGGGTCTATGCTCCCCCCTCCCTCCCTCCTGCCCTCCCTCTCTCCCTCTCTCCCTCCTTCCCTCCTCGTTGGAAGCACCCCTGCCTTCCTCACTTGATGTGCTTGTTCGTCTATCTGGACAGGGTCGCGCATCATCTCAAGGGTATATTGTCTCGCTCTTTCACTCTCTTTCCTTCTCTTTCCCCCTTTCCCTTGCCCCCCTTGCTCTTGTCTCTTTATTTTTATCTTATTATATTTTTTTGTGTTTTGTCTCTTGTCTCTCGTTCTCTCTGTCTCACTCGCGCACACACACATCCAATTTTTCTCTACTCCTCTCTTCTCCTCTCTCTTCCCTCTTTTTCTCCTCCCTTTCTTCCACCTACCATGCTATTAATCTCCTACCTCTCATACTTTCTTCCCCTTCCTATCTTTCCTACCTCTCCCGTCTCCCCTCCTATCTTTCCTCTCACTCTTCCCTCACCTACATCTCCCGTCTCCCCCTCCTATCTCTCCTCCCTCCCTCCCTCCCTCCTTCCCTGCCTCCCTCCCTCCTTCACTCCTTGCCTCTCTCCCTCCCCTCCTTGCCTCCTTCCCTCTCACCCACCCTCCCTCCTGTCCTCCCTTCTTCCCTCCGTCTTTCTTTTAAGCCGTCTGGGAAAGCCCGGGTGTGAAACTATCGCCTGACCTTTTGGAGGAGGAGGAGGAGGAAGGGGAGGGGATCACCGACCACAGTGCTCGTCAGTAGTTTTGCTTTCGATGTCAGACGACGCTGAATGAAGTCTTCGGCTCACCTGGGTGTTCTTCTCTTTGCAGCTGATGATGTAGTGAAGTGCAGCAGCATGGAGAGAGGTCGGGACAACAAATTACTCTCGCTCCACAGGCTCAGCCCAACGCCCTTCTCGTCGGGTAAGTAGATAGCAGGGGTGGCAGACAGTGGTATTCTTAAAAAAAATCTTTCCCTTCCAAGGATTTGTATAAGATTTATATAAAGAAAGATTTATATAAGAAAAAAAATTGAAGAATGCCACCGTAAGATTCTTACGGTTGTATTCTTTAAAAAAAAAAATCTTTCCCTTCCAAGGATCTGTATAAGATTTATATAAGGATTTTTTTTTTTTTTTTTTTTTTTTTTTTTTTTTTTTTTTTTTTTATTTTTTTTTTTTTTTTAAAGAATGCCACCGTAAGATTCTTACGGTTGTATTCTTTAAAAAAATCTTTCCCTTCCAAGGATCTGTATAAGATTTATATAAAGAAAGAATTTTTTTTTTTTGAAGAATGCCATCGTAAGATTCTTACGGTTGTATTCTTTAAGAAACAATCTTTCCCCTTCCAAAGATTTGTATAAGATTTATATAAGGAAAGATTTTTTGTTTTAAGAATGCCACCGTAAGATTCTTACGGTGGTATTCTTTAAAAGAAATCTTTCCCTTTCAAGGATTTGTATAAGATTTATGTAAGGAAAGATTTATATAAAGAAATAATTTTTTTTGAAGAATGCCACCGTAAGATTCTTACAGTGGTATTCCTTAAAAATTCTTTCCCTTCAAAGGATTTGTATGACATATAAGGAAAGAATTTTTTTAAAGAATACCACCGTCAGTCAAGAAGGTTAACATCTAGTATATTCGTGTCAAGCTGTGTATGCTGGGAACAGGTTAATATACACTTCATGTACACACACACACACACACACACACACATACACACAGGCTGTATTCTCTCTCAGGGGATGGCCGGCACTGCAGTGGAACATTAAGGCCGAACTCAACTATATATATATATATAAATATATATATATATATATATATATATATA
>NC_134802.1:43920543-43923043 GCF_046742065.1 Oratosquilla oratoria | reverse complement strand
TTTCATCACACTTTCCGTATTTAGGAATAAAATTATGACCTTAAAAGCTATTTTAATCGTCATAATTTCTTATGGAAATCTTTCTAAAGTGGTAGATATGTTTCCTAACTACAAATATATTGTATTTACGGGAGCTACATTGTTTAAATGTATATATGTTTAATTAACATTATATGTAGGCCATGACGGATCGTCTTTTCTCAAGAAAATGTTTATATTCCTTTGTCAAATTTGGGAGTACGAGAGAGGTTTGTTAAAAAGTTTAGAAAGATGCAAAAGGAAAAAGTTAGGTTAAAACAAAATAGAAATTATATTTGGTTATAGGGTTGGGTCTAAGTGGATGTATTTAATACTTGTACCTGGATTTTATAAATTCAATGTTACTTGTACTTACACCAAAAGTATTTGAAAAATACCAGGTACAGATGTACAAGTTATATACTGTATATAGATTCTAGCGAACTTTATAATGATACTATTGGGTAAATGCACTTATCTGTTGTTTTTTAGTTATAAAACTACTTGGTATATATAGAACAATAGAATATAGAACAAGGGACAAGTTTTAATGCCCTGGTACTTACCCATATATTCTTCATCAAATTTAACTTTATTACTGATATGAATAATATATGGATAGTCTATTGCATCTGTACCATAGCCATAGGGAATGTTACTTAAAGTTATTCATAAAGTCATGTCTTGCAATTCTTTGATAAAAACAGTGATAAGAAGTTGTTATATAGAGTACTTGTACTTAATTACAGTGGCATGTACTTTAGTTGGAATTAAGGACATAGGAAAATAATTGTACATGTACATGGTACCCAGCCCTGTCACAATAGATGTAGGAGACGACGTTGATAGCTAACAATGAACCGTTTGTCAGGCAGGAGTAATTAGTTATTCTAAAGCTATAGCCAGGTAATTTTATTGATTTTACAGTACCCTTTAATTCTCTCAGTATGGATTTGTTAGACGATTTGAGAGTCCTTGCTGTAACGAGATAGTATATTCCATGCAGAACGACGAATATTTTATTAATATGTGTTTATTCATTTATTTATTTATTTATTCGATAAGTGTATTTTTTATATAATTAATTATTCAGTACAGGATATTGAATCCAATAGTCACCGTTCATGAGCCAAGCCCTTGCGGAAAGACCCGTTTTCTTACTCTCCCGTTCTAGAGAAAACGTACATAGATTGGAATTAGGGGATGGCTTCAAATTAACTTCATGGGGTTGGTTAAACTGTTGATGCTATTTCTAGGATCTCAAAATCGCCTAGCAGCAGTTAGAATAAATATCAAAATCGCAAAGATTAGCGAAGGATTTGATACAAGGATGGGAGAATTAAATTATCGATAAGAAAGGTAGGCTCATTCAGTCCTTGTTTCAAAGCTTACATTCACGGATAGAACAGAATTGAACCCAAAGGATGTTATGAACTTTATTTCTCTTCATAAAATGGCGATGACGCACAGCTTTCCACGCAAATACTTATATTAGAGCAAGGGTTCTTAACCTTTTTTCTCCAATTCCCCACTTTTTAGTGAGCCAACTCTCCATTTCCCACCACAGCATCGGTCTTTGACAAATTCGATTTTAACCCATGCAGTGTTTAGTTACTAAACACTGCATGGGTTAAAATCGAATTTGTATGTTTACAAATTCACGAAATGTGACAACAAGAAGACACCAGAAACAAACAAAAAGAAACAAAAACACATCGATTAAAAAAAAAAGACAGTGGTTCTTCTGTCCGACCGGTCATTCCCCACTTGGCAACTCCGCCATTCCCCACCAGTGGGGAATTCCCCACAGGTTAAGAACCACTGTATTAGAGGAACATAGTAGAAGAGGAATCAATAGAAATCCATAACATATGAATTTAAGGCAATGTTTGATAAATGGAAATGAAACGGTATCCCATGAACATAGCTTGTGACTGGTCCGACATAAGATATACAACGATGATGTGGTGTCCGCATTAAGTAAAGGATATAAACAAGTTTGAGACAGTACAAATTGCAGCGTTGATACAGGTACTCTGTCATAAAGATATGTTCTTGCCATCACAAAATGAATATATTTGGTAGAAAAGAACGTATGGAGGGTGAATTAAGAAAATAGAAGGGAAACAGGAAGAAGCAAATAGTAGAACTGGAAATGTCGGTAACGGAATTAAAAGGTAATAGTAATATTAGGTAAAATTATAATAACAAATAAATAGAACAATAATAGATAATTGGTAAACCGTGGACTTTGCAAGCGGAGTAACATAGCTAAATTCTATTCGTAGACAACAGACTTCGTCTTCCCAGAGTGACCAATGACAGGGCCGGGCAACCGTTTTAAGCGTGGGTGCCCAAATCATCCAAATCATTTATACAAAATTTCTCACGTTCCAACGAATTAAAATTATAAGACTACATACGTGTATGGGCCTCCTCGCACCTTTCACCTCCTATAAGGTCCCCGATCCGCTGCCCAGGT
>NC_134802.1:43898043-43915543 GCF_046742065.1 Oratosquilla oratoria | reverse complement strand
TGTCACAACGGAGGGCGTGAGTGTGGGCGTGACTGTCGGGGTGCCGCCCTCGGATGCCTTCATCCCAGCCATTCCGACCATCAGCATCACGCCCCACTCGCCCATCGCCCACAAGCCGTTCACCGTGCTTGGTAAGTAGCCTCAGACTCTCTATTGACCCAATGGTCTCCCTCAGCTGATTGAGATCGTCATGCGTTAGCAAGAATATAAAAAGTAAAAAATAAATAAATAAAATTATCGTTTCATGTAACGGGACCCAACTAGGCTAGGCATTTAAACAAAACAAGATTATAAACTTAAATAAATTAATAGATAAATGAATAAGTAAATAATAGAATAAATATTAAAATTAATAAATGGAAATGAATAGATCGTGCAACTACAAACAAGGGCAGTGAGCGGGTTACAGGGATAACCTGTCATCCATGAGGAGCTAAGACAGGAGGGGGGGTTAAAGGGTGGTGGATGAATGGGAGCGGATGCAAGCCCTGGCTACCTCCCTTATAAAGGGGAAAAGCCCTTACCATTTTTTATATAGACAAACATGATTTAACAACCACACCAAGATAACATAATAAAGTTAATTCACTATAGACAGGGTTTGCGGGCAGTAATATTGTTTCACCTTTATTATGAAATATTTCCTTTCACCGAAATTATTGTCAACAAATCGTAGGAAACGAACAATGGCTACGTCATCAATATTAATCAAATTAATACGCCATTTGCCGTTTAATTTCGGACGGTAATCAATTTCATTTTTTAATTGAATTGTTTTCCCCAAAGCAAATTGATTCCAATAATAATGACTTTTTTTTTTTTTTTTGTGTATTTCGTTCTTTCGCGCCATATTTTGTAGATAGTAGCAATAAGGTACTATGTACTATGTTCAGCGATGGACATTGCAGAGTATATACACGTTTTCTTGTTTGGTACGCCTCATAGAAAACGATTAGGTTAAATGGGTAACTACAAAATCTTGTGTTAATATTTTCGTATATTAATTGAAAACTGTTTTTACAAATTGGGATGTTATTTTATACAATGAACATATTTTCACCCAACATTCAAATTTTACCCCTAAATTATTTGAAAAATATATCATTGCGTAAATTATTGAGGTATGTTTACAAGACAAAGAAGTTGTTCAACAGTAGACAAAAATATCACGTTCTTGGTCCTAATGTGTACATTTTATTCAGTTAGAAACGAATGAAAAAATGAAAAAAACAGAGAAGTTATATTACTAATCAGTGACTTGATATGTTTAATTGTTTGATTAAAGTAAAAATTATTTATTCAATAAGATTTTTATTTCTTTGAACATTCTCAATCATGATATTTTGTTACCATCTACATTAACTTGTAAAAAGCGCCCCAATGTTGTACCCCTCAACACGTCCCAAAATTAGGATGAAAAAGAAACGAAGAAAAGTATTATGTTATTTAAAAGAAACAGGTACAGATTAGTTTGATTCTAAATAATGTTCACTTGAATTTATTGAAATGTTTTTAAGGACTACCACATATGATGTGTGCAGTGGAAAGAAAACGGAGAAAATTTGATAAACGCACATTTCAAACATATAATATTTATTTTCTTAATTTGCATTATGTTCTCTCATATAATGTTGAATTATATATTATATTCGGTTTTAAAAATATCAAAATTTCAAAACCGGAAATTATATATCACTTTCAAACTATGTACCTTACTGAGTTTTTATTTTATTCTAATTTGAATTATGTGACATTATCAGGGTGACATAATCGTAATTTCAACAAAATGGTCAGTTTGAATTATCTGAATCGAGTGCCATTATACAATTAACAAGCATTTAATTATTTTGTCGACCATGTCTATTATACATATTTTTACTGATTTACTAAACCAGCTGTTGGACGGCGAGCCAAATTAAGAGAAAAAAAATATGTGGCTTCCTGGAGTATCTAGTTTCCGGGGAAGCTGGATTAATGGATAAGGACACTCTCTCTCTCTCTCTCACTCACTCTCTCTCTCTCTCTCTCTCTCTCTCTCTCTCTCTCTCTCTCTCTCTCTCTCTCTCTCTCTCTCTCTCTCTCTCTCTCTCTCTCTCTCTCTCCATGGTATAATGTGTCGCTGACGGAAGTTGGTACGTAATTTATGCATTAGTTTCAATGTACCAACTAACTTCAATGTGTGTTTTACCAACATCGCTTTGTTTATCCTCATCGATGGATTAATATACACACGATACAAACTTCAGAAACCAACAAATGACCTTCCCGTCTCAGAAAATTCTTGGATGTATTTATTTACATTATTTATTATTATTTATATTATAATTTTTTGTCATTATTTTATATATATATACATTTTTTTCCGCATCCGACCTAGTTATGGACCAAAAGGTCTCCTGTCGGCATGCTCCGCCTTTGTAATCTCAGAAAATTCTTTAATGTATTCCACAATGTGTGTTGTGGAATATGATGTATCGTTTCTTGAGGTGTTAGGCTAAGAAAGGTTAGGAATCATGTATGTAGGTAGAGATTCGTGTCAGCAGAATAGGATTGATATTAGGTTGACCCTTTTTCATATTTCCAATCAATTTCCTGTGCATTTTCCAAGTCTCTTTTGTAATCGTGTAATAGTTTGACAAAGAAAACGAGTTTGCTTTAATGGGCTGGAATCTTCATAGTGACTGTTTTTACAAGATTATCATCTCTCATATATTAACCAAAGATAAAAAAAAAATGATGAAATTAAAGAGAAAATAGAATAATTACGTTGCCTTGACAGAGAAAATGAGTTTGTATTGATGGATTTTTTTTTTTTTTTTTTTTTTTTTTTTTACACCTAATTTGGAATCTTCGTAGTGATTGTTCGAACAAGGATATTAACCAGAGTTAAACACAGTTTTAATCAAGTTGAAGAGAAAGAATAATTACGTTATTTTGACAGAGAAAATGAGTTTGTATTAATGGGTTGGAATCTTCGTAGTGATTGTTCGTACAGGGATATTAACCAAAGTTAAACAAAGTTTTGATAAAATTAAAGAGAAGGAATAATTACGTTGCTTTGACAGAGAAAGTGAGTTTGTATTAATGGGTTGGAATCTTCATAATGATCGCACGTACAAGGTTACGATCACTCGGATATTAACCAAAGTTAAACACAGTTTTGATCAAGTTGAAGAGAAGGCAGAATAATTACAGTTCTGACACAAAAGGGGAGATGCTCCCCCCCAACGTCCCTCCATCCCCATACTCTACCTTTTAATTACTGGGAATCAATAAAGGGCAAGTGGGGTAGAGTGCTGTGGCTCGTATCATATCTCTCTAGTTTTTATCTCTTTGTTTTTCTCTCCTCTCACTCTCTGTCTCTCTCTTTCTCTCTCGTCTTTCTTTTTCTGTGTTTTCCTCACTTTCTCTTTATGTCTTTCCTTTCTCTTTTCTCTCCTCTCTCTCTCTCTTCCCTCTCTCTCTCTCTCTCTCTTCTCTCTCGTTCTCTTTCTGTTTTTCTCTCTCTTCTTTCTCTTTTCTGTGTTTTTCTGTCTCTCTCTCTCCCTTCCTCTCTCTTTCTCTCTCTGTCTCTGTCTCTCTCTCCTCCCTCTCACTCTTGGGTCCCACCTGGAGAGAATGTCAGCCTTCTGGGGTTGCACCTTCAGATGGAGGTAAGGGTGGTGACTGGCTTTGGTGACGGCCACCAAGGATAGTCTTGTTAGCGTAATGTCGTTTCCGCATTTCTCCGAACAAGTGATTTAATGAAATTAGTATTTTGTGTCAATTTGTCACTTGTTTTGTCGTCACACATAACGATGTTTACTGCAGATTTAATGGGATGCAGCAGGTCATTATCAGGACTTGAACTTTATAGGAAAGTGCCTTTTGGTATATTATGTACGAAAGTGCCTATTAGTGCATTATGTATGTCATCTTCGTCTACGTATTTGTATTGTAGGGCGTGGGTTACTTTATTATTCTTTTTTCTCTGCATATAGTATATTTCTTCTAGAATCTCATGTATTATCATGTAATTAAATAAGTTTTATTATACAAAGTATGATAGCTTAAAGTATAGTATTCAATATTGGGGAATTTTCATTGTCAGTATTTGTGTTTAGGTGTTTATGGCATCGTTATCATTATTACTTATGTATTTTTACCTGAGAGCTAATTAGTTTCTTATGTCGGGGTCCATTTCCTCAGAATTATCATTATAGTTAAATATAGTATAGATCTTCATACACTATTTTAACTCTTTTGAAATTGAAAAACGGTAGTAGCCAGTAAAGTACATGTGAAAACTGGAAGCTTCATTGTCATCTTTTTTTTTTTTTTTTTTTACTGAAATTTTTAGTAAATCAATAGAGTGACCATGGAAATGTAACTTTAGCACTAGGTCTATTCTCAGTTTTTGTCTCGCTTATTTTAAACTTGTTTAATAGATATGAATTTCCACATAGTTACAGACCGTTCTTCCTGTACCCAGTTTCAAGTTGATCTTTGTGAAGTTGTCCAGTTAAAATGAATTTCATATTAAGTTGATTTGAATAATAATTAGTAATTTGTGTCATTGCCTTGATTGTAAACTTAAGAATGATAAGGATCTCTTTGTTCAGCTTATACAATAAGGTCTTTATATATGAACATAATCCACTCCAAATTGCCATTTGTTAATTAATTGTACGTTACATGAATAAGCATTTCAAACTTTACTCAAACTCCGTATAATTAATATAAAAATGGAAGATACACAAATTAGATGTCTAACAAATACAGTCTGCTTGTGGTTCTATGAATTTAAACTCATTATGTAAATTTAATTACCCTCTGAAAAACCACTCATAATTCAATATGTTCATTTGTGGGACCTGGCTTTATGACTTTCATTCCTTGCCAGATTTCTAATTAATTACAGAAATTGTTCGAGAATAGACACTTTTTCAATTATGTCATTTGTGAGTGGGATGGTATAATTGTTATTGTAAAAGTTACTTGTATTTAGATGAATGTTCAATCGTTTAGATTCGCATTTCTCAACCTTTTTACCCTTATTTAACTTTTTGAAATAAATTGCATGTCTCAAGGAACCCCTGCCCCCCCCAAAAAAAAAAAAAATCTTACTAATTTTATTTTCATCGCAATAATAGGTTAGATAGGATGATGTCTATATTACATTATTACAATAACCAAGAATATGTCGTGCGGGTTTAATTATATTACGTATATGAAATCAAATAAAAAAAAATCAAAAGTGCATTAGCTTATTTCACTTGTTCTCGCGGAACCCTTAGGGACCTTTCGCGGAACCTTGGGGTTCGGGGAACCCTAAGGTTGAGGAACGCCGGTTTAGGTCATTGCTACTTGGGTGCGAAGTTGGAGTGACGCAAGTCTTGCTGGCAGATAGCGGACTCACAAAAGAGACATACATACATATATATACCAAAGGCTTTTTTTCTCCTTACACGGGAGGTAGTCTAAAAGACAAGACATAGAAACCACTCCCACCCATTCCATCCCCTACATACTCCACTCACCTCTACCCTCTTCTATCCCTCTCATCTTGGCACCTCCTGGATGACGGGTCATCCCTGCACCTTGTCCACTGCCCTGGGTCAGAAGCAGTGTCGCACGACACAGCATAAATTCTCTGTTTCAGGAACTCATAACGAGGCACCATCTTAGCCCTCCCATAGAGATTTATGGGGAAAATCTCATTCCAGCTTTGGCGTTCCTCTGGAAAACTGGAGTGGTCTGCCAGAGAACCTAAGGAATGTCTTCGTTGTCATCATCGTCATCATCATCATCATCATCTTCTTCTTCTTCTTCTTTTTCTTCCTCATCATCATCATCTTCTTCTTCTTTTTCTTCCTTTTCTTCCTCATCATCATCATCATCATCTTTTTCTTCTTCCCATCGAGATGGGGTTATAATGTTAAACTGGATCAGTCAAACCTGTACCTGAAGGCTTAACTTTCATTATTAACCACAGAAAACAAAATAGGCTAATATACTCCACAATGTCCTGGACATAAACAATAACCTTAAACAAATCGACAGTGTCATCACAAATTCTGAAGCCCTTTGTTTTGACAGACTACGTGTTGTTTTTTTTTTTTTTATAGTCAGTACTTCAGAGATTTTATTGATCTCTTTCTTCTTTCCTACAGTGGAGAAGCTAATCTGTTTTCCTCAATATTAACCTTTTGAGTATCATTAGGTGAAATTCCTCAACTTTCAGTCTATTGAGGTCTTCCAGACGCATGTTCTTGTAGAAAGGAACTCAGACTACTTAAGTTTCTCAGACCGGAGGCGCAAGAAGTTATTTGGTGCCACTGCGTTCCTCCACATCTCACGTGGTGGGTATCCGCAGCCCCCCGAAACCGGCAACAGCCACTTGGTTAGCGCATAGATCACTTAGTGAAATGATTTTGTGGAATTTCCCTCGTCTTCCTCTTCCCACTTCTCGCCTCTCCTCCTCCTCTCCTCCCCTCTCATCCTCCCATTTCTCCTCCTCTCCTACTCCCACTTCTCCTCCTCTCCTAATCCCACTTCTCCTCCTCCCCTACTCCCACTTCTCCTCCTCTCCTAATCCCACTTCTCCTCCTCTCCTCCTCTCCTCCCACTTTTCTCCTCGTGTCTTCCTCCTCCTTCTCCTCCCACTCCTCTTCCCACTTCTCCTCCTCCCCAATTCCTCATCCCACTCCTCTTCCCACTCGTTCACCCCCTCCCTTACCTCTTCCTCTCCTCCTCCTCCTCCCACTCCTCCCACTCCTTCACCTTCACCTCATCCCTTTCTTCTTTCTCTTCCTCCCACTCCTTAACCTCTTCCCTTTCCTCGATCTCCCACTCCTTCACATCTTCATCCTCCTCCTTCTCCTCCTCTTACTCTTCCTCACAATCCATCTATGTGTGTATGTATCTAGATATTGACATGAATAAGCGATATTATTCAGCTCTAGAAAGCTTTTCGAAATAGCTGAACTTTGATATGTATATATGTATATACTGTATATGTGTATATATATATATATATATATATATTTATATATACTTTTTTTATCAAAGTTATTTTTAGCCAACATAGTGAAATGAGACTGTACAATGCTTTGGTTTAAAACCCATGCGTAAACAAAATAGAATTATAAAAAACAATAAAAAAAAAACATTGCTGTTTGCGCTTGAAGTAGACTTTTTGTATCTGAATTATTTTCGGTCAAAAAAGGTGAAATGAGTCTGCACGGTTCTTTGGTTTGTGGGCGGCATGTGCAACAAAACAAAATCACGAAAAATGTTTGAAAAAAAAACGTTTAAAAAATAATCTTTGTTTACGTTCCAGTTGTTGGTTGCTGGTGAATGAATTCGTGTTTGTTTTTGATAAGCCCTCTATGGTCGACCATTTAATCTCGTGTCGATTAACTTTTGTCATGTCAAGCTGCGTCATCATGTATTTTTATTTTTCATATTTTGGAAAAAAAAATACATTGAAGGGTAGAAAAAGTCTTGCAACTCTTATAGATTCAGAAATTATAATTTTATTAATATTATTCGTGATGTGTCTTGCTACATTGCTTCTGACCCAGGGCAGTGGGCGAGATGCAGGGATGACTCGTCATCCAGGAGGTGCCAAGAAAAGAGGGAGGGAGGGCTGGTGAATGGGAGTGGAGTATGTGGGGGAATGAAGTGGATGGGAGTGGATTCATGGCTTTGGCTTTGGCTACCTTACTTATAAAAGGGGTGGAACCCTTTGGTATATGTATGTATCTGTATATATGTATTCGTAATGAAATTTTAGCTACGGGAAGAGTTGGGAATTCAGAGGTAAGGGAAAGCACCTATTGTTGACAGTCAAGTAAACATTGCAAAATAATCCTCTTCCTGTGTTACAGATGAAAACTTGCGTCAACTGCAAGGCATCCAGGATACCATACGGCGCATGCGCGGCTCCAATCTGGCAGTTAAGGTAAGAAACTTTTTTTCCGGTTATTTATAACCGTACGTATTAAGGAACCCGGGCGACATAACCCATCCCTTCCTCCTACAATCACTCGTAATACGCAACCTTTGTCATTCGCGAGTGTATTCCAGCATCGTCAACATTAATGCGCTCGGTACTACAATGGCATTGTAGTGGATTCGTCCCAAACTGGGAAAACCTTCTCTTCCTCCTCCTCCTCTTCCTACTCCTACTCCTTCTCCTTCTCCTTCTTCTTCTCCTCCTCCACTTCCTCTTCTTCCTCTTCCTCCAGCAGTTTATAGTGGATTCGTCCCAAACTGGGAAAACCTTCTCCTCTTCCTCCTTCTCCTCCTCCTCCTCCTCCAATTCCTCCTCCTCCTCTTCCTCCTCTTCCTCCTCCTCCTCCACTTCTCCTCCTCCTCCTTCACCTCCTCCTTCACCTCCTCCACTTCCTCTTCTTCCCCTTTCTCCAGCAGTTTGAACCCAACTACACGTGGCAGTAAGAGCCACAGCTGGGCTCCCATGTAATTCCTTTTTCACTTTTCTTATGAAACAACCGTTTCGTTGTATCATGTTTCAGAAGAAGAATCAGTATCTGTCTTCTACACACAGTTTCCTTCAAGAGACGAAACTGTTTTCAGATATGTGTCCTCTGACATTATTTACACGTTTTAGCGTGACACAACACTCACGCAGTACACAGTGGTATGTTATCGTTACCTGTACATACCTGTTACCTGGTTTTGTTCTGGTGTCGTCGAGGATAGAAGCGCTGGTGGTGAATTGTCAGCGATGAAATGCAAACACACACACACACACACACACACACACACACATACACACGCATACACTTGCTCTCTCTGTCTCTCTATCTGTATGTGTGTCTCCCTCTCTCTCCTTCTCTCTTTCACACACACACACACACACACACACACACACACACACACACACACACACACACACACACACACACACAGACAAGAAAGTGCTAGCCACATTTGTGGCGCAGTGGTTAAAGTTCTCGCCTGCCACTATGGCGGTCCGAGTTCGAATCCAGCCCAGGGCTGAAATAATTTCAATATCGCTGCGCTGCGGGTTGTTACTCCAACTCTCATACCCATAGATTGGTCATAAGAGCTCTTGAGCTCTTATCCGGGAGGTTAAGAACTGTCGATCACAAGTCGAACACGTGGTCCAAGACCATAGCGAATCACATACACACACACGTGCACGCACACATGCACATATGCTATAGGTAGTTAAGGCTGATGTCACACGGGCGGTCTACCCGCCTGACCGCGGCGGGTGAGACGCATTTCCCCACTTGAAACCGCCGCGGCCAGCCCGCCTGGCTATGTCAGACGAGAGGTTTACCCGTGTTTTACATAGGAATCAATATATTAACCCATTCAACTCCGATGACGTTTGATCAAACACCAGAAAAATATGACGTTGATCCACGCTTCGCTCGCAGCGAAGCGAGGATCGACATAATATTTTTCTGGTGTTTGATCAAAAATTTTGGTGTTTTATGATTTTTTGTTTTATTTGACCAAATGACAAGGATCTTGTCATGGAGTTTAATGGGTTAAAGAAAGCTCTCTGTATACGATGGCCTAAGGACAAACTTTAAACAAAGGAGGACGGGGGGTGGGGGTGGCGGGGGGGTGGCACTTTCGGTGGTTCATTAAGGCACAGGAGAAGTGGCTTGGTTTCGGAGTCACAGAGGAACGAGAGTCTCTGTGGAACTGCCTAGTGTAGGCCGTATGATCTCGTGCAGTCTCCCATCATTCATGTGTTCTTATGTTCCTTTGTGGTCTGGATGCAAAATATTTTGCTTGTTTGATTACGTGCTGAGACAGCAGCACTGGTTAGGGCTTCTTGTGGGCTTACGCACTGCGGAGGCTCCTTGTGGGCTTGCGCACTGCTGAATAGAATTCAGTGTTGGGGAGGAGGAGAAGGCGAGGAGGAAGTCGAACTCCGCTTGGTGCTTCTTCGCGGCGAGTTCGAGAAGTCCTTCTCCACAGGGTAGGAGCCTTCGTTGGTCTGACGAAGAGGTCTTGACGAAGCAGGTGCGAAGAAGTCGCCCGTGGGAGGTGAGAGTCGGGGGAGGGGGGTCCTCCCCCGCTCTCAGTTGACGGCGAAGAAGGCCCGGTTAGGAGTGAGGGGATGGGGTGGGGGAGTTTCAATTCTGGCCTCCTACGCCTTTCATCCTCGTATCGACTCCCAATTCACTATAGAAACCAGGATGTCCTCACTCCCTTCATCTCATTTTCCCTTAAAGTTGCTCTGCTCTGATCTCCGTATACTGTTTTGTGTTCCTTTCTTCTTTCCTTCCTACCTTCCTTCCTTCTTTCCTTCCTTCCTTCATAGTATTTTAGGGACTTTAGTAACGTCCTTACGGACCAGAGGCACGTAATATTCTTTTCCAATTGGAGAATAAATCTAAAATAAGATTGATCAGAAGTTCTAATCTCTCTCCTTTCTGGAGTCCTTAAGTCTCTTCTTGACCACAGACTCCATCTCTTCGGCTCGATGTCCTCAAGAATAGAAGCTCGCAGTGTTGTCTTCACGAGAGGAAACCCTCGAAGTAAGAGACGAAGTCCCAAAGAACTCATGGCTTTGGCAAATTGATCGAACCTGTCGAGGTTGTTCGGAATGGGAGGGGCCTCTGCATGGGAGATTGCCCGGAGAGACCGTGGGGACTGGCGCCGGTGTGTGAATGAAGTAATGCGCCCCCAGGCGTATGCCCCCCCAATGGATGTTGGTGATGGAAACTTCGGTGTCGTAATCCCAGTGTCCTGGAACTCTCGGCCGCCTCTTCGTTTGTCTTTTGTTTTCCTCCCCTTCGCCCCTTCCGTCTGATGTTGTCAAATCGCTGTACACAAGAGATGAGCTTTCATGGAGATAGCTGTGTCAATATAGTTTCGTTTGTAAATGTTTTTCTCGTCCTTGTTACGTAACTCTGACACGCTTATACAACCCTGAAAGAGGAAGAAGAAGAAGAAGAAGAGATACAAACGAACAGGACACACAGCGAAGAAGAAGAAGAAATACAAACGAACAGGACACACAGCGAAGAAGAAGAAGAAAGAAAAAACAAATTAACAAGACACATCTAAGAAGGTGATGAAGAAGAAGGAGCAGACAAAGAAGAAGAAAAAAGAAAAATACAAATGAACAGAACACAAAACCAAGAAGAAGAAGAAGAAGAAGGAGCAGACAAAGAAGAAAAAAAAAGAAAAAGAAAAATACAAGTGAACAAAACACACAACCAAGAAGATGAAGAAGAAGGAGCAGACGAAGAAGAAGAAGAAGAAGAAGAAGAAAGGAAAAAAGAAAAACACAAACGAACAGGAGCACATAAAGAAAATAGCCCGACAAACGCGGACAAAGCATGGACCCTGGCTTCGGAGCGAGACCCGTTGGATTGCACTGCACACATCGGAACGCAGTGAATCCAGAATTCGAGCTGGACCGCACTCGGCAAAAACATTTTTGGAATTCGAGTAGGAGAGCGTCTCATTGGCTTTAGAGGTCAAGTGGGTGTAGGGGGATGGACATTGTGTCTGGTTAGTCCTCGACGGCCCAGCATCTGGAGAAGCTTGTGCTAGATCAGGGATGGGCAACCCTCGGCAGAGCTCACCTTGAAAACAAAAACCTGTTAAAGCTCCAGTTTCTTTTGTTATGAACATTGGTAACTGTATACTGCGCTGGGCGGCGGATTGGGGGACCTACGAGGTGACTGGGAGCGGTGAAGGGGTGCATACTCGTATGTAGACCTATAATTTTACTCCGTTGAACCGCGAGGAAATTTTGTATCAAAGATTTGGCTGATTATGGCACCCATACTTAAGAAGGTTGTCCATCCCCTGTGCTAGATAAACTAGAAATATCTTATCGTATCTTAGCTAGTATCACGGAGCATGTGGACATCCAACATCGAGTTGGTCGAAGTCAGCCGGGATTCTTAGTAACTAAGAAGAAGAAGAAGAAGAGCTGAGGGTCATCAGAAGACGCGAGGAACACGTGACAAGGGGCTCGGGGTAGGTTCTCAATATTTCAAGGCATCTTGAGCACTAAAGGAAGTGAACGTCTGGAGTTGTTTTGGTACAGAGGAGTGAAGGCACGTGTTGATAGGGAACGCGTGGAATACCTACACAGACGAGGACATCCTCTCGTCTTTTGGCCGGACGGATGGGCTTAGACTGATGTTCGCTCGTGCTTCAGGATAGTAGGAGTTCCTGTCGTAATCCATTCAGTGACGAGGAACTGTAAGGAAGGAAGGAGGGCATTTGTGTCCCCCAGAACGTCCAGGAAAAGGCCCTGCGCGGCTGATGAGACTGTTGGTTTGATTGCGGTGCCGCTAACTGGGTGGTAGTGGTGCACAGGGGCTTTGACGGGATGTGACGGGGCTTACGCGCGTCTGACTATGAATTCCAGGGGCTTTGTGCCCGTCGCCTCGAACGATGACGGTGGCCGCCGTGGCGAAAGGGGGAGCTCGAGAGAGAGAGAGGAAGGGAGGGAGAAGGGGAATGAGGAGTCCGGGTACAGAGAATGTAGGGAACCACGGGAATGCGAGGGAATGCAAGAGCAGCGGAAGAGGAGGACCAAGCTGGCGGTGCTTGGAGGTCGAGTGAGGGATTGCGATGGTACGAAGGTCATACAGAGAACCCGAGGGGGGGAATGGAAGTGGAGGAACGTTTGGAAAAAAAGAGAAAAAAATCGTAGACAGGTTTGGAGTTATTAGGTACACGTGATTAAAGAAAAAAGAAATAAAAAACTAAAGGCGGAGGAACGTTTAAAAAAAGACATTTCGTAGACAGGTTTGGAGTTATTAAGTACACGTTGTGATTAAAAAAGGAAAAAAAATCTTAAGGAAGATCGGAGAGACGGGAGTCATTGTAAGCTCAAAGATAAATTAAGGATAATTTTGATATCTCGGATATCCTAAAGTTAAAATACATATGTACCAAACGCCCTTCCCCCCTTATAGAGGGGTCGCCATGTCAAAACACACGACCACATCATAAACAACAACAAATAATTGTTTGAAAATATTTTATAATTATTATTATTATTATTATTATTATTATTATTATTATTATTATTATTATTTCTCTCTGAATTTCTCTCTCTCTCTCTCCTTTGGCCGAATTGTAATATTTGGAACAAAGTACCTGTTCATTTTGTAAGCTCAAATACAATTGACACTTTAAAAAACGACTAAATGAATAGATGGAGTCCAACGCCAGTCTAATTTATTTCTCATCATCGTGAACTCATACACTTCAACTAACTCAGTGGTTCTTAACTGTTTCCACTGTTTTGACCCCATATCAATTCACGAGGAGGCCCGTAAGGACTAATGAGTCAGTTGCTGTCTGTATCTCCTTTGTATACGTATATATATATATGTATGTGTGTGTGTTTATATAATGTCGAAGGAAGGGAGAAGCGTAAACACCAGACTTAAAGTGGGAGGTTTATTGCGCGACGTTTCTGCCCTAGTCCTAGGACCGTCCTCAGGGGTGTGATGGGGTACAGTGATCAAAGATTCAATATATTGGCCGCTGCTGGGACTGGGAGAGGGAGGCACTTTAGCCGGAGTTGTCCACGGCCTCCCGTAACTGTTCCGTGTCAGCGAGTATCGGGTACATGTGACATAACAAAGACATCTGTTCACAGTTGACCTCGCATAGACGACATATTCATATATATATATGTGTGTGTGTATGTCGTCTAGTACAGATGAATGAGAGGAAAAAACAATGCGTGACTTCTGATAGTAATAGGCAAAGAATTATCTTGTGTTTGTCATCAGTGACAGAAAACACGTCATCAGCTGACCCCCCGCTTCCTTTATCTATTTGTTTATTTATATTTAATGGTTTCATTTGATTAGTAGTTGTTATTATTTAATTGATTTAATATATATATATATATATATATATATATATATATATATATATATATATATATATATATACACATATATACACACACACACTTACATGTATATTATAACATGGCAATTAGTGAAATTGGCACCACTGACAAACTGAAATCCACAGCTGTCAAGCCTATTGAAGATCATTTTGTCTTGGAAGTGTAACAATTTGTCGTGGACACCACACCTTATATCGAACCCACCCATAGAGTCCTAGGCCAGTGGTTTATGTAACTAGCTCTAGCTTCATTAGTTAATTCTGTAAGTAGTGGAATAAATACTCTATGAGCCTTTCCCAATCCATTTGATCTTGGAAGCTGATAGAAAAGTAATAAGTATGGTATTGGGTCAGGGCGGTGGTGGGGGTGGGAGATGAAGTGTGAAGAGAGGAAAAGAGAGAGAGAGAGAGAGAGAGAGAGTTGGATGGTGGTCATAGAGACTGCGGAGACCGCTACTGCTGTAGGGACGCGCTCACAGCAAAGGCAAGACTCTTAGAACTGAAGAGGTGCCGGCGGCACCGCTTGCGTAACCGCGGTCGAAAGAGGACTTGGGGCCGCGGCCACCTCTTGAGGTGAGTTGGGAGAAGAGTGGCGGGGGGGGGGGGGAGGATGCACCTGGGGGAGTAGGTGGATTTTTTTTTTTTTTTTTTTTTTTTTTTTTTTTTTTTTTTTTTTTTTTTTTTTTTTTTTTTTTTTCTTCCCGAGTGGACCAGCAAGCCGTAAGGGAAAGGGAAGCCAGGAGAGCGGGAAGCTTTTGAAGGGACACAAAGGTAAGGGAAAGGTAAATAAGCAAACCGTAAGGGAATACGAAGGCAGGCGGGAGGGAAGCTTGGAAAGGGAGATTAAGGTAAGGTAAGGGTAAGAGAGGTGGATAAGGTACAATATAGCAAAGGCAAACTTTTGTAGTAAATATAGTGGCAGAGAAAAATATGGGAAGAGGGGGAGGGTGCTGAAACAGCTTAAAGATTTATGTGTGTATATTGTATACTAATCAAGCTTTAGGAGGCTTATCTGGATTTAGGGAGGTTGGGTTTATGCCCTTCTACCTCCTTCAAAAGAGAAATAACATGTAAGCTAAGGTGTATATATGTATGTAATAACAACAATAATAATAATAGAGTGTATATATGTATGTAATAATGGTAGGAATAATAATAGTAATGGTGATGATGATAATGATAGGAGTAGTTTATTGCCTCAAGTTGTATTGGGTTGAAACCCCGCAGCCCCACAGTGTGTAGCAACGATCCTCAAGCACCCCCCCCCCGAAGATGCGTTGATCTATTACTTGTATTAGGGTGCTGATAGTTCTATCGCCAGCTGATTGGAGGAAAATGACGGGAGCAGTTTCCGGTTGCCAGTACTCGTGTTAAAAGATGAAGGAAATGTATTTGAAGCTGAAGAGATGTTGGGCCCTGTGAAGTGACCGAGCCCCAGCCCATCAGGGTTGCGCCTCAAGATGAAATGAAGATATTGATGAGACTAGAACACATACAGCGGGGAGATGCATGGGCTTTGTTATCTAAGAAGATTCGGAAAATGTATTCTTCAGAATTGAAAGACTTTTGTGACGTTTTCGGCGAAGACAAATGGTAATCATGAGATAGAACTGGAAGAGGCCATGGCAGAGGCGGAAAAGAGAGCTGGAAGGGAGAGAATGAAAAGAGAGGAACGGAGCGGGAAAGAGAGGTAGGAGGGAGAGACTGAAAAGAGCGGAACGGAAAAGAGAGTCGGTTAAGTCAAATCGGAAGGGGAACGTTAATCTGACGAACGTGAAGGAGTGGAACAAGAGTAAGATGGGGGGGGATGGGGGAATAGATCCGAGTGGATTACGTCAATTTAATCAACGGACCTAACACTTCAGTACCCTCTACGCTCTTCAGGAAGGAAGGACTGGAAAGTGGGGAGAGGTTGTGTGTAACGGTTAGACACGCTTCGGGCTGTTCATCAACACGACTGAACCTGTGACGAGAAATGGACTAGTTTTGTTGTTGTCTTTCGTGGGTGATTGGGGGATGTTGGTAAACGAAGAGAACAACGAGAAGAGGAAGGAGTAGTTAGTCATCAGTTGTAAGTAGAGTGATAGTTAATGTTGTGGCTATGGTCAGCGTTCTTGAGCTAGAGAAGAAAGCCACCGCTGTTGGTCCATATCAGGCCAAGGTCAATATGAAGGTCACCGAGAACTCAGAACCTCTTTTGGTTTGTGCCTTCCCCCTTCCCTTTCCAGGGGCCCAGTTGGAAGGTCAGGTGCTCCAAAACGGGGGGAAAAATAAATAAATAAAAGTAAAAAATAGATAAAGTGGGTCAGTGATATGAAAGTGAAATGGAGTGATTTGGATAACAAGACTGGAGAAGGAATTGGACATCGGAACGCACTGAAGTGTCTTATGAAGTGATGAAATGAAAGGAAGAGCTGAAGCGATGAGAATTGTCAAAGGAAGGACGATCGAGGATTTAATTGTCGTGAATAAGAGAAATTAGTAGTAATAATTTGTATTGCGATAGGGAGATGATACAGAGCCAGATGCAACCAATCAGTCAGTTTCCCCTCGTCTCGCTTGCAGAAGGTCCGGGGCCTTCAGGTAACCGGCAACAGCCATGGGGGTGGGTCCACAGTTCACTCAGGGAAGAGATGTATTTATTTTTATTTTATTTTCATTTTTTATTTATTCATTTGTTTATTTATTTATCATTATTTTATTTATTTTATTTATTTATTTATTTATTTATTTATTGTTAAAGAGGTTGTTGGCATAGCGCATTGCAGTATGATGTGTTCTGTGTCCAGTACCAATGGCGTAGCAGGTTAGGGATGGGTAGAGGACACAGCCCTTAAGAAGAGCACCGCAAGGGGAGAGCGGAGTCGAAACGGAGGGACAGGAAGGGCGCCCTGATCCGGGAAGAGGAGGTAACGACTTCGGGTCGTCTACGAAGAGTCGTTTCGTTCTTGACCTATTGTGAGAAAGAGAGAAAGGAGGAGGATAGTGTCGCGACAAGAGTAGAAAAGGAAGAGTTAAAGGAAGTTGTAGACCAGCGGACTGCTGAGCAGATTATCGCCGGTTCGAATCCCGCTTGGTCCAACTGGGTTTCCGGGCCCCAAAATTCGCGTAGAATCACCCACATGTTGTCTTCTCACTGTAACTTTCCTTGTGGCTTCGTGGCTGTGGAAACTGAGTAAGCTTCATTGCCTTGCACCACAGGAAGTGACTGTCAACATAGGCACCCCGCTTCAAGTATAGGTTAAGTCCAAAATATTGTTGATTTCAACAGGAACCAACCCCCCAAAAAATATGTAAGTAAATAATGATGGTGATATGGTTTAAACGTCACATACTCCCTCCCATCAGAAGGCTAGGACATTGCCCCTTACAGAGGATTTTGTAGCGTGGAATTTAATTAACCATGCCCTTGGTTCAACTTCGCCGGTGGCAGGATTCGAACCGCCATCCCCTCGACCTTCGCCGCAAGAAACGACGCCCTAACCCGCTCAGCCAGCGAGCGGGCTAGATAAATAAATAAATTTGTTGATTAATGAAAAATTAAAAATAAATAAAAAAACAATTGAAAAGATGGTTTGTGCGTGTCTGAACATGTTGGACTAAAATCTGAGCG
>NC_134802.1:43875543-43890543 GCF_046742065.1 Oratosquilla oratoria | reverse complement strand
CGAATTCGCTCGTTGTTACCAGCAGTTGTCCTATCGACACGTGGGTTTCATTTCTTTGGGTCAGATTTAACCTTCAAATAGCCACCATCAATTTTCCCTTTTATTTATTTTTTTAATATTATTATTGCGGTTGCTGTCGAAATTCCCTTTTTTCTGCGGTTAGAGCGTCGCTACTTGTGGCAGAGGTCGAGACGACGGCAGTTCAAACCTTGCCACCAGCGCATTTGAACTAGGGCATGGTTCATTAAATTCCATGCTACAAAATCCTCTGTAAGGGTCATCGTCCTAGCCTCCTGATAGAGGGGAAGTTCGTAACGATAATCCGAATCTGAATCGTCTCTTTCCAGTCCCCTCGTCGAACTCTCGTCCTTTCCAGATCTTTCGTCCTCTTTTTCCTCTTCGTATTTCCATGTCTCTTTACCAAGTCTCCATAGCTAGACTCTTCTTGTGACCATTCACTCCTCATTGATCTCCAGATCACCCTCCATAAGGTAGAGAGGAGAGAGAGAGAGAGAGAGAGAGGAAAGAGTCAGATAGGAACGAGGAGAGAGAGAGAAGAGCGAGGAGAGTGTGGAGAGCGAAGAGAGAAATAGAAGGAAAGGAAACCTTTTAACCAACTGATCAGTGGTTATGTAAATGAAAGAATTTTTTTTTCTAGTTTTCCTACTTACCCTTCTGAAAAAAAAAATATTTGATTGTAGCTGTATACAGAAATTGGGTTGAGGACCCGAGAGCAACCTTAATGTATTTAATAATTATGACAAAAGCCTTTGGCAATAGATAACATTGCTTGTGTGATTACTATGGATATACACGACAATTGCTGAAAAGGAGTATTATTTACACAGTAAACTTATAAAGATATATTTGTCGCTACAAATGAATGGGTGACTTTATCAAATCCTGACGCGTGATGCGGTCGATCGCTACATCCAACAGGCATTGCTGAAACACGGTCTTCGCTTCTAAAGCAGATCGCCATTACAATTGAAAACGCAATCTTTTCGAAACGTAAGCTTCTTACCTCGACATGCATTTATAACGTTTACGGGAACATAATTTGCAATATATTCTTTTGGAAGTTAATGCATATTATTGTTCACTCAAGGGATCGACCCCTCTGATATTAGCCTTATGTTTTCGTTGTCATTATTCCAATTACACCTCTACATTTGCATAAGATCGTCTTAAGGTCACCTTTGACAGCATGAGGGTCTTTCCTAAGTAAATAAAATTGTCTGGCGGTAGATAAAACAGAATGCTTAAACGTACCCAAATCGACATCGCAGGCTATGGATAGTTAAGCAAGATAAATAAATGAATAAAATAAAAAGGAAATGCACCATCGCTGTGGAAAAAAAAAAAAAAAAAAAAAAAAAGGAGGTGACGTGTAAAAGTCTACGCACATTATTCGCCAGATTTTATTATATTGGGACAATGAAGCCCACTCCATAGCTTTCTTCTTCTTCTTCTTCTTCTTCTTCTTCTTCTTCTTCTTCTTCTTCTTCTTCTTCTTCTTCTTCTTCTTCTTCTTCTTCTTCTTCTTCTTCTTCTTCTTCTTCTTCTTCTTCTTCAGCCTGCTAAAAGAGAGATCAAGAAGAACGGAACATATATATTAATCTTATAGCATGTAGTTCTTAGTTTAACCAGAATCAATCTGTGGTGTATCATTGTGGGGCCAGAATAAGAAACATAGCAAGCGGTTTCGTTAAATATTTTCGATCTTGGGTTTGGCGTTGTAAGTTCTGATATTTAATGTAGAGAAATTTGGCATAAAATTTCGGCAAGAAAATTTGAATACTTCGTCATGTTTGAGGACAGTCAAAATCACTTTGATCTGTTACTATAACAAGACATTTTTATTCATCTCCTGGCGAGAAAACAAGAGAGTATTTGACTTCATAAGCGCCTACGCGAGAAACTTCGAGAGAAACGAACACCAAAATAGTAAGAAAATGGCTTCTACACTGGGAGAGGGATACAGCAGTGTAAAATGCAAAGGTTGGCATTTCAAAACCGAGCTAAGAAAATATCACGAGAATCTTAGTTCATCCCCGTTTGTAGACTTTCTTGATCAGATGGTTTATCGTCTACAATTTGTCTGTGATGCAGTATCCACTTCTTGGTTTTCATTTGATACTTCATTTATTCTATATTTAAGGATGTTAGGGAATACTTGATATGCATTTGATAAACGAATCGTTCGGTAATTACTGAGGTCTTTCTAGTATCCTTTATTGTGAAGTAAGGTCATCCTAGCGTTGTACTATGATACAGGAACGCTTTCTGAGTGTATACGTCACACACACACACACACACACACACACACACACAGAGAGAGAGAGAGAGAGAGCAAGTGTTCATATCATTAAGAGAGACTCTCATATTGAGAAATATATTCTGGAGCTGCCATAGGCATGTGCCAAGAGGGTTGAGGTTTAGTCTTTACTCGAAAGAAGAAACTATGCTGTATACATATCTCCTTGAAAGGAAATGAAAGATCGGTTCATGGGTCAAATAAATATAGTCTTAGCTGAGAAAAGAGAGAGAGAAAGGCAGGAGCGTTTGTAAAGAGGGATGGTATTGGATGTTTGTAAAGGAGACGGGAGTGATTTGTACTTGCGTGAGGTGAAAGGATATGAAGGAGGTTGTATACGTGTAGGGATGGTGTTTGATGGTGAGGGAATTGTGGTGATCGTTGTACGTAGACTGGTGGGTGATGCTATTAGGAAAGTTGTATTCAAGGAAGTATGGCAAGTGTGTGTTGAGGCATTTTTAGTTAAGAGATAGGGAATACAATAACTTGTGTGCGTTGAATGTTGACACACTGACGGAAGAACCGAGAGCGGCGGATGAGGATATTGATGTTCTTATGTGGCGTGTGTATATCTGGGAAGAGTATTCACGTAGTGGGGCCTCTCTCTCTCTCTCTCTCTCTCTCTCTCTCTCTCTCTCTCTCTCTCTCTCTCTCTCTCTCTCTCTCTCTCTCTTTCTCTCTTTGTCTAGACAAGGACTCATGTAGGATAAGGTGCTCATCGTCTTCTGAGTAATGATTGCATCTGAGTCAATTTGAATCTTTGTCTAGGCCTGTTATGTAGTGCAACCTTGTCCCAATTTATATACTTTATTGTGTTTAGCGCTAGCATTTAATATGGCAACCTGTAAGAGTTGCCAATAGCAGCGTTTCCAGTTTTGGATCTAGGCTCGTATGAGAGCACGACACCCAGGCTGTACTCTTTCTGGATAGAGATCACGCGAGACCCATATAACTCTCTTATTCGTTAATATATATATATATATTATATATATATATATATATATATATATATATATATATATATTGTAAACGACGGTTTCATTATCCTGTGTAACCCCTGCACCCAACATGGGATACAGTTGTGTCCAGAGCGGAATACGATCTAAGACACTATACTACTGCCACGAAGTGGGAAGTGAGAAACCCCGGGTAGGGCGAGCTGTTTTTTTTTTTTTTTTTTTTTAAAGCCCATGTTGGGTCGCCTCCCCGCCTGGCCAACGCTGCCGGGAATCGACCTCACGATCACCTGCTCGTGAGTTCGACACGTCATCCACTGGGCTACCGCACGGCCCAGGCTAAAAGACAGCAGTCAATAAAGTATGGGACATGTGATGAAATAGGATGAAAAACCCTCTGCCTTAGACAGATATTGTTCCCTGTTAGTTATGTATATCGCCAGAAGATCTTTCTCGTAGTGAAGAAGCTCAGCAAGACACCCCCATCTCCAGTTAGAGGATTTGTCACGAACTCCCATCTCCAGTTCGAGGGTTTGTCACAAACTGAATAAAATTCCCATACATTATTGTACTAGACCAGTGGCTCTTACCCTGGGGGGCGGGTAAGAACCACTGTGGATCAAAAATATGAAAGAGTGAGGGAATAGATATTCCGAAGATAACGAAAAGCGAGTGGAAAGGGGGGGGGGTGATATTGAAGGAAGGAGAAAACGAAGACTTTTGGAAAAAAATGTACATAATTGGAAATTTGCATGGCGAAGTCGTTTGACCCCTTTCGCACCGGGTGGTACGTTAACCATTGTCCTGGTTGTCGCCAGGCGATTTCATTCATTTAAAGTCACCCCTTTCCCCTTCCATGACGAGGAGACCATAGTCGTCAACTGCTGCAGTATCGTGTGATATTTATTGTTTTTATTCTGGCTGCCGGATATAGACTGCTTTCATTTCCGTGGTGCTCTTTGTCTGGGAGGCTCTCGCCCAAGAAGAATCTGAAGGGGGAAAGGTCAGGTAATTGAAGGGAATGCACGGTGGAATGGATCGAAATTGGCCTGTCTAAAGCGTTAGTGGGTTGGGGATAGGTGGAAGTGGGCTGATATATATATTATATATATATATATATATATATATATATGTGTGTGTGTGTGTGTGTGTGTGTATTATGTATATATATTTTTTGCATGTTGGCCTCCTCGAGTTTCTCGATGTTGATGGCTTAAAATTAAAGTGTATTGTGGTTGATAATAAGAATGTACATCTGTTCACTGGGACCCATTCAGTGTTATACAAATATATATATATATACATATATATATATATATATATATATATATATATATATATACAGTATATAAAAGTAGGTATAATGGACGCTTCTGTCTCTGGATAATATCGAGCCAAGAAGAGATTTAGTGAGGGTAATAGAAAGGAGTTATAGAGTATATAGATACATTATTATCATTCTTTGTGTAAAAATTGGTCTTCAGTCATAACAGGATACTGCGTCTCTCGGGTCCGTAGAGATGCGATATAGGTCAATACTCCCGTCGTGTGGGTTCTCGTATTGATTTTTGCATTTTCCATTCCATTATTATTATTATTATTATTATTATTATTATTATTGTATATATTGTTTTATTTTACATTGTTTAGTTATTTGTATTTTTTTTTTTTTTAATATTTTTATTATTATTATTATTTTTTCTAAATAATTCTTTACCTTTTTCGCAATTAGGAAGCCGTTTCATGCGCCCCCCCCCCCGCCCTTCACTCTCTTTTCATATAAAATATTTAAACTCCCTCGCCGTAGTTTGTTTTAACTTTCGTCAACTTTTTTTTTTTTCAAAGAACTACAACTGCTTTGATCGTGCGTGTGTGTGTGTGTGTATGTCTGTGTTTGTGAGTGCAGAGCAGCTAAAGAGTCCCAAAAGAGGAATAGTTGTTTATAGAATTTGAGGGAAGAACAGTCGGGACGGAAGCCCCGTCCACGCGATAGTGGGCAACTGATTAACGTTGGGAGATTGACCGGGTAATTGATGGAAACGAGAGGAGAAGGAGTGTGGACGAGGGAGAGAAAAGGACGCAAGGATCTTAGAGTAACTGAAAGATGGAGAGGGAGACGGAGGCTGGTTCCTGGTAGGGGGGGAGGGGAGGGAGGAGGAGGAGGGAGGGTGGTCTGGAAGGGAGGAGAGTGGGAGGTAGTGCAGACTCCACCTGTTGCAGGGACCCAGCGTGTTTGTATCGTCCCGTACGACTACTGGGTCGGGAGGAGACGAAATGGAGGTTTGCATTAATGATGACGAACCAACACTGAAATACATTTCGGCTTGCATTTTCTTCTTCTTCTCCTCCTCCTCCTCCTCCTTCTCGTTTCTTCTTTTCTTCTTTTCTTCTTCTCCTTCTCCTTCTTTTCTTCTTTTTCTCCTTCATATTCTTTTCCTTCTTCTTCTTCTTCTTCTTCTCCTTCTTTTCTTCTTCTCCTTCTTCTCCTTCTCCTTCTCTTCTTCTTCTTCCTCTTCTACTTCTTCTTCTTCTTCTTCTTTTACTTCTGGTTTCATAGAGATGGAAAGGCTTATGAGGCGGGAGATGTTGGTGAGTGGCATTCTGGAAGGGAGGACCAGCAAGTCCAAAGGATCCACGGCTGCTGAACGAGGCAGTGATCAGGGTCGTTGTTTGGACGGGAAGGTTAGACGAAATGCGTCGAGTAATTGAATAAGGCAGGGAAGCACCACGAACAAGAAGAACGAAGACGCAAAGAGGAAGGGAGGGTGTAGACATGGAGGTAGCAGACGACTGACAAGATTCAGAACAGAAGTACATAAGAATGAAGGAGACTGCAAGAGACCATAAGGCCTACACTTGGCAGTTCCATGTCCATTACCACCTGTCATCCCCATCCATAAAGTTGTCTAACCTTCTCTTAAAACAACTGATAGTTTCTTACTAAGTCTTTTCCATTTATTATCCACTATTAGTAAACCAATTATCGCCTATTTCCTTCATAATTCTAAATTTGTCCAATTTAAATTTATTACTGCGAGTCCTGTCCTGTTGTCTTAACATGATGACCTTGTTTGCGTCACCCTTGTTAAAACCTTTGATCCACTTGAACACCTCAATTAGATCACCCTCGCACTCTGCATCTTTCCAGAGAGTGTAAGTTGAGGTGCATAAGCCTCTCCTCGTAAGGACATATAACGAAAGAGGAAGGGAGGGATGGTACAGATATAGAGGCACCAGACGATTGAGAATATACAAAACACGGAAAAGACTTTGTTCAGATTGTAAGGAAAGGAATCCTTGATACATTTGTATCTCATTGCCGATGACACAAAGTTCCTGTCCTTAGGGCACTAAAATTTCGCCGAAGGGCTGAAGAGGATTAAGGAGGGGTTATATACACTAGATGAACATTTTTCAGCAATATTCTTTGAAAGGAAAAGAATGCTACTTAACTCTGATCTATCGGAGGGAGGTTACAAAAATCTTCAGAGAATTGATTCCATAAGACTTATGCAATTATTATTCAAAAAGCAGTGAATGTATAATGAGAGCTTGACTTGGTTTGAATTTGTTAGGATTTTTTATACTCCCACTCCGCGCACACACAAATGTATACACAGTGTATGTATAGGTCACCTATGTCCCACCTGTAAGCCTTATCGGATGAGAGTTCAGGGTAAGTGTAGATCATTGGTTCCCAAAATATCTTATATGACACCCACGTTTGGCTTCCAGCTGACCTGCATGTCCCTCCCACACATTTTTTTTCATTTATATCTGTTCTATTTATATCTAAATAGAAAATGGGTTGGGGTGACTGGTAGACATATACTTCCCACGTATGCAACGGTATATACTTGTTCTTGGGATGGTTTCATTATTCTTATTGTATTTATTTATTATTATTATTATTATATATATATATATATATATATATTTTTTTTTTTTAGCAATTTATTTCTCTACCCCCTTGTATCCTCACACTCCCTGGGGGGATGCGCCCCCCCTAGTTTGGAAGCCACTGGTACAGACCATCCCTTTACCCAAAGGGAGGCACCAACAGATTGTGGTATAGTGGTACTTTCATGCTCTAAGCGGGGCGCACTCTCGGTACCATAGAATTACAGTCCGCGACACTTAACCACTACACCAGCAAGCCGGTGTAGATCTCATAGCAAGGTATGTCTTGTTATTGGAAAGGACATGACGTGCGGAAAGGGGAAGATATTTTTTCCAGCCATAACCAGCGTTTCTATCCTCGAGAACAATGTTATCGAAGAGATGGAATCATACGGTGGTAATCTTAAAAAGATATTTCCTTATACAAGTTTTGGAAGGGAAAGATTTATATTAGGATTTTTTTTTTTTTTTTTTTTTTTTTTTTTTAATAAGGAATACTACCGTAAGATTCTTATGGTGGTATTCCTTAAAAAGAATTATTTCCTTATATAAATCTTTCCCTTCCAAGGATTCATATGAGATTTTTTTTTAAGAATACCACCGTAATTATCATTGTGATTCTCACCAAGGGTCAAAAGGAGCAGTTGAATAGAAAATTTAGATCACAGAGAAAGTTTGTACAAGTTTGTTATATATTTGCGTAAGTTTACACAGTAACAGATAAAAAGAGGCAGAAATAGAAAAAAGAAATTAATTGAGATAAATGTTAATCCCACCAGCATCAAGTATTGCACCAAGCTGAATAAAGTCGTCTGTTGTCGACTGAATAAGAGCACAAGACTGGGGAAGACTGCAAGAGGCCATAAGGCCTATACTACCATGTCCCTTTCCAACTATCATCCCCATCCATAAAGTTATCTCATCGTCTCTTAAAATAACTGTTTAAGCTTTCCTCACTTCGTGATTACTAAGTCTATTCCATTCGTTAACCACTCCGTTGGTAAACCAGTTTTTGTCTCTTACGCTCTTAGAGCAATTTATCCAATTTAAATCCATTACTACAAATCCTAACCTTGATGTCTTAATTTGATGACCTTGTCTGCATCACCCTTGTTAAAGCCCTTGACCCATTGAATACCTTTATGAGAACGTAATATGCAAAAGTACCCTTGAGAAATAATTAGAAAAAATATGTATAATTTCGTAAGTGGAGTAGGAAACACAGGAGTCTTAGACTGAGTCTAAGACTCCTGTGTTTCCTACTCCACTTACGTCAACCTGTCAGAATGCCTCAATATATATAGTTTCATAGAAATATAGAAGAGGTGGAAGTGGGCGGGTAGGTGGGCGTGCGGGTGGGGTGGAAGGTGAAATGGGCGTAATACAAGATAGTTTCGGAATCACATGGATAAGGTATGGTTGCGAGTAACGGAGAGGAGAAAGAAATATGAGAACGAGATCGGAATGATGTTGGAGGCGGTCTATGCAGTCGTATATCGCTGCAGGAGTGGGATGGTCTGGATGTTGACAAATGACAGAGTGAGGCGACTGATAGCAGAGGTTGGTTCTTCGGAGGAGGAAGAGGAAGGAGAGGTGGAAAACGATGATACGAAGGAAAGGGAGAAGGTCAGTCTTATCGGATGTTGAAAGGTTAGAATTTAAGAAGTGACAAGGTTTAGGAAAAAGATCAAGGAAGAATTTTTTACAATCAAGTAGAAGAAAAGAGAACTGTGATTATTATTAGAGTTTAGAAAAGAAAAAATCCAGTTGATCGTTGCAGTGGAGAAAGAACGAGGTGGAGAGTTGAGGAAAGAAGAGAGAAGAGTTGAACGTGGATTCTTGGCCGTTGAAGGAAATGCGACGACAGGAGAGAACGAGTGAACGACTCAGACCAAGATTCTACGATCTTGCAATTGCCCGAGTAAGTCACGTTCTTAAACGTACGACCACACGTTCCTCGTTTGGGATCACTCCCGGGGTAGTAACTTGATGTAGGAGTCCTCACAACGACTCTTTATTAAGTCACGAACTCGCATGAGCGATGTAGTTCGGGGGGGGGGAGGCGGTCGGAAATGAGGTACTTCACGTACCCAACTAGAGCAGAACTTTAGTATGGAGTTTCAGTATCTCGTCTTGCCCAGACTGTAGTTCATCGATGCCGATCCCGTAGACGCTGAGGTCTACGTGTCAACTGAATAAAACCACCTGGCTGTGGCCATACTAAAACAAGAGCAAAGCCTGTGTATCATAACCGATAGAGGCCAAGAGGAACCGCGAGTCGAAGTTGGTGGAGATAGAAACGTTGTTGTTTGTAAATATTTGGTGTTCGGTGGAGCCAAGGTCGAGTAATGCCAGACGCTACAAGAACGAGGTTACCATCGCAGCGAGCGGGGGATTTCGAGGAAAGCATGAAGGAAGACTACGATGTGTCCGGGACAAGACAAGCTTGTCAGTAAGAATCCTTGGGTTGGTGCCCATGTAGGCTACCATCAGATCAGATTAAAGTAGCAATAACCTCGCATTGTGGGGTAAGGAAAAAAAAATAATACAGTTTCGAGACATACAGGGATCTTGGAAGGAGATGAGGAGGAGGTAAGAGGAGAAAGGAGAGCAAATATTGTGCGCAGGTGGAGGACTGGAGGACTCGGAATGGGAACGAGAAAGCGGAGCAAGTGTGGGGGGGACTTTAAAGTTACAGTAGTTGAGAGGGACGTTGCTGCTGCTGCTGCTGCTGCTGTTTTCTTATTGATTGCTCCCGCCTTGGGCTCAACTCCCCTCCTCCTCAGTAGTTGGGGAGGGCTGGCCTAGGGAAGGTAACAAGTCCGGGAAGTAAGCAGAGGGTAAGAAATAACCCAGGAAGGCAAAGGTCGAGGGTAATAAAACACTATTCACAACCTCCACTTCCCCACCTCCTCAGTAGGGCTGGGTAAGGTAAAAAGTCCGGGTAATAAACAGAGGGTAAGAAATAACCCAGGAAAGCAAAGGTAGGGGGTAATAAAACATTGTTCACGACCTCCACTTCCCCACCTCAGTAGGGCTAGGGAAGGTAACAAGTCCGGGTAATAAACAGAGGGTAAGAAATAACCCAGGAAGGCAAAGGTCGAGGGTAATAAAACACTATTCACGACCTCCACTTCCCCACCTCCTTAGTAGGGCTGGGTAAGGTAACAAGTCCGGGTAATAAACGAAGGGTAAGAAATAACCCAGGAAGGCAAAGGCCGGGGTAATAAACACTATTCACGACCTCCACTTCCCCACCTTCTTAGTAGGGCTGGGGAAGGTAACAAGTCCGGGTAATAAACAGAGGGTAAGAAATAACCTAGGAAGGCAAAGGCCGGGGTAATAAAACACTATTCACGACCTCCACTTCCCCACCTCTTCAGTAGTTGGGTAATAAGCACAGGGTAATGAACACTTACCCAGGAAGGGAAAGGCAAGGGTAATGAAACACTTCACGAAGGAAGGGACGGTAATTGCTCAGCTGGTAGAGGAATTAGATAAGCTGTTTTAGGCTTAAGAAGGAAATGGGCAAGAACTGGTTTACCAATTAAGTGGTTAACGAATGGAATAGACTTAATAACCATGTAATAAGTTCTGAAACAAATTATTGTTTTAAGATAAGCAAGGGACTTTGAACTGCCTAGTTTAGGCATTATGGTCTCTTGCAGGCTCCTCCATTCTTATGTTCTTCTGTTCATTGGATAACAAGAGAAGCGCGTAGGTTGGAGAGGAATGGTCTAGAAAGGTGTGTTGTATATGGAGAGAAGTGAACTTGAAGGTCGACCATAAGGAAGAGGAGGAGGGAGCAAGGTGTGTTGTATAAGGAGAAGAAGTAAACTTGAAGGTCGACCATAAGGAAGAGGAGGAGGGAGCCAATGGAAAGGAAGAGGTGGTCGGTAAGGATTTCGCTACAAGAGAAACGAAAGACTGTCAACTGAAGGGAACTGCTTAGGTTTGGGGACCAAGACGGGACAAATCTTCAGCAAGACACGGGTTGGCTATTCGCCCAAAGGATCCAAAGAATCTGTAAATAGGAAGATCTTTGGGGAGTCTGTAAATGAGAAGATATTTGGGAGTCTGTAAATGGGAAGAGATTTGGGAGTCTGTAAATGGGAAGAGATTTGGGAGTCTGTAATTGGGAAGAGCTTTGGGGGTCTGTAAATGGAAAGAGCTTTGGGGGTCTGTAAATGAGAAGATCTTTGGGAGTCTGTAAATGAGAAGATCTTTGGGAGTCTGTAAATGGGAAGAGCTTTGGGAGTCTATAACTGGGAAGAGCTTTGGGAGTCTGTAACCGGGAAGATCTTTGGGAGTCTGTAAATGGGAAGAGCTTTGGGGGTCTGTAATTGCGAAGAGCTTTGAGAGTCTGTAAATGGTAAGAGCTTTGGGAGTCTGTAACCGGGAAGATCTTTGGGAGTCTGTAAATGGGAAGAGCTTTGGGAATCTGTAAATGGAAAGAACTTTGGGAGTCTGGAAATGGAAAGAGCTCTGGATCGGTTCGAGGAAAGAATATACACGAAGTGGTTAAGGAGGAAACTTTGGACGTACATGGAAACGTGTTAGCGAGTCGAGTTGATATATCGAATGACTGGAAAGGGGAGAGGGCGAGAACGAAACTTGTGTGGCGGTGAGGGTAAGATTCTGAAAAGAGAGTATCCGAAGAAGGTTAATTGGAAAGGGACGAAAATACTGGAAGGTAATCGGAGTTTGAAACGGGAATTTTGAGGGGGGAAGAGCTTAGTTGAAGGTAAGCAAGCGAACGAAAGGAAGAAGGAGGAAGAAAACCCAAGAGCATCGGCAGTGGCGTGACCAAATGAAATGAGAAGTTAGAATGAAAGTTGGAGAGCGAAAATTGAAGTTGGAGAAAGCGGCGAATGTGAGGGTAATGGAGGAAGCGGGGGGGATGATATGAAAATGGGAGTGTCGATGAACTGGAGAAATCTGACGGAATGGAATGCAAAATGTACGGATGGCGTCATTTAGGAAGATAGTTATGGAATCTAGACTTTTATTAACGTTATTATTGTTATTATTATTATTATTTCATTGTTGATAATAGTAATTATGATAATATCATTGGTTTATTCATGAACAGTTGTGGGAACAAATTTCGTTTCCTCCCATCATTTACACGTTTTTTTGAAGGAGAGAGAAAGAGACGGAGGAACACATCAAGGAAAAAGCGAAACCCTAATTTCGTAGCGAGACTGATGACGAAGAGAACCTTCAATAGCAACAACAGAGAGCGGGATGATGAGAGAGAGAGAGAGAGAGAGAGAGAGAGAGAGAGGAACCCCTCAAGAAAAAAGTGAACCCGGTGGGGAAGACCCTGAAGAAGTAGCAACTCTGAGCGGGATGATGAGAGAGAGAGAGAGAGAGAGAGAGAGAGAGAGAGGAACCTCGCAAAGAAAAGCCAAACCCGAGTTTCGTAGCGAGGCCGATAGGGAAGAACCTGAAGTACCAGCAACTGTGATCGGGATGATGGTAGCCGTATACTTAGATGGGAGGATGTTTATTATAAAGTTGAGTGTAGTTGCAGGGAGTTGGCGAACACGCAGAGAGCTCGATAAAGACGCTTCGTTGGGTGAGGATTTCAGTAAAGAGAAACGACTCCGCAGTAGTCGTCGGGAGGGATGGTGGTGGTAGTTGTTGTTGTTGTTGTCCTTCCCTAGACTGTCTGTCCGAGCAGTCCCGTCTCCCCAAGGAATGCTACAGCCGAAACTGGGTTTTCCCACAAATCCTTTATAGAGTGTATGTTGTGTTGTTTGCGTGCATGATTGTGTATAATGCAGTCTTCCATTATGTGTTGTATGGTATGGGGTGAAGTGTTACATCCTGGGCAGCTGTTCACAATGCGGTCATCCAGCCTCTTCTGGTAGCTTAGAAGTGCTGGTGGTAGTTGACCGGGGCGCTGATCAAAATGTTTAACCTCTTCAATGCGGTGACGCCTGCGTATACAAAGATCACAGCGTCAGCGTCTTGATTATATTTATTTTGTAGTTGAGTGTCTCAATTTTTTAAACTGGTTAGATCGCGTTTTCTATGTTAATTATTACCCAAAGTGAAAGGGAACGAGTGATATAGCAGTGACTTTATATTTTATAACGCAAGTAGTGTGATGCATCGTACATTAGGCATCCGATGCTGCGAGCGAGAATTTAACTCGTATTGAAGATGTTAAGCAGGAAATAGGCAAGGATGGCTTACCAATAGAGTGGTTAATGAATGGAATAGACTTAGTAACCATGTAGTGAACGCTGAAACAATTGGTTGTTGTAAGAGAAGATGAGATACTTTTACGGACAGGGATGACAGGTGGTAATGGACACGGAACTGCCTAGTGTAGGCCGTATGGTCCCTTGCAGTTTCCTTCATTCTTATGTTCTTGTGTAAGAACGATGATATCTGAAATCCCGTGGGAGATTTGTCGTAGACCGGCATTTATTTATTAGGATAACCTGAAAGACTTCCAAGATGACAGTAGACACAAAATAGTTTGTCTGTAATCCCAGTCTTGGCTATAAGAATACAAAGTGGGTAAAAAAAGAAGTTGAATTTTGTTAAGCAGATATTTTATAAATGACGGAGAAACTTGTTCTCAGACCGAAATTATAGTTTCGTAACAAAGACCCGTTTCTTATGGTATGCACGGAAGTTACATAGGATAGGTATATATAGACTCCGCGTGTCAAGACTTCCTTAAAAGTTTTGATATTCTCATACATGAGGAACTTCGGAGTTCTTGTTACGTGATTCTAGAAAAAAAACAAATATCGTCTTCGGTTGGACGTCGGCGTCTCCTTATCCGGAGACTACGACGGTGCCTCTTACAGGACTTTGTAGTGTTGAATTTGATGAACTATGCCCTTGGTTCAACTCAATGGTGGTAGGGTTCTAATCCTCGACCTCCGCCTCAAGTAGCGACGCTGTAACACCCTAAGCTAACGAGTATCCTTCTTATGGTGGTTTTTTTTTTTATGACATTGCTAGCTGATGAGTTTTCAAATGATGTTCCAAATATCGAAATGATAAGATCTTTGTACCAAAAACCTTCGTGGTTATGTGTTTTATTGTTTCTTTTGATACTTTGCTCTTGTGAGTCAAAGATTCCCCTTACCATATATATTTCCCCATATAAATCATTATGTAAGTCTTAGCGTGATAGACAGATGCAGGGCGGTGTGAAACCCGCAACAAACGAGTCCGAAGAGCGAGGGGAGGTAGTGCATGCATCCAAGCCGAGAACGAAGAGGAATGTACGAGGCGCTAAAGAAATGTGTATTCGAAGATGTTTACCGGGATATGATGCATATGGATGTTCAACCGGGAAGGAAGGCAGGAGATTCTTCTTCCATGGGTCAGTTGCGTCTTCGTTGGAGAAGGAGCGTAAGTGCTCCCTGGGAGAGGAGCGTCCGCTGAGGATCGAGCAAGCGAGATGCTAGGGCGGTAGCGGAGAACGAAGGAGAGTCTGTAGATCCAGGGAGGATCGGTGCGGCGCGGACCGGAGCCAAGACGGGGCCGGGGAGGAGAAAGGAGAGGGGAAGGTCGGAAACGCTGCCGCGTTGGTGGACAAAGTAACCCATATCTTTTAAACGACAGAAGGGTATCGACCGCCGTTGGGGGGAAGTTTTCAACCAAAAGCGAGGGATGCGTCGTTTCTGGCCTCGACTTCGGGAAGGATGCCAGGGCTATGATCACAAGGCTCTCTCCCCCCACCATCCCCCCTCCTCCCACCCTTTTGTGTGTGTGTGTGCGTGCGTGCGTGAGAAATACATGTCGTTAGAAAACAACAACAAATATTTTAGTCTCCAGCTGAGGGCCGAGGCACTA
>NC_134802.1:43865543-43870543 GCF_046742065.1 Oratosquilla oratoria | reverse complement strand
GAAGTTTATTCCATTCATTTACTACACGGTTGGCAAAGTTGTTTCTACCTACTTCCAAATTGAATCTATTTCCGGATAGTTTGAGACCATTGTTTCTTGTCTGATTCTCATTCTTCCCCTTCCCTCACATCCTTTCCTCCGTCATCCTCTTCATCCTCCTCCTCTTCCTCCTTATCCTCCAGCTTCTTCTCCCCTTACTTTTCCTTTTCCTCCCCTCCTCTCTTCCGTCATCATCTTCCTCCACCTCCTCTTCCTCCTCTCCTTACTTTTCCTCTTCCCCGTCCTCCCCTCCTCTTCCTCCTCTTCTTCCTCCTCTTCCTCTGGAAGACGTCTCGCTTAACGCTCTGTGACGTCTCCTTCCCATGTCCAGCCCCCCCATGGATTCTGTCCACTTGTATTATATATTCTTATGCTGAGGCATTCAGAAATGAATTACAGGCGTAAAAAAACATTACTCTCCCAACGCGGGTAATACATGTGGTCGGTAATGCGCTCGTTGAGCATCAGTGGCTCTTATAGTCGAAAAAAATGCTGTATTACATAATTACAAATAATATATAGCATTCCAGAAATGAGTATCACATTGGAGGCTTTCGACGTGTATGTGGGAGTAGATTGTTGTAGCACCTGTGTGTGCGTGCGTGCGTGCGTGCGTGAAAAAGTCCATATGATGGAAGCAGTGCGTCAGCACATGCCTCTGCTGACGTCAGTGCAAGTATTACTTCGCCCCCTTGGAGGAGGACCTTGTGGTGAAACTTGACCTCAAGGTCCTAGACCCGACTTCGGAGGTCCTATTCTTCTTCTTCAGGAACCCATTGTGGTCAGGACCAACTCTCTGTGTACAAAATCTTATGTACTTTACCATCGTACAAGTACTATAAGTACTACATAACATCCTGACGTATTGATTATACGCTCTTCCTACCGGTGGATCTGCTTTAAGGACTGATTCCCCCCTCCCCCCCTCCCCCCTACCGCCGCTCCTCGACCTGTCCCCAGCATCTCCCTTCCTCTTTCCCCCTCCCCCTAGACTGCAGCAGAGCGCCTTTCCTTTCTTCCTACCACGCGCTCCTACTGCTCCCCCCTCCTCCTCCTCCTCACCCTCCTCCTCTTCCTTCTCCTCTTCCTCCGCCTCTTCCTCCTGATCGTATCCTGTCCCGGAGCGAGATTGTCGATAAGGATAGAAATGCTGGTGAACTAGGTCCTTCATCGTCGTGTCCGTCCTCTCTCTCTCTATCTATCTATCTATCTATCTATCTCTCCCTCTCTCTCTCTTTCTCATACACAATGGTGTAGTGGTTGGCGTCGAGGACCCGCGATAATGTAGGGTAATAGGTGTCGATCAGCAGTCCAACACGTAGTCCAAGACAATGGTGAAACATACACGCACACACGTATACGGGCATGTATGAGCTGTGAGCTCTCATCCGGGAGGGTAATAGGTGTCAATCACTAGTCCAACACGTGGTCCAAGACAATGGTGAAACACACACACACACACACACACACACACACACACACACACACACACACACCCGCACCTTTTCTAAGTAACAGACGTATGCGAACAGTGGTGAAAGATTGTGGATTTGTGACTTGTGGAGTGCCACAGGGTTCAGTTCCTGCACCAATAATGTTCTTATTGTGTGTCTGTGACGAATGAAATAGGATTCAAGGGAAACTCGTGTGCAAATGAGATCATAAAAAGGTGAAAGGGTGAAAGGGATTGTACAATGCTAAAGGAAGACCTGAATAAGGAGTAGAGCCCGAGGTTGAAGGTGAATGTTCAATACAAAGAAATGAAAATTTTTGAAAATGGGACTAAGAAAATTGAGATGATCGAAAAGTTATGAAACGGGATTCGTACCGAAGGCGAAGGAGAATGGTGTTGTTGTACATAGTAATTTTAGGGGCCGTCAAGTGATTTTGTTAATTTGAAAAACACACACTCACTAGCCAGAGGGCGCTCGGTTTCTTAGCCTCGGAAGCATCTGTGAGGAAATGAACTCTGGGGAGGAATTTTGGTTTTGAAGAGCCCGATATAGAGCACCACCCTGGAAAGGAATGAAAGGAATTTAGAGTCCGGCATTGACTTCCAGAACTTTTCCTGGAGACCAGAGGGACCTGGAAGACTTCCCAAGCAGAGACGTCCCCTTCCAGGACGGGGTCCGGCCGAGACATATTCTTCTTCATCTTCTTTTCCTTGTTATTGTTCATGTTCTTCTTGTTCTCCTCGATCTTCTTGTTCTTCTCCCCGGTCTTCTTTTTCTTGTTCTTTTTCTTCTTCTTTTCTTCTTTTTCCTCTTTTCTTCTTCTCCGTCGTCGTCGTCTCCGCCCCGTTACCAGAGCCATCACCGTTGCCCTCGAGGTCGTATCATGCTTACTGTCGGTGCACTTAATAATGTGAACCTCGAGAAGTGCTCTCGCCAACTAGATACGTCCTTCGTTTGTATCGTCACTCAAGTATCAGGCATTACGTGCCCGTTTCCCCTGCCGCTGCCACTTGTAACTCCAACTCGTTCAGGAGTGAGTGCCACTGGCTCCACTTGGAACAAGTGCAGCCGCAGAAGCTACCTGGAGCTTCTGGTCGAAGAACGTGGCTCCTGAAGACTTCTTCTTTTTGCCAGAGTCCCATCACAGTGACCCTGCATGCAGTGCAGTACAGTTGTCGTCGGTGGACCATACCACCACCACCACCACCACCACCACCACCACCACCATTACTACTACCACCGCTACCACCACCACGAAAACTCACCGGGTTCTACGTACACAGTATGCTTCATCTACCTACAGTGGCGATTGTCTCAACGCCGTCCGCCCACACTCCGCCTCCCACGTCCTCTTCCTTCCAGTGTGCTTGCTTGTACCATCCAGCAGACACTTCCTGTACATCCTGCTTTGCTTCCGTCTCCTCCTTCTCCTCCTCCTCCTCCTCCTCCTCCAACGATTCGAGTTCCTATACATACGTCCCCTGTTGCCTCGCCTCTTCCTTTTCCTTTCTCTTCATCACCCTTCTCCCCTCCTCTTCTCCCCTTCCTCCTCCTCCTCCTCTCCTTCACTTTCACTTCCCTCCTCTTCCAGCTTTTCCTCCTCTTCTCTCTTTCTATTCCTCACTTCCTTCTCTCCACTCTTACTTCTTTCTTGGCCTCCTCCTCCTCCTCCTCCTTTTCCTCCTTTTCTTCCTGCTCTTCCTCCTCTTTTCCCGCCTATGCACTCCATCCACCTCTACTTCCCTTTCCCCACATCGCCTTCTTCCTTCCCCTTTACCAAACCCCCCCCTTCCCCCACCCTCATCCTCTTCCTCCTTTCCTTCCCCCTGCAGGTGCTTTCGTCACACGACGTGGCGGAGGCGCCCTTGGGGCCTTGGTGTCGTCGCCCTGTTTCCCGATCCTTCTCTGCCAAAGATTTTCTGTACCTTCCATGCATTATGCATTTTAGAAAAAGAAAGAAAAAAAAGACAATAAAAGCTCGCTGAAGGCCAAGTGTACTTGTGACTTGAAGTAGTGTAAAGTCAATTTGAATAACATTATATTTGTATGTATGTACAATGTATGTATATATATATATATATATATATATATATATATATATATATATATATATATATATGCAAAGTAGACTAATTTTTCCAAGTGATCTACTTTGCATAAGTGAACACACGTACCCGTGTTCTTATTAGCATATATATATATATATGTATATATATATATATATATATATAGTATGTATGTATGTATATATGTGTGTGTGTATGTGTTGGTATGTAATATTGAGACATTATGACAGGTTTAAAGAAGCTTTAAGCGAAACCGATCAGGAATAAACTCGGCCCTAGACCCTTATCTTACTCCTCCACCTTCCTCAAGTATATAATATTCTCGAAAATCCTTTCCCTCGCTCTCCCGTGTTTGTTCTAATTCCCTTGCAACAAGCGGACGGTCGGAGTGTGCATTGTGTTTGTGTGCATATTCTTACTTGGCCATCGACCGTGCCATGCTTCTCCCACTGAAAATTTACGTGTCGGAGGTGCATCCCGTCCTCCCTCGAGTGTCCTCTTCCACGTCGATACACTCGTTCTGATCCACCCTTGTTCCTCCACAGTCACGCATCGAGTCATTTCTCTTTTAAACGTGATTAGGCGTGAAACCTCTCTCCATGAGTCATGAGCGGGTGTGTGCGTACACACACACACACACACAAAGACACTCGGTGGCGCGGTTGGTAGAGAACCAGACTGCTGTTACGGTGGTGCCAGCGGTACCTGGTTCGAATCCTGCCCAGGGCTGAAATTATTTCAGTATCGCTGCGCTTCGAGTCGTTACTCCAACTCTCGTGGGCGGGGAGTTGGGGGTGTGTGTGCGTGTAAGGTCATAGCATTACCCATAGATCGGTCATACGAGCTCTGAGCTCTCTTCCGGGAGGGAAATAGCTGTCGATCACGAGTCCAAACACGTGATCCAAAGACCAAAGTGAACACACACACACACACACACGCTCCCAGGGCTGAAATAATTTCAGTATCGCTGCGCTGCGGGTTGTTACTCCAACTCGTGGGCGGGGAGTTGGTGTGTGTGCGTATAAGGTCACAACATTACCCATAGATCGGTCATATATGAACTCTTGAGCTCTTCCGGAAGGGAAATAGGTGTCGATCACGAGTCCAACACGTGATCCACATACATATACGTACACACACACACACACACACACACACACACACACACACAGCCGCGCGTTATTTTATTTTTCACTATATTCTCATGTTTTCTCATGAAGCACACACACACACACACACACACACACACACACACACACACACACACACACACACACACACACACACACGTCAAATTATTTTTCGTTGCCCTCTCTTGATGAAGTCTTTGCTTTCTACACGCACTTCTCTTAATTTCTTTATATTTATTAAACAGGTACTCTTAATCTCTATCTTCTCCAGTTCCACATAATCACTCTTCCTCCTCCTTCTCCTCCTCCCC
>NC_134802.1:43855543-43860543 GCF_046742065.1 Oratosquilla oratoria | reverse complement strand
AGAGACTCGAGGAGGCCAACATGCAAAAATTGAAACGTGGTACAGCCAAGGACTCGAACCTGGGCTAGCACGTGACAAGTGTTAGTGACTTAACCGATTGCGTTATCAAAAGAGATACAAGTTGAACGCAATTTTTCTCATATACTTGCATGCTAGAGTTATACGTACACGAAACATATATATACACACATACATATAATTTCTTGGTTATGTATAATTGTGTAATTACAATCTGTTTACAGAGGGACAGACAGGCAAGGAAGTATGAATATTTTATAGTTACGTTGAAGGCGTTGGTAAAGAAGAAAGTGTAGCGTTTGCGTAGAAATGCGTCGGGCGTAGGCGCCGCCCAGATGGGCTCAAGGTTATTTTGGGACTCGGGGGAAACTTGTGTGCAGAAGCAGGAGGAGGAGGAATAGGAGTAGGAGGAGGAGGTACTAGGACCAGGCACTTCAAACTCCCCCTCCTCCTTCTCCTCTTCTTCCTCCTCCTCTTCCTACTCATCTTCCTCCTCCTCTTCCTCCTCTTCCCCACCTCCTCCTCTTTCCCTCCTCCTCTTCCTCCTCCTCTTCCCCTCTTCCTCTTCCCATCTTCCTCTTCCCCTCTTCCTCCTCTTCCTTCTTCTCTTCCTCTTCCCCTCTTCCTCCTCTTCCTCCTCTTCCTTCTTCTCTTCCTCCTCCTCCCTCCTCCTCCCTTCCTCTTCCTCCTCCCATCCTCCTCCCCTCCTCCTCTTCTTCCTCCCCTACTCTTCCTCCCATCTTCCATTTCCTCCCCTTCCTCCTCTTCCCTCCTCCTCCTCTTCTTCCTCTCCCTACTCTTCCTCCTCCCCTCTTCCTCCTCTCCTCTTCCTCCTCCTTCTCTCCGTCCCTCCTCTTCCTCATCTTCTTTTCCTCCCTCCTCTTCCTCCCCTCCTCCTGCCTTCCTCCTCTTCCTCTTCCTCCTCCTCCATCACTCGTGGGGTACCACCCTGAGGTAGGTAACGGCACTGGACCTTGATCTGAATGAAACCGGTGAGTGACGTCATTAGGTCTGAGATGATTAATGTGACCATTTGCGCCCCAAGAAACCTCGTTTATTCGCCCATATTTCTTCTGGAGGAGCTCACGAAGAGGTCCAATGTCATTTCTACTTCCATCAGGGAATGAGGAGAGGGTAAAGATAAAACATACACGTATATATACACGCGTAGACACATGCACGCACATGCGCGTACACACACACACACACACACACACACACACACACACACACACACACACACACAAAACAAGAGGACACGAAAATAAACTTAAAAAGGATAGTTACAGAAGAGATCTGAAAAAGAATAGATTCCCACACAGAGTGAAAGAATTCTGGAACAAACTGAATGAGGAAAGAGTGAGTACAAAAACTATACAAGAATTTATTTAAGATCAAACTGGATGCTGAAAGATAAAAAAGAGGGTCACTATTAGCATAGCTCTCTTCCCGTAAAGTACAACTAGGTAAATACGCACATGCGTGCACACACACACACACACACACACACACACACACACACACACACACACACACACACACAGTATGACCCGTCATACAATAGTACTTGCAAATGAAGGGAGATTCAGCATTGCGACAGAGGGATTGTGGTGGAACTTGAGGCACTGTAGAGAGGGAGAGAGAGAGAGAGAGAGAGAGAGAGAGAGAGAGAGAGAGAGAGAGAGAGAGAGAGAGAGATAGAAAGAGAGGCCTTCGATAAGGCGACGTGTCTTGGGACTCCTCGGTTGTCACGTGATGGCGAGAAGGGAGATGAAGAGGAAGAACGTCTCCGTCTTGAAAGGAAAAACCGTTCCAGGTTCGGCCGAAGAGTCCTGAGGGCGTCCGTGGGATGTCGCCCTCTGTAAAGATAAGGTGACAGTGGGATCGTTCCAGAGGAAGAGACCAAGGAAGCTAACAAGTCATCAACTGCTCGCGAGGAAGATGGAAACTGGCTCTGAAGAGCGGAGAGCAGCCACGTCTGAGTTTTTTTTTTTTGCCAAGGAAGCTAACAAGTCATGAACTGCTTACGAGAAAGATGGAAACTGCATCTAAAGCGCAGATAGCAATACCGTCAGTTTTTTTTTTCCAGACGTCTCAGTTAATAACGGTTAATAACCTCGTTTCACCCTTGTTGGTCCCTGGAAGAGGATGTCATCGCCAGGAATTCGTCCTTTTTTTTTTCCAGTTTTTTGCGACTCCTGGAATGCATGGCATGCCTGACGAAAACGTTCCAGGAAGCGGATTGGGAGCTGGAAGCCGCTGGAATTGCATTAATTTTACTCCATCCTGGAAGCCACTTCCTTTACGTAAGCTCGTCTTTGCCAACACTCCCCCCTCTTTGATCTTCCCATGTGACCCTGAAATCCCTTTGAATGACTGCGGTGGATTTACTTGTGCAGTATAATCGCATCACATTCTTAACCTCCATAGCTCTCTCTCTCTCTCTCTCTCTCTCTCTCTCTCTCTCTCTCTCTCTGTGTTTCTCCCCCTCTCATTCTCTCTATCTCTGTTTCTCCCCCTCTCATTCTCTCTCTCTCTCTCTCCCTCCCTCTCTCCCTCTCTCTCCCCCTCTCTCTCTCTCTCTCTCTCTCTCTCTCTCTCTCTCTGTTTCTCCCCCTCTCATTCTTTCTCTCTCTCTCTCTCTCTCTGTTTCTCTCCTCCGGCGCTTGGCCTTCAAACCAAAAATTTCATAAATCAATCATTCTCTCTCTCTCTCTCTCTCTCTTTCTCTCTCTCTCTCTTTCCCCTCTCTCTGTCTGTTTCTCCCCCCCCCCGCTCCCCCTCTCTCTGTCTTCCTCTTTCTCTTTCCTCTCTCTCGGTCTCTTTCTCCCCTCTCCCCTCTCTCTCTGTGATTCATCATGGTCTTGGACTACGTGCTGGGCCTGATGTTAACTAATACCCTCCCGGATGAGAGTTTCTCCCCTCTCTCTCTCTCTGTCTCTTTCTACCCTCCCCCCTCTCTATCTGTGATTCGCCATGGTCTTGGACCACGTGCTGAACCTGTGGTTAACTAACACCCTCCCGGATGAGAGTTCAGAGTTCATACGAGCCGATCTCGTATGTGTAACGCCGTGACCTTGCAAAGCAGCAACAATAACATTTGTGGTCTCCGAAATAGCAGTCCATTCTTAAAAATAAACCTCCCTGGGTGTGGGCCTTGGACAGAATGAGAGAAAGGATGAGAATTGTGAAGTGAAATGGATGGCCAATGAATGAAGGGAAACAACGAGGCGGGTAGTGAGCATTGTGTATTTAGGGTAGTTTTATATATACATACGATCTTTATATACTCGTACGCTTACTACGGTTTGACGCGTCTTTCAACTGGATGGAATGCGAGTTCTCAAATTACTCGCTAGCGGAATGCAGGAAAGTCGTATCTGGAGGGTGTGGATAGATTTCTCTCTCTCTCTTTTTTTTTTTTTTTTATACATTTTCCAGACTGGTGCAGTATTGAATTTTGTTTTGTGTCCACCACACCCACCCTTTGTTTCAAATATACCTTCAGACCTGGAGTGAGGAACTGGGAGTCTGTGGAAGGGGAGGGAATCTGTCTTCATCAATTGTGTTGCTCAAGGGATATTATCGTGTGTGGAGTCATACCATGTTTTGTACCTTTTCTTCTGAAAGGTACAATGTAGTGTCTGATTGAGTAGAAATATAATTTAAAAAGAAAGAAAAAATATATATATACATATACATTATATATATATATATATATATATATATATATATATATATATATAATGTATGCGTGTAGTCACAGGTAGAGACTACACAAAACCAGATTTGAACTTCCATGGATCTACACAGAGAATATATTTTTTTAACAAAAATAAATTTTATATTACCTTAAAAGAAACAACACATTCATTAATAGTTTAAACTAAAATAATAATTATGAAGAACGAAAAGTTTATTGAAGTTTGCTTCGTGGTCGGCACTGAGTCAGAGCAGATCTAACGTAAGTGTTGGTAATTGGGCCGGGTGTGGTTACCGTCTTGAACTTATGAGCATGTGGTCGTAAGTTCGATCCCCAAGAAGACCCGCTGCTGGCGGGCTTGTCGCAATTTTTTTTTTTTTTTTTTTTTTTTTTTTTTAAGGAAAAGAAAATGGGAGCGTAGATAATAAGAAAACGTAAACACGGGGTGTTCGGCTGTATCGACCCGGACGAGGAAACATGATTTAAAAGCTCGTGTCGCCACGGACGCTCACTATGCCCTGTCATCAACAACAGCGGCTGAGCACTCAGCAGGTGACAATAGTCACTGGAGTCCCACATATCAGGAGGACAAGAGGTCGTTTTCCTGGAAAAGGTGGCACTTCAAGATGGCGTCACGTTCCAGATGGTGCTGCCTTGTAAATGATGGCGATCATATGTCCTGGTTACATCATAAGGCAAAGTTTGCTTACAAGGAACTTTGGCAGCTGGAAAATGTAGGCGAGATAATATAACGTAATGCTGAATTTTGCTCCTAAGCGTTAAGTTTATGTGTGTTAAGGAATATTTAAAGTTACAAAGGATTACAAAGGAAGAGTATACCGATATGAGACCTTTTGGTCCATGACTAGACCGGGTGCTACGAATAGATAGTTGATATAAATTAATAAACAAGCGAATCAAACAATTGGCAGGCTTTAGAGCATATTGCTTAGGTGTCTATATAAATTAACCTTATACAACTAAGCAACAAACTAGGTGTGTATTACTGTATATAGATCAAATTCAGAATCCAGTCCTCTCTCTCTCTCTCTCTCTCTCTCTCTCTCTCTCTCTCTCTCTCTCTCTCTCTCTCTTTTTTTTTTTCTTTTTTTAATCGACTTTTCCATATAGGAATTTCCACCATAACCTTTCCTCTGAGTCCAAAACGCTTCTTCATCTCTACAATCATCCCCGTTTCACTTCTGAAGTGAAGTCGCCCGAGCGTTTCTCATTTCCAATGATAGAAACTTATCTCCAATATTTACTGACAATGTTCAGA
>NC_134802.1:43820543-43850543 GCF_046742065.1 Oratosquilla oratoria | reverse complement strand
TGGGAAGCTCCCCATGGTTACAATGTGAGGATCAGATGTCTAATAATTCTTACATTTGAAACATATTTGCTATTTCTTTACAAATATGATTATCTATTTTATACAATCCTAGATTAAGATTGAAATTAGTATGTTATGTTGATTTCATTAAGCTACTTTCAGTGATTTTTCATTCGACAATGTTATTGTTGAAAGTTACGACACTAGCATTATCCCAATCGATAGAGCGATTAAAAGTGCTTGAGATGTTTGAAAATAGCACTTGATTCATTTCCATCTTTTACACATTTTAATGTTGTTTAATTCTAACAGGACCGATGTAGAACTCGTTACATATTCTACAAGGAAATTTCTATACACATTCTTATTGTCAACTTTTATAATTTTTGATAAGGTTTTGTTTAATAGTGTTATTACGTTGATATTAAAATGTTTGAGTAAATTAGGGAGGTGAATCAAATTTTCTTGGGTAACACTACTAGTTTATACTGGACAGAAGGTTTGACTGATTGGGGATTGTAATTTTTTTTCCTTGAAAATTTGTAAATGAAATGTTTAGGATATATCAATTTGAAAACCGGTATCATAAACATTTTTTATTTCCTCATCAATGTACTCAGGACTAAAAACCCGTAAAGCTCTTAGATACAATGATGAGAAGACCGATCTTTTTACATTATCAGGGTAAATTTAAGGTCCCTCTCTGTACGATGAATGTTTACGTCTAAGGTAACACACCATTATTTTCCACTTCAACTGTGAATTTTATATACTTTACTAGGTTATTAATTTTATTGAGAAAAAGTGAAGAATATAAGTGATTAGGCCATAGACAAAGAATGTCGTCGACGTAGCGTAGCCAGATTATACCAGGGAGAAATATTTTCCTTGAAATCTTGCTCTCAAAGAAATTCCATGTACAAGTTACTGAGCACAGTGAAGAGGGGGTTTCCCATGCTCATCCCGAGTGTTTGGATGTAGTAATTGTCATGAGATTGAAACTTACAATCTTTAATGCATAGTTCAATCAGTGTATATGTTTGTTATTATTTGTCTTTATTATTATTTGCTTGATTTTCATTTATTATTAATTGTCTGTCAATTTATTATCATTTACTATTTACCTGTTTGTTTATTATTTAACTATATGCATTTATTTATTTTATTTATTATTATATTCTTATAAATTTTATTTATTTTATTCATTTATCAATACTGTATTATAATTTTTTTCCGCATGCGAACTAGTTATGGACCAAAAGGTCTCCTGTCGGCATGCTCTGCCTTTGTAATCCTTTAAATAATGCTTGATTTTCATTTATTATTAATTGTCTGTCAATTTATTATCATTTACTATTTACCTGTTTGTTTATTATTTAACTATATCTATGCATTTATTTATTTTATTTATTATTATATTCTTATAAATTTTATTTATTTTATTCATTTATCAATACTGTATTATAATTTTTTTCCGCATGCGAACTAGTTATGGACCAAAAGGTCTCCTGTCGGCATGCTCTGCCTTTGTAATCCTTTGTAATCCTTTAAATAATGCTATGGGTCGAAAGTGGCAAAGTGTGTTTGTCTAGTTCAACTGTGCGGAATTCTATAAGGTAATTTATTGGAACTTTTATAAATAAAGAAACCATATCAAAGCTGATTAATTTGAAATTATAATTTGACTGTGCATTATTAAGTTTGTCTAAGAGATCTGAGTTATTATTGATATGGGATGTGGAAATAGTGACGACTGAAGGGCTGAGAATTGTTACAAGCCATTTTGAAAGTTCATAAGTGGCTGATCCTATTTATGAAATTATAGATCTAATAGGATTGTAAGGTTTGTGTGTTTTGATCAAATCGTATATGTATGGTAAAGGAGGGCTTACAGAGGTGAATTTCTTGATTAGATTAATGTGTTCCTTTAGAATAAGCTTAATCTTTTTGTTATAACTTTTCGTTAAAACTTTTAACAATCCTCAATCAAACATTTTGTCCATAATAACTTAGTAGTGTTACCCTACCAAGAAACTTCAGTTAGCGTCCTTAATTTACTCGAGTATTTTAATATCAACGTAGCCTTCAGTAATAATAACACAAACAATACCTTCTCAATAATTCTAAAAGTTGCCAAAAAAGTGTATATATCAGATTCATTGTAGAATATGTAATAAGTTCTATATTTGTCAAACGGCAAAAGATCTATGTGTTAGAATTAAACAACAAAAAATGTGTAAAAGATGGGAATAATTCAGGCGATATTTTCAAACATTTCAGAATTTTTAATCACTATCGATTGGTATAATGCTAGTGTGATAACTCTCAACAATAACATTGTCGAAAGGAACATCATTGAAAGTAGCTTAATCAAGTCCACAAACCATACTAATTTCAATCTTAATTTAGGATTATATAAAATAGATAATCATATTTGTAAAGAAATAACAAATGTGTTCTAAATGTAAAAATTATTAGACATCTGATCCTCACCTTCTACCCATGGGGAGCTTGCCACATTCCTGTGATATTTTGTCACGATGATATTTAGTCACTGTGATCTTTGGTCACTACCTTCTCCCACCGTTGACACATGGATCCCTTGTGTTCACGTCTCCTTATTACCAAGGCGGAGCATGCCGACAGGAGACCTTTTGGTCCATATCTAGGTCGGATGCGAAAAAAAATCATGATAACAATAAATTAATAAATAAAAACTATAATAATGTAAATAACAAATAAAATACTACTGTATATTGTGTTTGTACTCTCTATGTATATCTGTACTGAAGATGTAATACACGAAAGCGCTCTTCTCCGGTCGTTTCTTTTCATAGTGGTTGCCTTGCATGTGTGTATATATATATATATATATATATATATATATATATATATACGTGTGTGTGTGTGTTTGCGTGTGTGTGTGGGTGAGAGAGAGAGAGAGAATTAGGTGGGGAAGGGTAAACGAAGATATATTGGGAATGGATTTATTGCCCTAACGGTGCGACCACTTTGGTCTTGTTCAGAGGACAACGTCAGTGCAATAAATTTAGTTCCAGTCCATCTTCGTTTGCCCTTCCCCACCTAATTTTCACTCATTTGTCTTAAATACCTTATAAATGTGTATATATATATATATATATATATATATATATATATATATATAATATATATATATATATACACACACATATGTCTGTGTGTGTGCATAAGGTTGCGAATCCCCCCCCCCGATCAAGAAGCATGGACGGTGCCCCTTACAGAGAACTTTAAAGCGTGGAATTTATTTTACCATGCCCTTGGTCCAATTCGCTGGTGACATGTTCGAACTGCCGCCACCTCGACCTCCGTCGCAAGTAGCGATGCTCTAATCCACTCGGCCAGCATAAAAAAAAAATATATATATATATATATATATATATATGTATATATATGAAATGTGGTTTTCTTAAGTTTCGATAAAAAAGAAGTATGTCCAATGCTTCTCTGGGTCTGTCGAAATACCAGGAGTGTAGTTCCAGCCAGCCTCCTTTTGGAAATCCGTTGCAGCCTAGCGCTGGGCACTGTCCAAGGTTCGTGAATACGCAATCCCGCAGGGAAGATAATTTATTCAAACTGTCGAAACGAGTCTGTAGAGAAAAGGAAGTTTAAACTGATGCACAACGGTGGTGTTTCCTGGGTCTGTCTTCCTTTGCCTTCTCCCACCATCTGAGATAATGGCAGCATAAGTTTTAGGCAGTCAGTACTTTAGTGACATCACTAATGACCAAATATATATATATGTATGTGTTTGTGTGTGTGTGTGTACAACACTGAATGGGTCCCAATGGACAGATTCACATTTATCAACCACAATTCACTTTAATTTTAAGCCATCAACATCGAGAACCTCGAGGAGGCACACATGCAGAAATTGAAACGTGGTACAGTTAAGGACTCGAACCTCCGCTAGCACGTGACAAGTGATAGTGACTTAACCGATTGAGCCATCAAGAGGTTTTTTGTATATATATATATATATATATATATATATATATATATATATATATATATATATATATATATATATGTATGAGAAAAGGAGCAAAGCGGGAGCCAGAAGGTTGTTTTGGTGTAACATTTGTTCTAGTTAAGGAAAGCACAGTAAAAGGTTTAATCTCATCTTGGACTTAACTCGATTAACCTCTTCGCTGCCTCTCACGACTCTACGAACAGATCAACAGTGAATCAGGAGAAAGAAAGAAGGAAATAATGATGAGAAAATATTGACTTTCGAAAGAGAATGTGACACGCGCGGCTTAACAAAGGATCGGAGGGCAATGTCATTAGTGAGGTTTGCAGGTCAAAATCGGTCAAAATCGGTCAGGCATTACAGGTCCGCGCGGTCTCCGTATTGAACCCCGACCGTAGCCGAAGAGGACCCTTTCTCCCTCGATGAGAGAGAGAGAAAGAGAAAGTGGCAACAGCGCAGACCATTTTGCGTCGCTGTAGCAACGGTCGTGGTACAAAGTCTAATGCTTCTGCTGCTGCACCTGCTGCACCTGCTGCCTCTGCTTCTGCTTTCCATAGTGTCTGTTTTACAGTCTGCTTGGGCCAACGGCAGGAAAAACAATGGACTTCGGAGAAAGGGGGAAAGACTGTATGTTGATTTTTTTTTTTTTTTTTTTTTTTTTTTTCAAGTGTGTCTGGTTAGTTGCGTACTGGGAACAAGAATGTCCAGAAGTAGACGAATTGGCTTCCGGACACTCGTGCATGCAGAGCAGAGAGAAGACGTGAACCATTTTTCAAATAACTCTGTTGCTAGGTCAATGCACTCGTTTTTGGAAAAAAAAAAAATACGCTAATCCAGTGCTCTCCCTACCCTCCTTTTTTTTTTTTTTTTTTCTTTTTTTTTTTTTTTTTTTAATTCTAATATTCAACCAACGCGTGTTAGAAATAAAGATAACTGTCAGTTCTGATGTCGTCCGCCATTTGCATCTGTCGGAAGGAAGGGCGAGGTGGGGGGGAGGGGCTTCCACCAATGACCTTTGACATGACCCGGTCCCAGGTGAATCTGGCACCGACCGTTGACAGCCCACGCTGTATAAATGCGTGAGTATATGGGCTCGCCCATCAGCACCGGAATGGAATCATAAAGTGGCAAAGGAAACATTAAAGGAAGTTTTTATTATTATTATTATTATTATTATTAATTTTTTTTTTTTTTATTGGTAGGTGTGTGATTCACCATGGTCTTAGATCACGTGTTCGACTCGTGTGTGTGTGTGTGTGTGTGTGTGTGTGTGTGTGTGTGTGTGTGTTTGTGTGTGTATGAAGGTTAGCCTCCCACTGATAAAAAAAGGACATCACTTTTGTCTGTAGGGACGTCAAGAAAGTCCCTAAATGACGTCTCCATAAAAATTTGAAGTCAATACCTTTTATAAGGGACTAAGTGAATGTATAACACTGTATTCTTTAGTGTCCGAATCCTCTTCTCTCTCCTCATTGTCCCTTCAGTGTGCATCTAATACCATTCCATGTGATATTTTACAAAGATTTAAAAAAAGAAAAAAGAACATACAGACAGGAGACCTTTTGGTCCATGACTAGGTCGGATGCTATTAATAGTTAAACGAAGAAATTACTAAAACAAGCGAACCAAACAATTGGCAGACATTACAGCGCTGCCTCTACAGGAAGTTTATTCCATTCAGTAACTACGCGGTTGGTGAAGTTGTTGTCGTCGTTCCCTAAACTGTCTGGCCGAGCGGTCCGGCTTCCCTGAGGAACGTCATGTCTTGGACGGAATTTTCCCCACAAATCCGTAATAGATTGTATATTGTGTTGATGGCGTGTGTAATTGTATACAATGCAGTCTTCCATAATGTCTTGTATAGTATGGGGCGAAGTGTTACATCCTGAACAGTCTCTACCCACTTCCAAATCAAATGTGCGCCCAGACAGTTTAACGATTTCTTTTCCTTTTTGTGATATTTTACCCCAAAGGATAGAAGCGCTGGTTATTGCAGACGAAGTATAAACTACGTCGCTGAGTTTCTTATAACTTCGCACCTTACTCGATCTCAACATCTCTCTCCATGAGGTTCTTAGGCCCCGTTCACACTAGCGGTTCGAAACGCGGCGGTTCAGTTACAATGTTAGTTAATGGAGGCGTTGACACAACCGTAGATTTTTTTTCATTGACTATGTGGTACCGCCGCGTTTTCAGCGCGGTTCAAACAGCCAGTGTGAACAGGGCTATACCCGTCCCCCATTCCTGCTCCCATGCATGGCCCCTAAGTTCCGCAGTTCCACGTCTAAAAGAGACCATAAGGCTTACACTAGGTAGTTCCATGTCTCTTACCACCTTTCTCCCTCTCCATAAAGTTAATTTTCTCTTGAAACAACCAACTGCTTCAGCGCTCATTACATGGTTGGCAAGTCTATTCCATTCATTAACCATTCTGTTGGTAAACCAGTTCTTGCCTATTTCCTTCTTAAACCCAAATTTAGGTTTAAGGACACCTGGAGCATTACCTGCACACCTTCAGGTGATGGTACACCTGTACAAGGAAGAGGGAACGGTATCACCCACCCCCCCAAAAAAAAAAAAAAAAAAGTATCGAAGTAAACTGTCGAAGTACCTGCTTTGACCAAAAAGTCTTCCAGTTCGTATGATGTCGAGTGACGTTGGGCGGGACAAAGTTCTTGAAAAGCTTCCGACCCGTCCAGAGGCTACCGAAGTAGCTCAGACGAGAGACGTGTGACATATGGACCGCCGCGAGAGAGAGAGAGAGAGAGAGAGAGAGAGAGAGATCTTCCGAACCCAGAGACCTTCCTAGCTGAAGATCGATTGCAGTTACCCAGATGAAAATCATAACAAGTGACAAGTTTCCAGTGACGATACCAAAAAATTTAACCATTCCGGTACGAGTCCTAATACTGCTCTACATGACTCATAAATGTACTTCATGAATTATTTGTTTCCCAAACCAACTGCAGGGCCTGAAAATAACTATGAATTACATATAATCCCAGGTTTCGAAATCGGAAGTTAAGAGGAGTATCAGAACTCTTATCGGGATCGTTAACAATTTTGCTATCGCTGTGTCACTACAAGGGGCTGGTGAGGGGATGAATGCTCGGTAAGCTTAGGGCATAGTATCTGTAGTATTCCGTGGACTTTAATCAGCGTTTCTATCCTTGAAGACTGTATCCTGCCGATAAAGTGTTGTCATAGAGTCTGCAAGTAGGATATTGAAAGGCAGCAGAATGAAGGGCTTGCGTAAGTTGAGAAGCGATCAGTATGATCGTTTGAGTGGGGATTGTTCTGCATTCGTAAAAGAATGCTTGATACTGTTCTGTAGCGAAGTCGTTAAGGTTTCTAAAGTATTGACTGCATGGAAGATGTGCTGTCAGTACCAGAGACGAGAGGAGAAAGCAAAGGAAGACAGAATCCCTACATTAAGGCTTTAGAGAATCGACTTTTAGTACACACATAAGAGGACCTTCTTCCGAAGGAAATAAACGGCATGTGAACAGTTCTCTTGTTTTATTTATCTATTTATTTTTATTATTTATTATTATTTATTTATTTGTTTATTGGTGGGGGGATGGGGGTTATTTGATTTTCCAGAAATATGGCTAAAGAAATAACTTCCGATCTGAAAAGGGTTATTGATAACGTGTGTTATTGTTGTTAGTTGTCCATGCTACTAATAACGTGATCATGTTATTACCTCTGAGACAGAGGCGACGTGCAAGTGCACACCTATGCAAAGGGAAGAGTATTATTAGAATGAGATGTAGGTTTTATTAGAAGCTGATGGAAGAGAGCAAATGTTGTATGAATAGTGAGAATATGAGTCAACGTAAAGAACGAATCCAGTGTTGAATAAGAACATAAGAATGAAGGAGACTGCAAGAGACCATAAGGCCTACACAAGGCAGCTCCGTATCCATCACCACCTGTCATCCCCATCCATAAAGTTGTCTAACCGTTTCTTAAAACAGCTGATAGTTTCAGCGCTCACTACATGGTTACTAAATCTATTCCATTCGTTGACCACCCTATTAGTAAACCAATTCTTGCCCATTTCCTTCTTAAGTTTAGATTTCTCCAGTTTAAATCCAATACTGCAGTGTGAATCATTTCATTATTGGAAGAGAGAGAAAGAGAGGGAAAGAGAGAGAGAGAGAGAGAGAGAGAGGGTTCAGACTCTCTTCGAAGGACCGAAGGGCCCTATCAACTCATGTCGGTTGGCTTAAAACCAAACCAGCCGGAGATGATAATGATGGATAAGAGAGGAAAGAGCGTGATGGGGCCATTGTGTGTCAAGGGACTGTTTGTGTCACTCAATGTCAGAATCTTGATAGATATTGAGACGATATTGAGACCTACGATGAAAGATTCCCTCTTTTGTCTTTAGAAAAGGAAGGGACCAAAATGAGTGTTGTCTCCCGAAAGATAGTAAACAAGAATTATTTTGAACAGGTGGGAGTTTTTTTTTCTCGGCTATAAAGGAATAATAGTATTGAACCGATTTGTGGAACTTATAAAAGGAGTCAGTTGAACCCGTGGGCGGTAGTTGAGAAGATAAGATCTTAAATCCATCTGATGTCTATGTACGATTGAAATCCACAAAGAGGGAATTTGAATTTATACCTGCCATTGAATTCTCCTCATCCGTATCTTCACTCACGCCTTGATTATTAAACCTGCCCTTAACAGGTGGTAATTTCCCTGAAATCGCACCTGATAAAAAAAAAAACCGTTAGCGTCGATTGCGAAACTATGCTCCAACAGACGCGACATGACGTCATCAGCCATTGATGCCAGATTTTCTGGTACAAATAATCCTCTTTCAAAGGGTCAATGAAACTGCAAAAAGTATTTACGTAGTAGAATACGTAAGTTTATTTATAGATATGACCTCGATATTCACAATAATGAGTTACATAACAATTGGTGATTCTGTAAAGGTGTGTATTATTTTTGTGTATTTATATCTGGTCTTTGGTTATATTAATGTCTTAGAATAGCTTAGTTTCCAGCGAATGTCTCAATCACGTGATAACATGCGCGCGTATCCCGTAGATTTTAAAGATGCCCCAATTATTTGGTAATATTATTATTTCTTTTTTTGCTTTATGTATTTATTTGTTTCTTTATTTGTTTTGGTTTGTTTATATTTTTTACTGCAGCCTTATCTACTTGATTTTTTTCTTAAGCTCAAACTATAAAACTGGTGGATGAACCAGCTGGTATACCTCAGTAGCTCAGAAAGCGTGTTGTAAGTCAAAGTATGCAGCCACAGACCTCATTCTTTGTTTTCTTTTGGATACGAATGAAACTGGAACAAATAACAGCTGCCAGTGTAGGGGGGGGGGAATCAAAACAGTCGCCACTCGTCACATCTTTGGGGGAGAAAGACGGAATATTTTTCCAGTCCGTAGCCTTGAATCCTTGACTCGGTTAATAAATACAGTTACATGGCTGTGTATGTGTTTTATAGGGACCACTCCTGCACGGAGATGTACAGTCGTGTTTCAAAGTCGGCTCGTTTCACTCGTATCGACTTTTCGCCGTGCGCCGTCCACGACACGACGTCGTACTTTCCGATAACCATGGGTGTCTATGGACACTTTCACACGTCACGACCATGTGTGAAAGTGGCTATGGACAACCATGTTTATTTGAGAACACGACGTCGTGTCGTGGACGGCGCACGGCGAAAAGTCGCCACGTGTTAAGGGAGCCACCGTATGGCTTAAATTACACATTTGGGAGTGATGGGAATTTATATGTAGTTTTCTGTATGTTACATATATCACCCACAGTGAAATGTATTCTATTATCTTGAAAAATGTATATGAAATCTGCCAACAATCATTGCGTTGTGAGGATTTATTTTATTTATTTATTTATTTATTTATTTTTGCTGTAAGTGTAGAGAAGTGTTTCATAGAAATAATATAGGTTTAAGAATGAAATAGGCAAGAACTGGTTTACCAACAGAATAGTTAACGAATAGAATAGTGAGCGCTAGAAATATTGGTTTGAAAGAAGATGAGAAAATTTCATGGATAGGGATGACATGTGGTAAGGGACATGGAACTGCCTAGTGTAGGCCCTATGGTCTCTTGCAGTCTCGGGCTCAACCGAAGGAGGTAATCTCATGGGTCTTGGCTTGAAGGTCGATTTTCATCTGAATAAAAGTTGTTGGCATTTGCAAGAGGAGGACTAGAAGATGAAGAAACTTTTGCGATGGAAGAATTTCCTTATGAGGAAAGGTGAAGAACACCGAAATCAGACGGTGGAAGAGGACGAGGAGAAGAGAAAGAACAAAGAGGAAGAAAAAGAGGAGGAGGGGGAGGAGGAAGGAAAAGAGGAGGAGGAGAAGGCGGAAGAAAAAGAGGAGGGCATGGAGGAGGACGAAAAAGAGAAGGAAGAGCAAGAAGGAAAAAGAGGAGGAGAGAAAGGGGGAGGACGAGGAGGAGAAGAATGAAGAAAAAGAGGAGGAGAAGAAGGAAGAAAAAAAAGAGGGCAAGGAGAAGGACGAAAAAGAGGAGAAAGAAGAGGAAAGAAGAAGGAAAAAAAAAAAAGGAAAAGGAGAGAAAAAAGGGAAGGACGAGGAGGAAGAAAAAGAAAAAGAGGAGGAGGAGGAGGAGGCCGCATGCAAGACACTTCTCGCAGTGTCCTCGTCGTCAGCCCCGTACTTCGTGCTTGTAACTTATCAAGGTCACGCCGAGGCGTTTGATCCGCCCACATTTTCGTGGGGGGGGGGAGAAGTTGAGTGGGTACACATGCACCGAAGCCAGAAAAGCAGAGCAGAGCTTTGCCCCGTCATCAGAGTCTACCTGCAGAAGAAAGAAAGAAGCATAGGAACAACTGTGACGAGGGCGAAGTCTCGCTCAGTAGTGAAGAGGTTGTTCAGACAAACCTCAGTAGTTCCTTCGTCAGGTTAGGGAACGGAGGAAGAAGGGAACGTAGGATGAAGGGAACGTCAGGTTAGGGAACGGAGAAAGAAGTGAACGTCAGGTTATAGGGAACGTGGGACTAAGGGAACGTCAGGTTAGGGAACGGGGGATGAAGGGAACGGAAGACGAAGGGAACGGAGGAAGAAGGGAACGTCAGGTTATAGGGAACGGGGGACTAAGGGAACGTCAGGTTATAGGGAACGAAAGGCGAAGGGAACGGAAGGTTACAGGGAACGGAGGACGAAGAAGACGTTCCTGGCTGCCTTCTCGAAGTACTTGCTTAACTTCGATATCGAGGAGGTAACACAGAAAGGAATAAAATCACCAGGCGGCAGATTAATTAGAAGGATAAGTACCACCTGGTACGGAAGGCGGGTCATTTAAGAAGGAAATAGGTAAAACTGGTTTACCTACAGAGTGGTCAACGAATGGAATAGACTTAGTAACCATGTAGTGGGCGCTGAAACTATTGGTTGTTTTAAGAAAAAGTTGGATAATTTTATGGATGGGGATGACAGTTGTTAATGGACATGGAACTGCCCAGTGTAGGTCTTATGGTCTCTTGCAGTCAACTTCATTCTTATGTAATGTGGGAATAGTTGTTCGTAATATGTAAGCTATCGAAGTTGTTTTACTGAAGGTCAATTAAGTCGATGACACTAAATACACCACAGTCCATTGGTATGTACAGGTTCGTGTAGAGGGGAATTTGTCATAAAGAAATATGTACTAATTAGGAACTGTACCAAGTTAAGCAAACACAGATATTAATTTTTAGTCTTGGATATATGTAGATAATTATGTGACCCACCCGAACTAATGATTTTATGTTTTGTTCTGTCTTTTCAGGTAATTTCCTCTCTGGATTGCAGTTCTTGCTGATGACAGGTAGCTGTAATTTTCGTTATAATTTTTTTTTTCCTGATCGCCTCCAATACGGACTGCGAGTTCAGTCGCAATAAGAGTTTTGAAAAATCAGTTACGGGGTATGTCATATGTCTGTCAGTATTAAAACACACACACACACACACACACACACACACACACACACACACACACACACACACACACACACACACACATATCTGTACATTTATGGAACAAATTGGATGAAAATTTAAACCAGGCCAACAACACAAACTATTTTAAGGCAAAGTTCCATGAGCACATCTTTAACCTCGTATACCACAACTAGGTAAACACACACGCACACACACACACACACACACACACAGTGGTAGCGTTCGCAACTGCTATTACAGCCGTTCGAGTTCGAATCCCGCCCAAAGCTGAAATAATTTCAGTATCGCTGCGAGGCTCGAGTTCAACTCTCGTGGGCGGGGAGTTGTGTGTGTGTGTGTCAGGTCACTGCATTACCCATAGGTCGGTCATACATGAGCTCTGAGCTCTCTTACGGGTGGATAGTAACTGTCGATCATGAGTCCAACATGTGATCCAAGACGATGGTGAATTACACACACACACACACACACACACACACACACACACACACACACACACACACACAGTACATTTGTTAGGCGAAGCACGCAGAGTCATTAAATTGAGTAGTCAAATTAAAGTGATTTAAAATGGAAGTTTTTAGGGCGGGTTTATTAATATTCAGATTAGTATTTGTACTTGGCTCTTTTATCTGCGGTCCTTAAACGCTATTTTTACCCCGCCATAGTTGTTCAGTTTTATCGACTGAATAGTTTATGACTTTCGTCACTTGAAATTTGATTGATAGAATTGTACTCACGAATTCTTAATGAAGCCTGTGTGTGTGTGGGTTCGTGTGTTCGTGTGGTCTTGCGTGTTCGCATGTTTGCGTAATTGAGTTGTACTGGTAAGTCAGACTTCTTGTATCCCTTTGTACTCTTTGTACTTCGTTCAAATTCATAGTTTACTTGTATCGATTTATGTAACTGACAGAGACGTAGATCGTCTTTTGAATGGTTCAATTGGTCAGCCAACCCAGCGAACTCGGAAGAAAAAAAATTATATATATATATATATATATATATATATATATATATATGTATATATATATATATGTATGCGTAAGTAACCACTAGGAAAAGTAAACTAACGAAGCAGAGCGCTTTCGTATAATTACATCTTCAGTGCAGATACAAAGAAGGAATTATTCTTTGTATCTGCACTGAAGATGTAATTATACGAAAGCGCTCTGCTTCGTTAGTTTACTTTTCCTAGTGGTTACTTACGCATTTGTGAACACACGCTCCTAGCGTTTTTATTGCATATATATATATATATATAATATATATATATATATATATATATATATATATATATATATATATATACACATCACACAAGAAACCCACAGAGAAAATAAACTTCGAATAAAAGAAGATTCTATATTTCGGCAACCAAATGTAGCCCTCTTCAGGAAAGTTTATATAGAATATGGAATCTTCTTTTATTCCAAGTTTATTGTCTCCAACTGTGGGTTTCTTGTGTGTTATTTACAAATGTGCTACTACATTTCTGTTTAGACATATATATGAAAAAATTCTTTATATTTTTATTAATCCAACTCCTGTTGTGAGTACATACGGTTGCACCAATATATCATGAGAAAAGGGGTGAATCACAGCTAACGCCACAGTTGGACGAAAGAAAGAGTTGAGTAAGCGAAACTATATATTTCGATTACTATCTCCATCTCCTCTTCAGCAGTTAGCAATCGAAATATATAGTTTCGCATACTCAACTCTTTCTTTCGTCCGACTGTGGTGTCAGATGTGATTTACAAATGTGTTACTACATTTCTCACCAGTGAAAGAAGTGAATATTGAGGGTTTTCAAACCCATGAGTGCGTATACATGCATTCGTCGAATTTAGGGTTGGACTAAAACCATGATGTATTGTCTCCTTTCTTCACTTCAGTTGGAACAAAGATTTGTTTTGAATACAGTAAATGCTGTGTGAGTATGTCGCTTTTAATGCACATAAGGTCATCTACCTTGACCAAAGCTGGAAATTGAGTATGTAAATAACACACACACACATCTCTATGTATATATATATAATATATACATATATATATATATATATATATATATATATATATATATATGTATGTATGTATGGAATGTGATGGCATGGGATTAAAGTGAAAATTAGCTTGGTTGAAAAGATGAGAATATGTATATATAATATATATATATATATATATATATATATATATATATATATATATGACACACAGGAACCCACAGTTGGAGAAAGAATAAACTTCGAATAAAGAAGAATCCTATATTTCGGCTATCAACTGTAGCCCTCTTCAGGAAAGTACAGTACATAAGATAGAGAACAGAGGGGACTTATAAACTACAGTAAGAAGAGATGTGGACAGTTGACCTCACTCAGGCGCGGGGCAAACTGGGGTGGCGGAGGAGGGAGGGGGTGAGGAAAGGGGGGGGATGTAACGTCCGCACCAGCTTGCTTACTGCTGCGCGTGAGATGATGTCAGGTGTCCACTGCCCTTTAGAAATATTAATATTAGGGCATTCCTCAATTAATGCTGATTCGACTATTTTCCTCCTGAAACCGCAGTGGGACTTGAACACTTATCTGGCCTTACCCCAGTCGAAAGAATGATTCTTATTTTTGACATGAAGAAATACAGCCGAATTTTCTTGCCCATACCTAATTGAAAAATACAGCAAGAAAATTCGGCTGTATTTCTTCATGTCAAAAATAAGAACGTTACATCCCCCCCTCTCCTCCTCCCTCCCTCCCCCACCACCCCAGTTTGCCCCGCGCCTGAGTGAGGTCAACTGTCCACATCTCTTCTTACTGTAGTTTATAAGTCCCCTCTGTTCTCTATCTTATGTACTTTCCTGAAGAGGGCTACAGTTGATAGCCGAAATATAGGATTCTTCTTTATTCGAAGTTTATTCTTTCTCCGACTGTGGGTTCTTGTGTGTCATTTACAAATGTGCTACTACATTTCTGTTTAGAAAAAAAATATATATATATATATGTATATATATATATATATACATATTTCATATATATATGTATGTATGTATGTATGGAATGTGATGGCATGGGGTTAAAGTGAAAATTAGCTTGGTTGAAAAGATGAGAATATATATATATATAATATACGGTTTCACGTCACAAACTCCTCTCATCGGAAGGGTAGGACGGTGCCCCTTACAGAGGATTTTGTAGCGTAGAATTTAATTAACCATGCCCTTGGTTCAACTTCGCCGGTGGCAGGATTCGAACCTCCATCCCCTCAACATTCGCCGCAAGTAACGACGCCCTAACCCGCTCAGCCAGCGAGCTTCTATATTTTATATAAATATATATATATATATATATATATATATATATATATATATATATATATATATATATATTCTTTTTACTCCAGTTCTTGGCAGGTGAGGATTGCGGTAGGATATGGTGGGATGGGAGGGCAGGATTTATTCCTAAGTGGGCATGAGAGGGACGAAATTGGAAGGTTTGCGTGCGCAGCGTTGCACGCAAGTGCGGTATATAGGTCGAGCGAAAGAGGATTCGGTAAGAGAGAGGAACGCAGGCACCTCCAGTATCATGGTCAAGTTGATGGGTCTCTTATAGCTGATGGTGGCGAGAGACATGTTCTGTAGTTCTTATCTGGGATGGGGGGAGGAAATGAGCGTGATTACGGAAGGGAAAGAGCGAACGAGGCGTGGAAGGTGGATGGTGGGTCTGGAGAAGATTGGGGTGAGGATTGGTAAGAAGGGGAGGTGGAGAGGCCCGCGAAGGAAGAGACGACAAGAAAAGAAATTTTGGAAGGAGTGATGGAGCCTGTGAGAAATAAGACGAATTGCATTAGGCACAGTAGTGGCACTACATTAAGTGGAAATGTGTGTCGGCGGGTGCCAAAAGCAAAAGCTGAAAGATATGGGTGATAGATGAGGAGAAAAGTTCAAGGAGACGGCAGACAGACAGGCACGGAGGCAAGCGTGAAGGCAGACGGCAGTCAGCAGGCAGACATCTGATAAGGCTACGGTAGAACCTCATACTGTCAATTCGTCTGGAGTCACTAAGGCCGCCCGTCCCCTGTCCCAACAACCTCGGCTCGGAGAACAGTAGTGGAGGATCCTCAGGGCAGTTTCGGGGATGTCACAATCTAGTGTGAAGTCATCTTTGTAAATATTGTCAAAGATTGATGTCGGGGTCGACGGGAACATTGGTAAAGGGAGAATCCACGTCGATTGAAGCGATCATTTGATGAATCATTTTGATACAGAGGTGACACCACACCAGGTTTCGACATCCCCGGAGACCTTCAGATCTTTGCGTTTGCGAAGAAGTCTTCGTGTGTCATATTTATAAATGCGGTCAAGGATTGGAGGTGTCGTCGACGGGAATGTTAGTAAAGGGAGGTTGTACGTCATGGGAAATGGGTACTCTAGAAGAGGAGCTCCCCGAGTCAAAGTGAGGCATAGGTGTGTCAGGTCCATATGACAGCGAGGGACAGGGTCTCAACGGCGAATTAATGTCTGAGCTTAGGGAAGGAAAGGAAAAAAGGGGTGCAGCTGCGCTTTCAAAATGCAACATCACATAGGTTGCATTTCGTCGCCGATAACCAGCGCTTCTATCTGTAGAGACAACACTGTTCCGAAAACGTGTGGTCACGTAGATGGTAAGGATTTAAGGCAAGAGTGACGGAAAGGAGGGATTGCAGGAGTTAAAAGTGGTCGGCCATCTTCTTTGGGTGGAGATTATAGTTTAATCGTAAAATAATTTTGCGTGACAGGTTTATTAGGAGGGGGGGGAGAGTTGTCACCAGATTCCCTAAGTGTCAACTAAGATAAAGCTTAAACAAACGATACTCCATACTTATGATTAAGTCGGTTTATGAAATTTGTAAGAAAGGTGACAGTCTGTGTATGGGTAATGTAAAGTAAAAGTATATTATGGAAAGGGAGAAAATGATTTTAAAGTAGATATATCACAAGCATGTTTTCTGGGGGCGGGGGGCATTCTGTGTATGCATAATGTAGAGTAACAGTATATCATGGTAAGGGAGCAAATGATTTGAAAGTAGAAATATCACCAGCACGTTTTCTGAGCCTAAAGTGATGAAATATCATCCGTAGAATACAAGAAAAACGTTTATTTTTATTTAGAGTAGAAATATATCCTCGTGAGTTGTAGGGTTATGAGGAAAGCACAGAGAATTCTTGGATTTTTATTTCTGACGTTTCGTCCTTACGAGGGGTTCTTCAGACTACACGTGTTTACTTCATCACCCTACCGCTCATCTGTCTTACATACATCAATATATATCCCCGTGTAATTAACTGGTAGAGGGGAGGTACATCTGAATCGAGCGTCCGCAGCTGTCAGCAGAAAATAGGAAACCATGTAACTTCGTCTCCGTTGTCGCTGTAATCGACTTGCGAAGTCGCTCTCGGGAGATCGAAACAGGAATCTCCTATTAGAGTCGTCTTTGGTGAACGTCCAGGTCACCCAGTACCATTCGTAGGACCTGGCATGGAACAAGAACCGTAAATGTCGAGGCTACGACGTGGGTCTCAAAAGAGAAGTGATGTTCTCTCTCTCTCTCTCTCTCTCTCTCTCTCTCTCTCTCTCTCTCTCTCTCTCTCTCTCTCTCTCTCTCTCTCTCTCTCTCTCTCTCTCTCTCTCTCTCTCTCTCTCTCTCTCTCTCTCTCTCTCTCTCTCTCTCTCTCTTTTTCTTTCTTTTTCTTCCTCTTTTATTGAAGTCGTACAGACCCTATTACTCTCGTCATGGATGGGAACCGTGAGTTTCGTTCTGAGTTCGGGAACTTGCCCTGTACAAGAATTGATATGCGCTCGACTGACTCATTTGGTGGTAAGAAGAGTATGTATGTGGGGGTACACACACACACACACACACACACACACACACACACACACACACACACACACATACATATATATATATATATATATATATATATATATATATATATATATATATATATATATATATATATCGTGGGTTGTTGCTTTTGCACGGGAGTTTGTTCCCATAGTTCCACTGGGTTAAAAGCAGATGCGTCATTGTCTCCCTCTTTGTTTTTCGCTCCCGTGGTCGTCATGTGGGCAGTTGGTTCCCTTACCGAGGTGTTCACGTTTCACTGGGGCGTGATTCAGGATGGGGGCGGGGGAGCCTCATTGTGTGTGTGTGTGTGTGTGTGAATCACCATGGTCTTGGATCACGTGTTGGACTCGTGATCGACAGCTATTTCCCTTCCGGAAGGGAGCTCAGAGCTCGTATATGAGTATATGACCGATCTATGGGTAATGCTGTGACCTTACAGGCACACACCCAACTCCCCGCCCACGAGAGTTGGAGTAACGACTCACAGTGCAGCGATACTGAAATTACTTCGGCCCTGGGTGGGAGTCGAACCCGGACCGCCGTAGTGGCGGCCGGGAACTCTACCAGCCGCGCCACGAGTCGTGTGTATGTGCGTGTGCGTGCGTGCGCGTGCGTGCGTTGATCGTCTTGGCCTGCGTTATGCTGTGACTTTGACGATGGAATTGTTGTTGTATAACCATGTTTATTTTCTCATGTCATTACTACGTTGTATCAACATGTAGATTTAGGTTGTATGGAGCTGGTCGCAGTATTAGTAGTAGTAGTAAATGTAGCGGTAGTATTAGCAATAATAGTAAATGTAGTAGTAGTATTAGCAGTAGAAGTAGTAGACCTGTTCGGTCTGTTTGGTGCATGATTGGCGTATATTGTATCGATCGATATGATGGAAATTCCTGTTGTACCAAAGTTACGCGAAGACGCCCCAAGGCTGTCGACATCGTCGAGACGACCTAGTTCGCGAACGACTTCGTTATGAGGAGGGGAAGGTTGGATCCCCTTGTTTCCCCTCTGTGTCCCACGTGATAGGCGGGGTTTACATTCTGGAGTATTCTTCCGAGGTCGTCTGTGTCTGTTTGCATCCGTTCTTACCTATGTCATCCACCACCCTAACCCCACCTCTCGTCTTAGCTCCTCGTGGATGACGGGTCATAGCTGTATCCCGTCCACTGCTCTGGGTCAGAAGCAATGCAGCAAGACACACTACATTCGCAGCAAGGCCGCTTTATTTAATCCCTTCTTTCATAGAGTTTGATGGGCAAATATGATCGTTCTCTCTCTCTCTCTCTCTCTCTCCAGACATCTCGTATTAAGCAATAGAAAAACCTGAGGTGTCTATCCAGCTTCATAATGATGATAATGGTTTATTTGAGTTTGTTGTTGAGCCATCGTAAATGTCATTATGGCTGACGATTTACTCCTTAGGTAGAGAGTCTTCAGTACTTTTTTTTTTTTTTTTTTTTTTTTACCGAAAAATGTGTCGATGCGTTTTATGATTATAAATAATTTAAGTATTTCTTAATCCCATCCCCGTTATGTTGCAGTAAAGACATACTGTACATACATGTACCAAAGGCTCTTTCCCCCTTATAAGGGAGGTAGCCAAAAAACAATGACATAAATACCACTCCCACCCTTTCCATCCCTAACATACTCCACTCCCCTCTACCCTCTTCCCTCCCTCTTATCTAGTAAAAACAAGGAAATTAGATATATGTAAAGGTATGTTTATTGATGGCGTTCAGTGAAAAAATAAATGAAAAGTAAAAACATAAATAAATAAATAAAATTAGAAAGTCTGTAACGGAAGTGTGTCATGGAAATGAATGAAGAGGTGTTACCCGGGATGGAAGGGTTATCCTGGTGTCACACTATCCGCCGGCGTCGGATGCGGCCATGTTATGTCTGCAAGTTCTGTTATCTTAATCAAATCACCTGACGACAGAGGCAAGAATTCTATATAACGACCATCGTCTCTCCCTGGTGAAGAAAGCTATCACAACTTTTCGAGTCTAATGGCTCATAATAAAGGAGACTTTTGTATAACCAAGAACAAGCCGGGGGTGGGGGGGGGAAGGTGAGGAGAAGAAGAAGAAGGAGGAGGAGGAGGAGTCCCGGCTGATAGGGGAGGTTTTTATGCCTGCACGTTTTGGAAAGCCTCGGCCGAGAGCATAAATATATGTTATTCTTGACGGCCCAAGGTTGGTGGCAAGGTGAACATATTTGCACTGGGACGGTGATTATGTGGCTTGTTTATGTTGCGATGGTAGATAGGAAGGGTGTGGGGCGGAGGGAAGTCGTGGAGAGGTTAGAGTGCTTGGTTGTTGCAACATGGGAGTGATACAATTCGTAATTGTTCCCCGAAGTTGCAAAAGCAGCGGCGCATAGGTCGAACTGTCTTTGGCACGAAATGCTCTTCTTGTGATGGGGGTTGGGGTGGGAGGGGGGTTTTAGGTGGGTTGTAGGTTCTTCATGTGTACAGGTGTCGGGTGTGTACTAGGTGTAGTGAACGTGAATTGGAGCGGTACAATGGAGTTTCTTCTTCTTTATCCTCTTCTTCTTCTTTTCCTTCTTCTTCCTCTTCTATTGTTGTCGTTGTTCTTTTTTTTTCTTCCTGATCTTCCTGTTCCTCCTCTGGTATGTCAAGAGTCGTGATATCGAGATAAGATGTAAGAGATAAGCGAAGATGTGAAGAAAGACGGAGGAAAAATCCACAAAAAACAAAAACAAAAACTAACAACTAAAGATATATTTATTTTTTATTTAGTTGTGTTTTTTGTGACAAATTTGTGTTCATTTGGAAGGTCAGGAAAGGTTTTTTCTTTTCTTTCAAAAATAATTTTTGTAGCTTCCATCGATAACTCTCCTTCCTACAGTCGGACTCTAAGCTGCCACGGACAAACTGATTTATTCTTCTCTACACACACAAACGCGAGTACATACTCCCTCCCCCCCTCTCTCTCTCTTTCCCTCTTTCTCTCTCTTGTCTGTGTCAAAGGGATTGCCTAAAATACGGAGAGTCCTCTCGGGTATGGAAAGTGACGCAGAATTCATTCGTGACAACAAGCTGGGGAATCGAGAGGGTCAGTAGCCGGAAACGGCCGGGCGGGAAGCAGCAGAGATTAGAATTAAATTCCAAAGGAGAAGGAGAGGAGGAGAACGATCGAATAGCGACGAAGATTAGCGGCGGACTGGAGACCGGGGGCCACCGGCGATGACAGGACAATACGCAGATTAGATGCGGAAATGGGATGTGGCGAGGGACGGGAACTGGGACAACACTCGATGGCCAAATGAGGTTAACCAAGGTCATGAATGCCAAAGTCGTATCAAAGACGGAGCCATGGAGGGTAAGGTGAAAGGCAGGGTCATGTGCTTGTCAAATAAATGTCGAGGGATGTATATATGTATGTAATATATGAATAACTGAGTGCATTGTGTGTGTGTGTGTCCCCGTCCTTGTATTAGGTTCCGGCTTCATTCCACCCTCTCAGGGTAAGCCCTAACACATTCGCGCGGGAGATCGGAAACAATCCGTTAGGAAATCACGCGCCGAGCTGGACAATCGGATGAGTGTATTTTGGGAAACTGTTCTGCAGAGGATACAACGAAAGATCTCGGAACTGTACAGGAGAGAGAGAGAGAGGAGGTGAGAGAGAGAGAGAGAGAGGAGGTGAGAGAGTTTCTGGAGTTTCTTGTGATGTTTTGAGAAGGTGAGAGAGTTTGTCGAGTTTCTTGTGATGTTTTTCAAGAATGGCCATGCGGAGGTGGAGGATGGAGAAGTGTACCCTGGTGCACTCCGCTCTTGAGGTGACCGACCTTCTTCGTGATGGCAAAGTGCGCGCGGGCCTTCAGCTTACGTAATACGCCACAAGAAGGCGTCTGGAGGGGTTGAAGTTTGGTAACCTAAGAATGGGCGGGAGGTAGAAGGGGTTGTCGGGTTGCATGACTTTGATTCATGGCCCAAGAGCACGGGAAGCTTTTGAAGATGAGGAACAGTGGGAGAGAATTGAACCAAGAGGTGTTAAAGCGAAGTATTGGAGGAAGTTGACGCGAGTAAAGAGAGATGGAGGGATGAGAGAAATTTTAAAACCTCATAGTCTTGAACTTGTTTTACACCCCTCACCCCCACTCCGCCGCCCGAAACGTCTTTGGTAACTTTATTCTGGCTAAAGACAGACTTTTTTTTTTTTTTTTTTTTTCTGGGAGGAGAACCGCGGCTTAGGAGGGTTAAGCGTGTCTGAAAGAACATACGAATGAAGGAGACTGCAAGAGACCATAAGGCGTACACTAGGCAGTTCCATATCCATGACCAACTATCAACCCCATCCATAAAATTATCTAAACTTCTCTTAACACAGACAATAGTTTCAGCGTTCACTACGTTGTCACTAAGTCTATTCCATTCGTGTTGGTTGAGAAAGTAGAAAATCAAAACGTGTTTGTTGGCCAGCTGTCGACTTCAGAAACGAAGAAACGTTCCTCACGTCAGTTAACGTAAGTTGGTGACAAGAGCCATGCCCGATTGTACGCGATTGAATGGAATCAAAGAGCCTTGATATTAGCTTACAATAGATTCGTATTCTTAGTCGAACTCTTAACTTGTTTGACGGAAGAGCGTGGCTCGTAGTCATGGCGGTCGAGTAGACCAGAGCGCTGGCGACGAGAGGCGAGAAGGGGAATGGGTGAGTGGTTCGAGAGCCGTTTAGGGAGTCAACGCGTGGCGGCAGGAAGGAGAGACGACCTGAAATCCTCCGACAGAGGTGTTCAGCAGAGCTGGACGCGTTACCGCCGGGCAGGGAGTGCGTTACTGAAAATCTGGGGTGCATTTCCGTCACTGCGTATTATAAACATATATGTACGTATATGTATGTATATATATATATATATATATATATATATGTGTGTGTGTGTGTGTGTGTGTGTGTGTGTGTGTGTCTAACTCACTACCCTTCCACTCATATATATATATTATATATATATATATATATATATATATATATATATATATTATATATATATATATATATATATATATATATATATATGTCTATACAATGCATATATTACAAAGGATTACAAAGGTGGAGCATGCCGACAGGAGACCTTTTGATCCATATCTAGGTCGGATGCGAAAAAAAAAATCATATTAATAATAAAATAATAGATAAAAACTATGATAATGTAAATAACAAATAAAATACATAAATAAATGCATAGGTATAGTTAAATAATAAACAAACAGGTAAATAGTAAATAATAATAAATTGACATATAACTAATAATAAATGAAAATCAGACAGACAAATGATAACAAAACAAAAACAAATAATATAAGATAAATCATAATCATTACAGCATCTTACTTAGGTATTTATCTAAATGATTCTTAAAGCTTCGAACTGAACTACATTGCACTACCTGTGCAGGAAGTTTATTCCATTCATTAACTACACGGTTGGCAAAGTTGTTTCTACCTACTTCCAAATTGAATCTATTTCCGGACAGTTTGAGACCATTGTTTCTTGTCTGATTCTCATTCAATGTAAAAATTTTGTCACTTTTGATGTTGTCAATTCCCTTTAGAATTTTAAAGACCTGTATCAAGTCACCTCTGAGTCTACGCTTTTTTAGGGAAAACAGATTCATATGTTTTAGTCGATTTTCGTATGATTTATTTTTGATATTTGGAATCAGTTTTGTGGCTCGCCGTTGTACTTTTTCCAGTCTGTCAATGTCTTTAATGAGATTCGGTGACCATACAGAAACAGCATATTCCAAATGTGGACGAACTAACGATTTATATAGCTTGTTAATGAGTGATGGACTTTTGAAATCAAAAGATCGCGCAATCAGTCCTAGAATCTTATTTGCTTTCTCAGAGGCTGAAATACACTGCTTGGATGATTTGAGGTCGTTACTGATAATTACGCCGAGATCTTTTTCGCTATCCACTTTTGTTAACGAATTCCCAAATAACTTGTAATCGTACCTACTGCTATTTTTACCTATGTGCATTACCTTGCATTTACTTGTGTTAAATTTCATTAGCCACTTTTCAGACCATTGCTGTAATTGATCTAAATCTTCTTGAATATCTAATTGGTTTGAGTGATCATTTGCCACTCCGCACAGTTTTGTATCATCAGCAAATTTGGAAACAGTAGATTTTAGTCCATGGTCTATATCATTTATATACACTATGAATAGAAGTGGCCCAAGAACGGAACCCTGAGGAACTCCACTTGCAACACTTTTCCATCCAGAAGTTTTTCCATTTAAAACAACTCTCTGTTTTCGACCCTTCAACCAATTACTAGTCCAACCTAATAGGCTACCACTTATTCCATGCAAAGCTAATTTAGTAAGTAGTCTTTCGTGTGGGACGGTATCAAAAGCTTTTGCAAAGTCTAGATATACTAAATCTATATTGTTTCTTTTGTCATAATTCGAGATAACTGTGTTGTAGAATTCGAATTATCTTTTTTATGTATACATATAGATATTTTTTCGGGAACGCACTACCTGTCAGGCAGTAACGCGCCCAGCTCTGACATTCAGTGACTACCCAATTCGCAGAGTGGGTAACGACAGTAATAATAAGAAAAATGATAACAATATCACTAATGATAATATTTAAAGTAATGATAATAATAACAAGTAATTTTTGTTTTCCCTACACTTTTTTCTTTTATCGTTTCCATATTTTTTTTTCACCCTTCAAATTTAGGCTAACCTGACCTAACCTAACCTCACCTAACCTAATCTAACCTAACTTCGTCAGCCACTTTGGGTATACCGGCCGCACAGCTGGCTGACAGCGAATATTCCCTTGGTGTCGGGAAAACAAAAGATAATCCAATAATAATAGTAACGATAGAAATAAAAACATAAATGAATAGATGAAAATGGCAGTATCTTATGTGATTATCCAAACTGGCTTCCCTAGCAGAACAAATCTCTCCGAGAATGTATTTTCATCAACGCGTATTCACGTGTATTGTAGAAGTACAGAATAGTGAAAAACCTCTCATGTTTATGCGGTGCTGTCAGGAAAGAAACGGATTTATGGTGACGAAGTTGCGATGTAGAATGTCGAGATTTCTTTGTGAACTCTTCGTCACGTCACCTCGTGGGTAGAGTGCCCCAGGGTACTCGCTTCTCTACCCTCCACCTCCGCATAACCATTCTTGAAAAACTTGTCACAAGAAACTCTCTCAAGCCTGTACATACCTAGACTAAGCCTAGGTATGTACAGGCTTGATAATTTTATTTCAAAGAAAATTGTTACATGTTTTTCTGCCCGGACATTTGGTCCATCTGTGACCTGAGGGCTGTTGGTAATTTTCTCAGGCTTGTGTGACAGATCTTTTCGTGTTCCCTAAAATATTTTTATCTCTGTATATATACTGTCTGTATCTCCTTTACTGTATTCCCTTGATGATGTCTTAGATTGACGAAAACGTTCGGACTACGTTTCTTATTTACCAGTGTTTTTTTCTGCAAATTATATTCGCGTGTCATTTGTGCAATACTGCAATATATATATATATATATATATATATATATATATATATATATATATATGTGTGTGTGTGTGTGTGTGTGTGTGTGTGTGTGTGTTGATGTGATAAAGGAACATGATACTAGTTTTCAGCCAACTACCAAAGTTTCAGGACTTGTTTGTATACATCATTTTGTTGTTGATTTTGTTTATGAGCGTCTAAACAATTGTTTGTTTTAAGAGAAGATGAGATAACTTTATGGATAGGGATTACGGGTGGTAAGGGACACGGAACTGCCTTATGGTTTCGTGCAGTTTCCCTCATTCTTATGTTCTTCTGTTCATCGTTTGCCTCCGATCTAGTTATGGACCAAAAGGTCTCATGTCGGTATACTCTTCCTTTGTAAATTTTCGTATTTCACTAATGTTGTTCCCCGTAATATTGTGATGTTTGTGATATACGAAACTGCTCAACGTTATTGACGGAAACAGGAGACGGGAAGGAGGAGTAGGCTATGCGTGTTATATAATGACTTACGGCGACATCAGGGAGGTCGCCCCGATGGGTAGTAGGGATGATGGGCTGATAATTACTGGGGCTCGACTCTGATGACCCGGTATAATAGTGGGAAGAAGACTTATGTGAAGGTGGCTATAGAGACGGAGGTTGTGTGTGTGTGAGAGAGACGGAGAGAGGTTGGGAAGTTACCTGATAACACAAATCGGGTCGTGTGCACAGACATGCACTGTATGGAGGGGGAGATAAGCTGATAACACAGATCGAGTCGGGTGCACAAACACTGTGTGTTAGGTTAAGGGGAATAGGTGTTGAGGGCACGAGTGTATTACCAATGCTATTGCAAATATGAACAAAGTATGGTGATAGGGAGGATCTACCTAGAATTCTTCTCAGCGGAACGGGATACCTTTCCATGTATTGTGATTGGCTCTCTGTGCAGGAAGAGGGCGTTTCTCATATTAATTTGTCCTGCATATCAGAATGGGGAGAACGGCTTGCTGCATCCATGTGACATAATGGTGTTGTGAAAAGCGAAAGAGTATATCAACTTTAGGCGTTGGTTCTGAGCCCTGACTGTAACAGGTAATCCGGTGGTGATGGTGATGCACAAGGGGACATTCTCTCTCTCTCTCCTCTCTATCATAGGTGGCAGTTTAATGACGTTTTATTCCTCGTAAAGCACACGCATTAGGACAACTTGTGAAAGAAACTGCTCTGAATGAGATAGCAGACTCATTAATCAAATTTTCAAGCGTCCGGAAAACAATAACAACGAAATCTGCAGAGTCGGTTTGGACAGTGTGGTAGCGGAGTTTGTGCAGTGCGTCCTGTTACACTGCACTGGGAGAGCTCCGTCCGTTGGGGGAGCTGTCCCAGTGCATGCATGGATACACAGAACGCTTAAAGGTAGAATGTGCACGTAGTAGGAAGGGGCTGGATTGGGTATGTTTGTGTGTTGTCTGAATAAGTAGCCAGGCCATCCCGACAGGGTTCTAACATGAAACCTTAGGTCTCATTTCACACGTATCGACTTTTCGCCGTGTTCCATCCACGACACGACGTCGTGCTTTCAAAAAAAACCTTGGGTGTCTATGGACGCTTTCGCACGTCACAACCATGGCCAATTGTGAAAGCATCCGTAGACATCCATGGTTATTTGAGAGGACGACGTCGTGTCGTGGACGGCGCACGGCGAAAAGTCGGTGTGTGTGAAACTATCCTTACATATGTATCGTTGTCCTCGCCCTTGTATTAGGCGAGTACGGTACTGCTGAGCCATCCGGGTCTCCATTGTAGGGCAATGTACCCCCCCTATTTTCCATAGAGGCGTTAATCCACTTAGAAGTGTTGGATAGGGGAAGTAATTAGTTTTACTAAATCTGAAATTGGGCCGATGAGGGTGCACGCTGTAACCGTGAGGGCGAATATGTCGAGAGTTGATTGTGAGAGTTGATGGTGAGAGTACAGCACCGGGGCGCAGAGGGGGAGGAGGAGGAGGAGGAGGAAGGGGTTGTTGATGATGCCGGGGCTTAGCTGGAGGATGAGGGTCGACGCTGTTGGTGCAGATGGATCTCGTTTGAACACAGTGCACGTTATACTTGCTATCACAAAGCATCATGGACTGATAATGTAATTTGTATAGTAAGTCATACACAACATGATTTTTTTTTTTAAGGAATCGAAGTTCTTTGTGTGTTCCTCCTTGGACATGTGGATCGAAGTCTCGTGGTGGTGACTCACTTGTACCGTTCTGGACCAGATCGAGGACCCGATTTGGAAGCGAGAGTTCCTGGATGTGGTAGCGAGTGCTTCCTCCTTTGGGAATCTTGGCTCAAGCGAGTTGTTTATTGCTTGCTTGTTGGAGACTTAATCTCCACAAAAAAGAGAGAGAAAATTTATTGTTCCTTTCAACTACTGCAATTCCTCCTTGCTACTAAAAAAAAAATCACTTTTGACTCCTACTATTCCTAGTTACTAAGAATTTTTTTTTTTTTTTTTTTTTTTTATACTATCCCTCCTTGTTGCTTAAAAGAAAAATTGTCACTTTTGACTGGCTGCTAATGAAAAAAAAAATCTTAATTTCTACTATTCCTCATTCCTGCTGAAAGAAAATGCTGGTCACTGTTAACTTGTATTCCTTCTTGCTTCTATTTTATCTTAATATATATATATATATATGTACATATATTTTTTTTTCTTCTTGTACTATTCCTCTTTGCTGCAAAATAAAATCACCTTCAACTATTACTATTCCTCCTTGCCGCTAGAAAAATAATATTGATCTATTTCAACTTCTATCTCAAACCTCTTCCTTACCGCCTCTATGACTTCACTTCTACACCACAATATTGACCCCAAGGATAGAGGCTCCGAATATTCCTGACATAATACTAATAATTGTCTGCTTTCCCGCTTGCAGTTTGATTCGGGAGAGAGAGAGTGTGTGTGATTGCGAGTCTGCTGTAATGAGTGAAGGGGATGTAGAGGGTTTGACCCTAATGGGGGGGAGGGGGAAGAGCCCCACTCCCCCCCTCTGCCCCCACTAGCATCACTTCGATGTTTGTGGGAAGCGAGATCGTGACAATGTTCCTCCGTGCTCTTGGACGGCCAGAGACAGGCTGTTAGCTTTAAACTCGTAATAAACATGGCGGTGGCAGCTTGGGCTCCCTGTGACTGTGCACGATGGAGGTGACTGTGGTGGAACAGTGATAATGGTCGAGTGGTGTGGTTGTGTCTGCCGAACGAGACGGGTGCGGTGGAGCGGGAGGTGTGACGTGGCGGCGGTGGCGGCGGCGGCGGCGGTGGCGGTGGCAGCGGTGGCGTGAGAGCAGGTGTGGTGGTTGAGCAGGGAGAAGGTCGAGGCGGAACGTTGGTCGCTGTGTCTGGCGCCTCCAGTAGTTGCCAGGCTCTTCGAAACCCTCGACCCTCTTGCAGCGACCGCGCTCTCGTGGTAGGACGATTTCCACGGTCGCGTGGGACTTTGTCCAGCTCGCGCACGGGTGCCTTCCGGGTCTTCAACCAATTCTGGGACGCCTCCTTCGTGGCCGGTCTCGGTGGTGGGAGTTTGCCGTGACTGCCCTCCCCCCCGCGTCGGGTATGTCCAAACTTCGTCGCGTGCAGCAGTTTCGTTGACGTGAAGGTGAACGGGGAAACGGGACCTAAACATTGGGTCTTGCTGCCCCATTGGGCGCAAGACTCTGGCGACAGCAGTGGTCTCCTTGCGGTCACAGACGCGCTAACTGCTTTGCCCCAGACAAAGGAGGAACTTGCTCCTGGGCTGCTTGGCGAGGTCCCGGGGGAAGAGACGATGACCCGAAGGCCTTTGGAAGTAGTGATATAGGTTCTGTAAAAGAATTGACGAGAAGACATGGCCGCGCGGTCGACCGGAAGCCTCAGAGGGCGACGACGAAGAAAACCGGTGTTCTCTTCTCTCGTGTTCTCTGCATCCTGGTGCTGAGAGCCGCGCGAAACGACTGTACATACTATATAACCAAGACTCTTTGTGACCAAGTCGTGGGTAACAGGTTCCACGACCTTATATGTAGTTCTTATCTCCTAGAAACTTTTATTTGTCAAAGGTAGCTCTTGTCGTAATCTTCTTAAGTCTGTAGAATGATAACGAATAGTATTTGAAACTTTTTTTGTATTGAGTTGTGTTTTGAGAAGGGACTTGCCCCCCCCCCCAAAAAAAAAGATATGTACTTCGAGAAGGCGGGTACCCATCGGGTGCCAAAGGTAAGGTGGCTTAGGCTTCTTACTCAGGCAGTAATTATGTAGAGCCAATGTTGAACGCCACTGTCCTCAACACGCAACCTCGTCGTGTTGTCTTGTGCCCCAAATAAAACCAACATTCGCCACGTGCAGCGAAGGTAAGGCGTGGTGAACAGGGTAAGGAAGGGGAAGGGAAGGGTAAAGGAAGGGAAGGGAGGGGAGGGAAGAGGTAATGGGAGTGGAAATGGTGGACCGGGTTGGTTGGGAAGAGGGTATCTTGTTTGTATGGGAGATATGGTACGTATACTCCACGAACACTTCCATCATGGATGTTGCTCTTTAAGGGCTTTGTTCTGGCTGACTACAGTGTTAACACACATGATGCCAGGGATATGTAACTTGTCCCT
>NC_134802.1:43815543-43818043 GCF_046742065.1 Oratosquilla oratoria | reverse complement strand
AGTGGCAGTGGCATCCTTAGGAACTCTGAGGAACGTCTACGGTAAAGACGAAGAAGAATCGCACCTCCCCCACGGGTTCTTCACCGTAAAGAGGGCGTGGCGGCTCCTCAGCAGCCCACAGGGAGGTCCACTGGTCCCAGCTCCCAAGAACCTCCCCCTCTCCCCCCCCCATGGACATCACACACTTCGACAGCGCCCCCCGGGGGAAGGGGAGGGGGAGGGGGGTCACTTGACCCACAGAGCATCCACGGGTCGAAAGCTTCATCCCGTTGGTGGGCGAAGTCGCTCATCTTGGCGACAGAAGTCGTGGGTTTGAAGACTCTTGGCGCCGGTGGCGACATGACGTCATAGGTTTGTGTTGACCCAATTGCACAGGAAAGGAGGAACGTTTGTAGGGTCCTCTCGCTTACTGTCTAGCTTTCGTGGAATTGGTCGGGGTCCCCGAACTACATGGGAATCCAAGATGATAGGCACAGGTAGTGATAGTTTAGATAGGCAGCATTTGCGTGTGTGTGTGTATACACATTTAGCAACCACAATTCACTTTAATTGTAAGCCATCAACGTCGAGGAACTCGAGGAGGCATACATGCAGAAATTGATCTTGATTGCGCAATGGGCTAAGTCACTGTCACTTGTTACGTGTTAGCGGAGGTTCGAGTCCTTAGCTTGAATGAAATAGGTTGACGACAACCAGAATAAAAGGAAAAGTAGCATTCGGTAAAGAAATGGCCGCGTGGTAACCCAACGGATACCTTGTCGATCTCATGAGCTTGGTACCCTAAGGTGAAGCGGAAAAAATAAAATGAACAGAAGCCAAATTGAAATAAAAAGAGTTTTGTCATAAAAGCCCTCAACCTGATTTGCCTTGATGTCCGCTGTGTGCAGATTGGATTAACCTCATCCCGTGTCGCGTGGCATTTTTTTTCTTTTATCATCGCTGTCGTCAGACGATTTTATTCGGCTCTATAGCTCCCCTATCGATTAAAAAAGGGTTAGTGCCTAACTCGCTTACTGACTTCCTCTGGTTGGCGCCGGGCGATTTATTTCGTTTCATTGGCGCCGAGCGATTTATTTCGAATCTTTGATGCCAGTCAATTTCTATCGATTCTTTGGCGCCGAGCGATTTCTTTCGATTCTTTGGCGCCCTGCCATATAAAAAATGCAGGAAAACAAAACCCAGAAGACACAAAAAAAACTGAACACTGCCATGGATAGTTATAACAGAAATGCGGTCGAGTGGATATATGAATGGATATATATCGGAATTTGTGTTTAAATTTGGCAGATTTAGATTTACGAAGGAAAGAGGCAAGAACCGGTTTACAAATAGAGTGGTTAACGAATGAAATAGACGTAGTAGCCATGTAGTCAACGCTGAAACTATCGGTGGTTGAAACTATCGGTGGTTTTAAGAAAAGGTTAGATAACTTTATGGATGGATATGATGGGTGGTAATGGACATGGAACTGTCTAGTATAGGCCTTATGGTCTCTTCTAGTCTCCTTCATTCTTATGTTCCTGTGTAATATTTTTAATCTAGGAAAATTTCGCTGTTACAAGTTGTATTAAGGGGAAAAGCTTGTGAAGATAGTAAGGTAATTCAAGGTGCTTATAAATTGAATTAAATTCGGTTGGTTTAAAAGGTTAAGTTACAGTTAGGTTATGGTTAAGTAACTTGCAGACCAAGAAGTAAAAGTGTGAAAGGAGTAAGGTAATTCAAGATGTATATACATTGAATTAATTCCAGTGATTGGAAAATTAAGTTGTAGTTAAATTACAGTTAGGTTATGGATAAGTATTTTACTGACCAATAACTACGTTGATGGACCTTGATTTCGTAAATCACAATGCATTGATGATAATTGATGGGAGACTTCAATACCACAGCCGTGAACTGGGAAGAGCAGAAACTTGATGGAGGGATTTGCTTTAAAATTTCTTGAAGAAAGTTGCCCAAAGCACCATGATTAAGAATCTGACCGTGAAAGCAGAAGTTGAAGTTTACAGTCGTTTCCCATGATCAGAATTTTTATTTAGTTTTAAACTAGATTTTAACTTTGAAACGGATACGTATGTGTCGATAAGTGATGGACGACTCGAGAGGAATGTCGAGATTTGCAAAACAATTTGAATTGTTCTAAGATGGTTCGTGATGGTATTTCATGGGAGCAGAGCTATCATCCTTCCTCCTGACCAAACTAGACTGAAAAAAAGACCGACTCTCAAAATCAGACATGAAATTCCAAAATGAAAGTTATTTTGAGGTCCTTTAAGAATAGCTCCCCCCACAAAAAAGCAAGAAAAAAAAGGAAAAATATATATATACACACACACATATATATATATATGGGATATACTGTTTTCTTCCGATTTCCTTAGTGGTTACCAGCAAAATTTGTGGATCACGTGTTGTTAATAGTGATCTTTCTGCATATATATATATGTATATATGTGTGTATGTATATATAGATGATTTTTATGATAGCGCAGAGGATATA
>NC_134802.1:43808043-43813043 GCF_046742065.1 Oratosquilla oratoria | reverse complement strand
ATGTATATATAAAACCGAGGAAGATGGATCAGGAAAAAACGGGTCTTCTAGTTTATTTCTGACTGGTTTCAGGACATTTTTGTGAAGAAGCTCAGGGAGAGACTAGTCAGGAATAAACTCTGACCAAGGTACTTGTATTTTTATATTGACCTTCAACTTGTCAGTGTCTCAAAACACACACACACACACACACACACACACACACACACACACACACACACACACACATACATACAAATAACTCATGATAGCGCAATTGGTTAAGTGACTGTCTATTTGTTACGTATCGGCTAGGTTCGAGTCCCCAGCCCCATAGCATATTAGTTTCCGAATATGCTTCCATCGAGCTCCTGTTAGTCTCGATTGTGTGTGCAAGGAATTGAAATGGACAAGTTAGTCTGGTTGATAAGGTGAATATATATATATATATATATATAGATATATATATATATATATATATATATGTATGTATGTATGTTTAAGACAGATTGAACATTTTAGAAGCTCTGCCAAGGGATTCGAACTTTGACCTGTGCCTCGTGATCATGCACGCACAGGTCAGGGTTCGAATCCCTTGCCAGAGCTTCTAAATATATATATATATATATATATATATATATATATATGTATGTATGTATGTATATGTATAATCATGCTACACTTTTCGATTTTACACACTAGTGTATTTTGGCACCGTGTGACATTTTTCATCCAATCGCTCTTTTAAAATAGGCGCGTTCCATTTGCCAATCGTTAATCCTAATAACTCTGCTCGCTTTTTGGATGTTTGCACAACAGGGCAGCCAAATTGGCCTCGTCTGTCTGTCACAGCCTCTGTCTTTGTCTCTCTGTCTGTCTCCCGTTTGTTTGTATCCGTCGGAAAAAAGGAATATCCGAGATGGCAAACTCGAAATCTGATTTTTGACGAGTTTAGAAATTCAACGATAAACCAGAGGCGCCCTCCCCCCCTCTTTTTTATTTTATTTTTATTTTATTTTATTTTATTATTATTATTTTTTTCTTCTTCTTCATTTGTTAGGCCTTATTGAGCGTCCGGGGTGGTGAAGGAAATGGATTTTTCACTATATACTGTTGTATCTTTTGTTTATTTCATTTCTGTGGTCGCTCTTTTATCAGTGTATCAGTTATACTATCTGTGTGTGTGTGTACGTGCGCGCTCGCATGTGTGTGTACATGCGTATGAGTGTATGCGTGCGCATATGTGCTTGTGTGCGCGTATATGTTTGTGTGCGCGTATGTGTGTTTGCGCGCGCGTATGTGTTTCTGTACGTGTGTGTGTGTGTGTGTGCTCATGTGTTTGTGTGTATGTATGTGCGCGCGCGTGTGTAATCGAAAACCTGTCTTACACGAAAATGATGAAATACTTCCGCGTAGCCGTAGGGGCAGAAGAGCGGGATTGCCTAGAAGGATAGAAGCGCTGGTGAAATAGACTCCATAACAGCTATAGTAACAAGGGCGGAGGTGACACCCTGGGTCACAGCGCAGCGCCTCCCGCCGCAAGTTTCTCGATGTTGTTACGATACTGTAGTATGTGCGCTTCACCTAAACCAGTTGTACCAGTTGCTTTTAACCTTGAGAACATTGTTCCCCAAGGAAGCCATAAAAAAAAAAAAATACATATATATATATATATATATATATATATATATATATATATACACACATGCTGGTACATTGTGACAAGTTGATGAAGGTGGAAAAAGAAGTCACGGGTCTAGTTCCGAGTTTCACATTCCTCTGAAGAAGCATAGAGCGAAACCGGTCAGGAATAAACTCAGTAACTCGGAACTAGACCCGTGACTTCTTTTTCCACCTTCATCATATATATACATATATATATATATATTTATATATATACATATATATACATATATATATATTTGCCATTTCTATGTGATGTGATGTAAGAGGAGCATATCACAAATTTTCACATACAAGATAATTATGAGTGTCAACTTTGTAAAAAAGCAAAGGATTTCTCTTCATCAACATTTTATTGTTATTATTATTATTTATTTATTCATTTATTTATTTATTTGTTTTATGGATTTATTATTATTATTATTTTTTATTAATTTATTTAGTTATCTGTATTTATTTTTATTTATTTATTTATTTATTTATTTTATCTATTTATTTATTTATTTTTTAGGAGTATGAATTGGGAGGAAAATGAAGGGGATCCACAATATTGAGATTTCACGGAGGGCGGGAATAGAATAAAAAAAATCGAGAACCACGGTGTCGTAAACTTTAGTTAGGACGTCTGCGTATTCGTTATCCCACATACATACATATACCAAAAGCTTTTACCCCCTTACAAAGGATTTAGCCAAAAAAACAAAGGCATAGAAACCACTCCCACCCATTCCATCCCGAACATACTCCACTCCCCTCCACCCTCTTCCCTCCCTCTTATCTTGGCACCTCCTGGATGCCAAGTTACCTAAGAACGGAAGAACCGTGGTTGGCTTAGGCGTTGATGGACAAGTATGAAGTAGCGATGGATGATTTGTCGATGGAAATGGATGAGATGTCTAGGTTGCTGGAACGGGAAATGGAAATGGATTGAGTTAATGGATGGATGGATGGATGGGGTGTGGTGTAGAATGATGGTGCTCAGGGAGTGAATTTGAGTTAACACCAAGAGGCGCTCATCTATGACAGAGGTCGTCACTTTTGCCCTAAGTGCTCGTAATGCCCGGGCAGATGGTAGTTGTGGGTACCTACAGGACTCGAACCCGGGTCCTCGCTGTTACGAAGGACTGTGAGAACGTAACATGTTGCTCGGTATGCACCTGGGTGTGTGTGTAGTGTATTAAAATAGGAATGGAGGAGACTTGAAGAGACCATAAGGCCTACATTAGGCAGTTCCAGGTACTTTACCATCTGTCATCCCTATCCATAAAGTTATCTAATCTTCTTTTGTAACAAACAATTGTTTCAACGCTCACAAATTGTTACTAAACCTATTCCATTTGTTAACCACTCTATCGGTAAACCAGTTCTTGCCTATTTCCTTCTTAAACCTAAATTTGTCCAATTTAAACCCATTACTACGAGTCTTGCACTGTTGTCTTAATATGATGACCTTGCCTGCATCACCCATGTTAAAGCCCTTGACCCATTTGAATACTTCAGTTTGTATTGACCTGCCAACATTGGGTTGGTCGTGGATGGGGATTCGAGTTATCAAGGATAGTTCGTCAGAGATAAGGTTTTGTATTCGTAGTTGTTAGTTTTGTTAGTCTTCCTCTAGTATGTGCCCTTGCCCACAGCGTTATGTGGATGTCATTTTAATAATGAAAATGACAATAGAAAACGTGGTAGCGAAAAAGGCGCCCTTGTGATTATTGAGTATGCTCGTGTACACACACAGAAACACACTCTCACACACTCGTGGCGCAGTGGTAGAGTACCCGGCCGCCACTACAGCAGTCCGACTCCGAATCCCGCCCAGGGGTGAAATAATTTCAGTATCACTGCGCTGCGGGTCGTTACTCCAGCTCTCATGGGAGGGGAGTCGGGTGTGTGCGTGTAAGGTCACAGCATTGCTCATAGATCGGTCTTATATGAGCTCTGAGCTCTCTTCTGGGAGGGAAATAGCTGTGGATCACGAGTCTGACAAGTGATCCAAGTCCATGGTGAAACACACACACACACACACACACACACACACACACACACACACACACACACACACACACACACACACACACACACACACATTACCACAGAATAAGGCACTGCCTGAAATGAAACTTAACATGCTCTACATTTTTATGGAGTTCCAAAAAGCCCATCAATGCTTGCGAATGTGCATCGAGAACAGAATCTTGTTCAAGAAACACTCTTGGTAATTGAGGGAGAGAACCAAGGGAGTGGAGTTCCTACTGCTCTTGGTATCCTCTGCAGGAGGGCGTAGTTGCAGGAGATTCGCATTGTTTCCGTCAGACCCCCTGAGACGGCAGAGCTTCCGGAGTGCATCAGCTCCATGGGGACAGTAACGGTTTTAAATTGGACACATTTAGGTTTAAGAAGGAACTAGGCAAGGAATGGTTTATCAACAAAGTGGTTAACGAATGGAATAGACTTGGTAACCATGTAGTTAACGCGGAAAAAAAATGGTTGTTTTAAGAGATTATATAACTTGGATAGGGTAGCCTGGTAACGAGCATGGAACCAGAAGAGGCTGGACGACCGTGTTGTGAACAGCTGCCCAGGATGTAACACTTCACCCCATACCATACAACACATAATGGAAGACTGCATTATACACAATCATGCACGCAAACAACACAACATACACTCTATAAAGGATTTGTGGGAAAACCCAGTTTCGGCTGTGGCCTTCCTTGGGGAGACGGGACTGCTCGGACAGACAGTCTAGGGAACGACAACAACAACAACGAGCATGGAACTGCTTAGTGTAGGCCTTATGGTTTCTTTGCAGTCTTCTTCATTCTTATGATTTTCTTATAAGCTCGGTCTGTACGGATCCTCCAGAACCTTCTTGCATCGGCAACGGGGAATCGAGGTTTCCAGGTAGACACCCGACCCAGCATCTTGGCGCCGCAGCCTCTTGGCTCTTGCTTAACACATACATAGCGAGCGAGGTTCTCAGCAGTCAGGCCGGATCGTGATCAAGAGAAGGATTAGGTCAGAGCCTTCCAAGCCTTCTCGCTGACCTGCTGACCTGACCTGTCAGGAATACCTCGAGACGCCTTTGACCTTCCCTCATATCAGAGCCAGGTCGTGTTTAGTGACCTGGTTTATTAAAATGTCTTAATGTTGGAGTAATGTACACGGCGCGCGCACACACACACACACACACACACACACACACACACACACACACACACACACACGAGTCCAACTCGTGATCCAAGACCATGGTGAATCACACACAAACGCACACACACACACTCATGCTCGCACACCACATGTGCGTGTATATAGATAGATACATAGATACATCG
>NC_134802.1:43773043-43803043 GCF_046742065.1 Oratosquilla oratoria | reverse complement strand
GGTGACACTATGCTTTGTGACGCTATTTTGACTGAGGAAAAGCAATTTTATTCGTTTCAGGGGACGGACCCCTGACTGAAAGCTGTCTTCAGCGGTCGAGACCCCTATTCAGGTCGAAAATCATATCCTCAAATGTGTATATATATATATATATATATATATATATATATATATATATTTTTTTTTTTTTTTTTTTTCTAAAATAGACTATTTCAAGGCCGTCTCCGTATTGAATATAGTAGCAAAAGGAGACTGTGGGTGCAGGGATGCCATTTTCTGGGAATTTTCCACAAATTTGTGTCCGAGAAATTTGCTCACACGTGATGTTTTGTGAGCAAATTATATGTTGCAATGAACTTATTTGTGTATATATTAATTCCTTTTTTTTGTGAGGAAAAATGTGGAAATCCAGATTTCCTTGTGGGAATTTTGTGGAAAAAATCTCGCTCATTTGTGGGAACTGGCATACATCACAGTGGATTGTAAGAAATGACGGGAGGAAGATTTTAGAGCAGGAGACCTCGCTCGACCGAGGTGGCGAGCGTAGAAATTGTCTTTGGGAAGGTCGGAGAGGGACGAGCAGGAAAAAAAAAAAAAAAAATGAAGTGGCTGTCATTCACAGCCTTCGTCGCGAAATTGATTTTTCACTTTTTTTTCTCTCATCTTCTTTTTCATCTTCTTCGTCTTCTTCTTAATCTGCTTCCTCTTCTGCTTCTTGTTTTTCTTATTATTCTGCTTTTTATCATTATTATTATTTTTCTGTTTCTTATCATTATTGTTATTATTATTATTAATACTCAGCTTCATCTTCCTATTATCATTCAGCTTCTTCTTATTCCTCTTTTTCACTTTCTGCTTCTTCCTCCCCCTCCTCCTCCTCCTCCTCCTCCTCCTCCTCCTCCTCCTCCTAACAGCAACCCATATCCCCATGGATATGGATCCAATGGCATATCCAATGTAAGCCACTACAATGGGCCGGCCTGTTTAGATGTTAATCCGCAATCGTAATTCTCAGTAGAGGAGAATATCTATACCAGAATCGGTCGTCAGACCTCGCGACTGACAACAGGTTAAAGAGAGAAAGACGATAAAAACCCACAGACCCCAAAAGAACTCCAATTTCGGGGTCAGGGCCCTTTGAAGTTCGAACTGCGGAAGGAATTCGCGGTTTACTTTCGAGATCGCGACGTTGGCAAGAACCCTTTGGAGATCTTTCGCGCCTCTTCCACCTTCTGGCCCTGCCTCTGGTGTTCGCGTTCCTATACCAAGAGTCTACCTCTTATCTCATTATCTCATATTTATATCATCCAGTTTCTTAGTTGATTGGAAACTAACGTTCCCTCTAAGCCAGCGTTTCTCAACCAACCTTCAAAATAAATTGCATGTCTCAAGGAATCCCTACGCCAAAAAAAGAAAAAAAAGAAAAAAAAAAGAAAAAAAAATCACATATACCATATCTTTCTCATTTTATTTTCGTCGTAATAATAGGTTAGATAGGATGATGTCTGTACTACATTATTACAATAACCAAGAACATATCGTGCGTATTTAATTATATCACGTATATAAAATTAAATAAAAAATCAAAAGTGGATTAGCTTATCTCACTTGTTCTCGCGGAACCCTTAGGGACCTTTTGCGGAACCTTAGGGTTCCGGGGAACCCTGGTTGGTTCAGAAACGTTCCTTCTAAGCTGTTAGCTCACATAAAGACAAAAATGTGCGCACACAAGGTTTTCAAATGATATTAGAATCCATTCAATAAAGAAGTTCCACCCAAACATCATCTCATAAATTCTCTAAAAATATGGTAACTTGCCATCCGTCAAAACAATAATTGCTTTGTTTGTTTGTTTGTTTGTTTTCTCTTCTAACTATATTGCAAACGAAATTACTTCGCCGCCATACTTTTCAGAGAAGACAAAGTTTGCACACAAGCTAATTTCTGCGCACACTAACAGAAAAAAAAATAGAGAAAGATTGCTGGATACCACTTTAAGATCACTGATTTAAGATCGTCAGATATTCACTGACTATTGCCCTGTAATAGTTTTCTGTCTGGGCATAAAGGTGTGAACCTCAACGGCCCCCCTACCCTCCCGCCATTTAAGAGGTCCACGGAAGGACCCTAGGATGAGAAATTGTTCCTTTCATTGTCTTTGGTTCCTTCCTGGTCCTTGACCCTTGACCCTTGATCTCTAATGGCGATGCTCCCGGGGCGCCAGGGAGGGTGTGTCGTGGTCAGGTAATTAGAATTTTTTTCTTCTTCTTCTTCTTCTTCTTCTTCTTCTTCTTCTTCTTCTTCTTCTTCTTCTTCTTCTTCTTCTTCTTCTTCTTCTTCTTCTTCTTCTTCTTCTTCTTCTTCTTCTTCTTCTTCTTCCTCCTCCTCCTCCTCCTCCTCCTCCTCGACTTGTGCTAAATGGGCAAGAAGCTCAGTGTAGTGTGAAAAGACATTTTTTTTGCGGTTGGCGTGGTGGGGGTGACACGGAACGCTACGTTACGTGTCACGTCACACCACGTCACGTCGCGTCACAGCACACCACACCACATCACGTCTTACCACGTTACACCATTTCACGTCAGGCCACTCCTAGTCACGTCACACCACGTCACGTCTTACCACGTTACACCATTCCACGTCAGGCCACTCCTAGTCACGTCACACCACGTCACGTCACAACACACCACGTCGCAGCACAGCACACCATGTTACATCACGTCTTACCACGTCACACCATTCCACGTCGCTTCACACTTAGTCACGTCACGTCACATATCACCCCACGTCACACGAAGAATACGAGACGTTATGAATAACGATTGAGGAAGAAGAAGAACAAGATCAGGAGGACCTCGACCTTCGAGGACGAGGGGGATCTCTGTGAATCTGAATAAAAAATGTTAAAGTGAACAGTGGAACAGAATCGCTGAGGTGACCACTCATCTCCAAAAGAGTTTTGAGGACTAAAATGTTTATTTCTCGATCTATTTGTTTGTTTGTATTAAGCTTTGAAACCAAGAACCATCTCTCTCTCTCCCCAGTCTAGATTGGCTTTCTCCTCATTTCCTTCTCTTCCTTCCTCTTCCTTCCTCTTCCCTCCTCTTTCCTCCTCTTCCCTCATCCTCTTCCCTCCTCCTCTTCCCTTCTTCTTTATCCTTCTCGTTTTCTCCTCTACATCCTCCTCGTCCCTCCTCATCTTCCTCCTTCTCCTGCCTCCTCTTCTTCCCCTTCCCCTTCTTCTTCCTCCTCCTCTTCCTTCTCTTCCCCTTCTTCTTCATTCCCCTCTTCCTCATCTTCTATCTCCTCTTTCTCTTCTTATTCTTCCCCTTCCTCCTCGTCCTCCTTGTCCTCTTCTTCCTCCTTCTCGTCTTCCTTGTCCTCCTCATCTTCATCCTCCTTCTCCTCGTCCTCCTTCTCTTCCTCCTCCTCCTTCTCCTCTTCCTCCTTTTGACCCCTCTCCCCCCAACACGTATCACCTCCCGTTTGCTTGCTCTCACATCCCGAAGTCTTCTTTCCAGTCCGCCAGTCAGCGAGCTTTCCCTCTAGCTTGCTCGCCGCCTTGATGAGGGGTCTCTTGCATCGGTTCGTATTCCTTATACGCCATGCATCACTGGAGGATTCGAACCGCCTCTCCATCACTCCCCCTTCCCCTCCTCCTCTTCTTCCTCCTCTTCCTCCTCCTCCTCCTCATCATCATCATTGTCACGACATGTCCGTCATATGTATGTCTGTCTATCTGTCTCATAACCACTCACCGTCCTCCTCCTCCTCCTCTTCCTCCTCCTCCTCTTCCTCCTCCTCCTCTTCCTCCTCTTCCTCCTCCTCCTCCTCCTCACTGTCACGACATATCCACCATCTGCTTGTCTATCTATCTGTCTCCCCACCCTTCCCTCCTCCACTCCTCCACCTCGCTCCACCCCAACCTCCACCTCCTCCCCAATAAGCTCCCACCACCTGCCTCTTCACCCCCCCCCCCCAATGCTCTTCTTCCTCTCTTGTGAAGTCTCCCAGACGCCTTCGTCGGCCCGTTGTTGCCTCTCCCTCCTCTCCCTCCTCTCTCTCTCCTCTCTCACCTCTCCCTCCCCTCCTCTCTCCTCTCCCCTGTCCCTCTCCTCTCCCTCACCTCTCCCTCTCCTTTTCCTCTCCTTTTCCTCCCCTCCTCTCTCTTCTCTCTCTCTCCTTTCTCTTTCTCCTCTCCCTCCCCCTCCTCTCTCCTCTCTCCTGTCCCTCTCTTTTGTCCCCTCTCTCTCCTCTCCCTACCTTCCCCTCCCATTCTCTCTCTCCTCTCCTTCCTCTCACTCTGCCCTCCTCTCTCTCTCCCTCTACTCCCCTTTCTCTCCCTCCTGTATCTCCTCCCTCACCTCTCCCTCTCCTCTTCCTCCTCTCCCTCTTCTCTCCTCCCTCATCCCTCCTCCCTCCTCCCGTGGCGCTCATCTCTCTGACCAATGCTTCTTATTCTTCTTCCTTTTCTTATTCTCCTTCTTCCCTCTTTCTTCTTCTTCTTTTTCTTCTTTCTTCTTCTCTTTCTTCTTTTTCTTCTTTTCTTCTTCTCCTTCTTTTTCCTTCTCCTTTTTCCTTCTCCTTTTTCTTCTTCTTCGTCTTCTTTTTCGTCTTCGTCTTCTTCGACCCTCAGCAGCGTCTCGTCATCAGTGCCTCATCCATCCTTCGTCGTCGTCGTCGTCGTCGTCGTTGTCTTCGTCGTCGTCGTCGTTGTCTTCGTCTTCGTCGTCGTCGTCGTCGTCGTCTTCCTCAATGCATCGATGCCCTTCCTCCTGCACGTCTTCACCTTCCATTCCCTTTTTATTCTAATTTATTTATTTTTTCTTTGACATTTTTATTCTGCCCGTCCATATTTTCTTTTCTTCCGTTATCGTTTTCTTGTATCGACGTTTTCCATAAGTCGTTTCTTAGCTCTTCATTTTATTTTATGTTTGTGTTTCGAACCTTTCTTAATGTGTATATATATATATATATATATATATATATATGTGTGTGTGTGTGTGTGTGTGTGTGTGTTCACCTTGGTCTTTGGATCACGTGTTGGACCCGTGATCGATAGCTATTTCCTTCCCGGAAGAGAGCTCAGAGCTCGTATGCCCGATCAGTTGGTAATGCTATGACCTTACACACCCACACACACCCCCAACTCCCCGCCCACGAGAGTCAGAGTAACGACCCGAAGCGCAGCGATACCGAAATAATTCCGGCCCTGGGCAGGATTCGAACCAGATACTGCGGGCACCACCGCGCTGGCAGTCCAGTGCTCTACCAACCGTGTGTGTGTGTGTGTGTGTTTGTATGTGCTTGTATGCGTGCATGCTCGCACGCACACACACACACGAGTACAATAAACCAATATTGGCTTCATCACCAAAAATCCTTGTTCAAGCAGTTTATAAAATGAAAATTATTTTTCGGCCAATAGGAATCGTTTCTCTTTTGTTTTGCGAGGCTTCAGATCCTGACTTTGTGAAAGTTCTTCATCCTATTAAAACTTCCGCTGCAGATGTCTTAGCTTTTTTTTCTGTTGATTGTCTGCAACAGTTCTTGTGTTTCGAAAGATACTCTGCTCTTGTCACGCTTGCAATAGACTCGCCACTCTCGTCATTTTGATACTGATAGGCTAGTGTTTCTGTGTTACCTGTTTGTTTATTATTTAACTATACCTATGCATTTATTTTTATTATTATATATATTATTTTTTATGTATTTATTTATCTATCATTATTATACCTTTTTTCGCATCCGACCTAATTATGGACCAAAAGGTCTCCTGTCGGCATGCTCCGCCTTTGTAATTCTTTTGTGGTGATGGTGGTGGTTGTGATGATGGTGTTGATTTTGGTGTCCTGGCCCATCAAAATTTGATTTAAAAACATTGATGGACTTCCTCAGAAGCTTCCTGAGATCCTGAGGTCTTCTTCGCCTTGGCAGAGGAGAGATCCCTCGTCAGTTGGACCACTGGTCCACTACCTTTGGTCCATAGACCCTTAGTGACCCGCGGGGGTCCACAAGTGGGAACACTAACGTAAGTCTAGTGGGAGTTTAGTGGGTGCAAAGCGATTAGAATTTCAATCAATCAAATCAGCCATCCTGAGTCCACTGCTGAACAAAGGCCTCCTTCATAGCATTCCATGAATCACACGACCGTGCCATCCTCCGCCACGTCACTCCTGCAAACTTCTCGATCTCGTCTCTCCACCTTCTGTCTGGTCTCCCTCTTCCACGCTTCCTGTCTCGCGGCGTCCACTCAGTAACACACTTGCTCCATCGCTCATCAGTCGTTCGCACTAACTTACCTGCCCAATTCCACTTCCTCTCTTTTACCGCCTCTACAATATCTGTCACTCTAGTCTGCTCTCTCGTCCAACTTGCTCTCTTTCGGTCTCTCAGCGTTATTCCCATCATTGATCTCTCCATTCTCCTCTGTGCTGTCCATAGTTTATTTTCCATCGCCCTCGTCAGCTTCCAAGTCTCACACCCGTAGATTATTGCTGGTAGGTTAGAATTTAGTGTTGGAATAATCTCCTGGAGGTCAACGAACAGAAATTCATTAATATGGAGTTCTTGCGAAAATATGTTGAGACCCTCAGACTAAGACCAAGACTCTGACCTGTAGCGCACTTGAGAGAGAGAGAGAGAGAGAGAGAGAGAGAGAGAACAAGGGAAACGAAAACAAACACGACAAAATAATATGGGAATATTGATTTATTCCACAAAGTAAGTCCTTTCGCTATGAATAAAACATGTATGTATATACCAGTGCCCTTTCCCAACATCGTGTAAGGACGGAAAGGGGACCGGGGAAGTAACCTCGTCAAGGTATGCCTCGACTCTTCAAACGAGAAAAATGCGGATAGGGGGATCCCCAGTCCCCAAACTCCGCCCCGGCTTAGTATCCTTTTACGTCATTCGTGGTAACACAGTAGTGGCATTCTTGTCCCCGGTGGTACACTGTGCGGCCGGATTGGGGTAATGTTAAGAGTAGTTTGAGTTTTGGTAACGCCCCACCCCAACTCCCTCTCTCTCCTTACCCCTCTCTCTCTCTCTCTCTCTTTATATATATATATATATATATATATATATATTCTATCTCTCTCCCCTCTCCTTCTCTTTCTCTCTTTCCCTCTCACTCTCCCCTCCCTTCTCCTTCTCTCTGTCTCTCTCTCTCTCTCTGTCTCTCTCTCTCTCTCTCTCTCTCTCTCTCTCTCTATATATATATATATATATATATATATATATATATATATCCCCTCTTCTTCCCTTTCTCTCTTTCCCTCTTTCACTTCCCCTCCCTTCTCCCTCTCTACCTCTCTCTCTTTCTCTCTTTCTCTATACACACATACACAGACACACATACACTCCTAGGGTAGAGGTTATTGTCGTGTCCTCCCTCGATTGAGGCCCCGAGTTCGCGTTGTTGTACCATCTATGTGTGTATATATATATGTGTGTGTGTGTCTGTGTGTCTGTGTGTGAAAGGTCAAACCATTATTCATCGGATCGAAGAGTGCAGAACGTGGTTCAAGACTATAGTGAGTCACACACACACACACAAACTTACACACACACACACACACACACACACACACACACACAAACTTACACACACACACACACACGCACACGGGCTCACACAGGTACACAAGCGTGTACATGGACTTACACAAATTGAAACATGAGACTACACATTGGCTTAACCTTGCAAGCCACGCGTTTGAAAAGAGGTCTATTACCTTCCAAACAAGGGAAGGTAGGCTGCCTCAAGAATGGAGGGTAAACTCTGTTGAAAATGCAAATGGATTAAATTGTTTTAAGAAAATCACCTAAGCAAGATGCTGTAATGGCTGTCATTTATTTTATATTGTTTGTTTGTTTGTTATTATTTGTTTATTGTTATTTGCTTGATTTTTATTTATTATTTATCTGTCAGTTTATTATTACTGTTTACCTGTTTATTATTCAACTATGCCTATGCATTTATTTATTTATTTATTGAATTTATTATTATATTATTATAATTTTTATTTATTTTTCTTTTGTTTATTTATCATTATTATATTTTTTCAGCATCCGACCTAGTTATGGACCAAAAGGTCTCCTGTCGACATGCTCCTCCTTTGTAGTCCTTTGTGAAAAAAACATGTGTTAAACCAAGAACGAAATGTGTGTCTGTCAGTCTCTCTGTCTGTCCTGTCTGTCTTTACAAATATCAAAAAAACTCGAACCCTGTCCCTCAACACGCCATGATCCAGTCAACCTTGAGGACACCCAAGAGAAATGTCAAAAATGAAGTAGATGGAGGAGGAGGAGGAGGAGGAGGAGGAGGAGGGGAAGGAAAGAACACGACCAGGCAGAGGAGGAGGACCAGGAGTATTGGAAAGAGGAGGTGGAAGAAGAAGAAGACCAGAGGAGGGGGAGGACTAGGAGGACCTGGAGTATTTGAAGGAGGAGGAGGACCAGGAATATTGGAAGGAGGAGGTAGAAGACCAAAGGAAGACCAGGAGGACCTGGAATATTGGAAGGAGGAGGAGGTGGAAGAAGACCAGGTAGAGGAGGAGGAGATGGTGGAGGAAGAACAGGAGGAAAGATGGGCTCCAGCCGCAGCTGGAAAGAAGACACTCTTCTCTTCTTTCTTCTTTTCTTATTTTCTCTCTTCTTTCCTCATTCTTCCTCTTCTCTCCTCTTCTCTCCTTTCCTCTCTTCTCCTCTCCTCTTCTCTCTCTTCTCTCCTCTCTTCTCTCCTCCTGGAAAGAGCACGTTCCAGTTTTCGTTCACTTATGGGTTACCCAGAGCACTCGCTGGCTCCCAGGGAAGGAAATCGACTTTCTAAAAGGCGAGGTGTAGGTGGAGGAGATGAAAGATGAGGCGGAGGTGGAGATGGAAGAGGAGGCGGAAGTGGAAGAGGAGGTGGAAGTGGAGGAGGTGAAAGAGTAGGTGGATCTGGAAGAGGATGTGGAGGTTGAAATGGAAGAGTAAGTGGAACAGGAAGTGGAGAAGATGGAAGAGGAGGTAAAAGTGGGGGAGATGGAAGAGTAGGTGGAGGTGGAAGAGGAGATAGAGGTTTAAGTGGAAGAGGAAGTGGAGGAGATGGAATAGGAGGTAGAGATGGAAGAGGAGGTGGAAGTGGTTGAGGTGGAGGAGGAGATTGAGGTTGAAGTGGAAGAGGAAGTGGAGAAGATGGAAATGGAGGAGATGGAATAGAAGGTGGAGGTGGAAGTGGTGGAGGAGCTCAAGCGGAAGCAGAAGCAGGAAAGAGAGGAAGAGGAAATGGATTTGGTGAAAGAGGTGGTGGAGTAAGTGGAACGAGCGGTGGAGAGGAAGAATCATGGTGGTGGAGGAGGAGGATAGGGAGGAGGAGGACGAAAACGAGGACGAATAAGTGAGTAGGGTGAAGAAGAAGAAGATAAAGCAGGAAGCGGACAAGAAGAAGAGGAAGGAGGAGGAGGAGGAGAAGGACTAGAGAAGATGGAATTTGATTGTGAGAGGAGGAGGAGGAAGAGGAAGAGGAGGAGTGTGAGTTGGCCCACAAGGAGGAGAATGTAGCAAATTTTTTAAGAAAAAAAAGGATGAATGTGAACGAAGAAGAAGAAGAAGAACGGAGTTTATCTTTCGAGTGGTGTCTTGGGAAAATCACGCAGAGTGAGGGGGGGAAGGGTGAGGGAAAAGATGATCTAAGAGAAGAGGAGGAGTCTGACGAGAGACGGAAGTCGAGGATGAGGTGAAAGGAGGACGAAGTCGCGTAGGAGTCTCAGCTATTCCTCCGTCATGAACTCCTTCGGATTGATGTATTTCTCCATTTACCCTCTTCAAAATAATAATAATAATAATAATAGTAATAATAAAATAGATAAATAAAAAAATAATATAAAATAGATTAAAAAAAAAACAATGGCCTTAAAAATCATGACCATCATAAATGGACCAATAAATAAATAAATAAATAAATAAATAAATAAATAAATAAAATAGAAATAATAAAATAAGCCCAGAAAAAGACATCAAATTCATTACATTATTCAGGTTATACACAATAATGGCAATATACATTCATATCATTAAAAAAAATCAATCATCAATTAATTTTTTTATTTACTCATTGCCGTGTAATATTTTATCCCCAAGGAGTAAATTTACCCATGGTTGAGAATCACTGGTGTAGGGTGATCTTGGATGTGTAGGCCTTATGGTCTCCTGCAAATCAAATATTTACTTGGACACATTATATGAAATAAGGTGAGGAGGCCTACGCCAAGAGGCGCTAAACAGCTGCTTCCGAAGCCGTCACCTTTGCCCAATTATGCACTTCTTGGACTGTGAGGGGAAGTAACAGTCACTGATGGGAATTGGAGAGCAGTGCGGGATTCGAACCCACAAGTGAGCTAATGCGAGACCAGCACGGTTCCGGTTGCGCCCCACCAGCGCACATCGTGTGAAATAGTTGGTCTCGCATCTTTCTAGTCGTGTGTTCTAGACTCTCCTATTCCCAGCAGAGACTGTTACCTTCCTCAAGAGTCCAGGCACATAGGTGACGGCTTCGGCCGCAGCTACTCAGTGCCTCCTGGCGTAAGCTCCTCACGTTATTTGACCAATATTTTGGTGTCACACGGAGCTGTGGTCTGGGGGCTTTGGTATACATTGTTTACAAACTGATGACTTCTTTAGTGAGTCTCAATCGATGCGCACGTTTTTGGGTCTCCTCCTCAGTTACGGTCACGTGATATGTAAGCCCTAGGTGATAGAAACCTGACCCGGTTACCAAAGCTTTCTTGGGTTAACTTCACCCGCTCCCATTCTTGTCCTTCTTCATCAAGTTCTCGGGTGTCATTTCCCAAACCCGTCAGCCTCCTCATCACCTCCATCAGAAGGTGGAACCCTGGTTGTGTTGGCACTCTGTCTGAACTGGGCCCAAATCTGTATCATCTTCATCTGTATCCTCTCCACCTTTTCACACGTTGAAAGCTAACAACCGGCGACTGATCGCTTTCTCCGACTCTTTCATCTGGTGACATAATGACAGTGCCACACTCACACGACACAGACAATAGCCCAAAATTTCTTCCCGAAGAGAGATGTGGGAGAGCCCGAGGACCGTTGCCGGCCGCTGCTAGGCTGCGGCTTTCCCACTTGGTGAAACCTGAGTGAACAGTTACGACTATTAATTATTAGTACTCTAGCAAAGGGCAACACTAGAGGAATCTGTCGATTAGGAGAACTTCGGCTACGCATTGGGTTATAAAGCTGACTTCCCAGAAGCTCGCTCAGTCGTCGGTATCGAACTCGTCTTGAAAGCCTGGAAGCGTTCCAGAGGCTTTTGGTGGTGGAGTTCTGGAGGACCCTGCCTTCTGGAGTGTTGTATACCTCGAGGGTCCTCAGACGCTCTTCGCAACATCAGTGGCTCTTGGACCAAATTTTCAGAACTGACAGGTTTCGCTGTCAAAGGGCGGTTTTCTCTTGGGTTCTTGATCACGCGCAGAAGCAGTTGTCGGGTCGCAGGGTCTTCCAGAACACGGCACCTGATGCCCCTCAGTTGTTTCTTTCTGTGTTTGTTGATCCATCTTCTCTTATTGACATTTCCTCCAAAACATCGCCCTAATTATGAATGCCCTACTTCTTCTTCTTCTTCTTCTTCTTCTTCTTCTTCTTCTTCCACACAGTTGCTTCGTAATTTTTTACCATTTGCAGCATCTTCATTGTTGGCCATCTTGTACGATTTCCTTCACAGTCCAATACCGTTTACCAGTATGTCTTTGCTCTTCCCGAGAGAGAGAGAGAGAGAATCTTCAATCCTCTCACTTTGACCCATATTTTGTCTCCCTTTACGACAAACACGGGTACATGTTAGTGGCGTCCTTATTCCCTCGCCACTGGAGCATAAGAAAAGAAGAGGCAGTGTCCTAGGAGTGACACAGAAGAGATTCAAGCAAAAAACTGCTGAAACGAGACATAGTCAAAGTATACATCCAGTTCAGCATTCCTTTATGAATAGAAAATTGTCTTTCAACATAAAAGAAAACTGCGTGACTGGTCCGTAGGGGTGTCACCAAAGGCCCTGACGTATCGATAGCATATATAGTAACTATGCATTCATTACACGAGTACGGGAAATTATATGTAGTTATACTAACGATGTAATAGTTATCGCGAGAATAAAGAATAAAAGTAACGGAAGTAACAACAAGAATTGACAGTGATAGTAGTAATGCTACTACTTGTACGGGAATTGTGGACCAGAGATATGAGTCCATGTGAGCTTCGAGGATAACTGCTTTCAGCGTTTCCCCAAACTTGTTTTGCCCCCAAACATTAATTGGTTGACGTCTCGTCTTGGCCCATCGACGGTGACCGCTTCCTCGACTTGGGTTTCCGGCCTGGCGACTTCCTGTCCATCATTGCACGTCACTTGCGTTTTCATTTTTTTTTTTTTTTATGCGAACTGATTTTGGGAGGGTCCAAGGCGCGTCCCACGAATTCTTCGACTCACCAGAATCCTTAGACCTTCGAGGTCTTCTTGAAGCCACCAGGAGCCTTTGCGAGAGGCGACCTTCTACCAACTCTTTGGCACCACCACTGTCCCTTTGTGCATTACTGATCTGTACGTGGTTTCATGGATGTGTTCATCAGTGAATAAGTCTTTGGATTCATGTTTGTGGGTTCTTGTATGTTCTCGAGCCCCATCACGGCCTCTGCGGTCAACCAGTGAGATTCACATTGGAAATGGTGTGTCTCTGTGGGTGTGTGTGTGTGTGTGTGTGTGTGTGTGTGTGTGTGTGTGTGTGTGAGAGAGAGAGAGAGAGAGAGAGAAGGTTCGCATGCATGACCACTATGTCTAGAAAAATTATACGAGTAGAGTAAAATATTGGTGCCATGACAAACACGTGGTGTGTTTGTGGCGATTTGCGTCTTTTTGTGTATTTTATTTTTGTGTGTGTGTATGTGTATGCGTTCGTTTGTGTGCGTGTATAGATATATATATATATATATATATATATATATATATGTGTGTGTGTGTGTTTCATTAAAAGTGATGGCTAGTTGTGCATTAATAATTTTCTTAAAGGTATCTTCCATGTACCTTATTATGGATTTGTGTTCCTTAGGAAGGAAATTTATGACTTGGCTGTGTGTAGTCATATTAGCTACATACAGCTAATATGACTACATACAGCCAAGTCATAAATTTCCTTCCTAAGGAACACAAATTCATAATAAGGTACATGGAAAATACCTTTAAGAAAATTATTAATGCACAACTAGCCATCACTTTTAATGAAACATGCATTAGAGAAAAACTCCTACCCAAATACACTGACAATATATATATATATATATATATATATATATATATATACATATATATATATATATATATATATATAATATCGTGTATTCAGGGCGCAGGTTCTCTTTAAAACAAACTGAATTGAACACCACAACATTATCACAATTATTAATTTTCTTTTTAATGTTTTCAATTTTCCTTACTAGAGTTCTGATTTTGGGAGGATGAGCAAAGACGAGCTGTCCGAAGTTATCCATTCTAATTAAACACAAATTTGATGTTTCGACTACAGTCATTCTTAGAATAATAAAGTACAGAGTGAATTCACAGTTGCACAAACAAAAAACATATAACATTACGACAGACTGGGTACGTCGACGCGTTTAAAAGGTATATGGAAACGCGTCTACGTATCCATTCTGTCATAATGTAATATTTTTGTGCCTGTGCTATTGTGTTTATTATTATTTTAAGAATGATCCTTTGTAGTCCAAACTTCAAATTTGTGTTTAATTGAAATAGATAACTTCGGACTGCTCGTCTTTGCTCACTCTCCCAAAATCAGAACTCTAGTGAAGCAATTTTAAAACATTAAAAAGAAAATTAATAATTGTGATAATGTTTTGGTGTTCAATTTAGAGTGCATATATATATATATATATATATATATATATATATATATATATATATATATATATATATATATGTAGTCGTCAGAGCGGATCTGTGTCCTCCACTTCATCCTGTCCTCTCCCGAGCGTCCTCCTCTGATGCTCCAACCGTGCCTGCATATCTCCCTTAACAGCATTTCATAAGCGTCTCTCTCTCTCTCATCCTCCTGCCAAGCGGATCAGTACTCGTCCACTGACATACTCCTCGTCCCTCCTGTCCACATTGTTAAACACCTTGAGCTTCATCTCTGTATTTTCTCCCAAACTTTGTCACATATACCGTCAAATTTAGGTTTAAGAAGGAAATAGGCAAGAACCGGTTTACCCACAGATTGTAGTGAACATTGAAACCTATAGGTTTTAAGAGAAGATGAGGTAAATTTATGGATAGGGATGGCAGGTGGTAAGGAACATGGAACTCCCTAGTGTAGGCCTTATGGTCTTCTGCAGTCTCCTCTGTACTTATGTCCTTGTAGTTGTTTCTCAATCGGTCCATTCCCGTTACTCTCAGTGTAGTTGGCACCAGCTTCTTGGAGTGCCATCTCTGGCTCTTGGCACTTCCTCAGTGCCACCGTCACCAGGCTATACAGTCCCCTGCGAAGCGGGCGTCAGAGAGAATCATCTCCCCCAGCCGTCCGTCTTCACCAACACCTTGTTCCTCTAATGGAGGTGCATGACACTTGGTCACTTGACCAACCACAGTGTTTCAATCAACTTCCGTTGTATTTCTTATATCATATAAGGAGAACTGACTGCCCTTCTGCGAAACGGTGACGTAGAAATTATCCGATGTGAATTCAACACAGGTGTCCAACATTTCTTCCTGGAGAGATTTATTGAAGGGCCTGGGGACGTGGCTTTCAGCCCATGAAATTCGAGGCAACAGCTGAATACATACACACACACACACACACACACACACACACACACACACACACACACACACACACACACACACACACACACACACACACACACACACACACACACACACACACACACACACACACACACACACACACATTATATGTAAGAGTGACCACTGGGAAATAGAAACTAAAAGCAAAGCGCTTTCATATATTACATTTTCGTTGTAATATACGAAAGCGCTTTGTTTTGTTTAGTTTCTCTTTCCCAGTGGTCACTCTTCCATAACTGAACACAAGTTACCAGGGTTTCTTATTTGCATGTATATATATATATATATATATATATATATATATATATATATATATATATATATATATATATATTAGTGTGTGTGTAATTTATATAGTTGTATCTAACGAGAAGGGGAGCTTTGTGTGTATGTGTGGGCGTGCGCGCGCGTGCTACCGGGTCGGGGAATCATATTGGAGGTCTTTTTCCCTGAGTGTCAAGACAAAGTATTGTTTGCTCCATCGTTGAAGTTGCGTTTCTGTCGGCAATGCGTCGGAGCACAGTCGTCGTTCAGGAGGGCCAGGACCGGGGAGCGTGCGGCGGTCGATGGATTTTTAGTGTTCTCGCGTCTTGCGTTGTCCTGCTTGGCCCGACTCCTCTACAGTGTGTGTTGCACTGTACTGCAACCCGGAACTTGCATTGCTTTGCGGACGGCGTGGTACCCGCGCGTTGGTCGAAGTGCCTGTGGTTAGGGCCCTTGCTGGCACCTCGACAACATGATGAATGCTTCCTTCCTCCCTCACTTCCTCACTCTCTCCCTCCCTCTCCCTCTCCCTTTCTCTCTCTCTCCCTCCCTCCCTCCCTCCCTCCCTCCCTCCTTTCCTTCCTTCCATCTTTCCTTTCCTCCTTCCTCCCTTCCTTCCTTAACCCCCAGTCAGTACACCAAGCTTACGACCTGTTTCCGACCACCTTCGACTGCGGCACTTTCTCATGGTTAGCGCCAGGTGGCTATTTCATCTTCATCTTCATGAGGGTGCGATTCATTCCAATTGCAGCATTGTCCTGAATTCTTTGTTTAATAAACAGAGGAACAGCACAAATCAGCCTGGTCGCCGGTAGTGGTCGGAAACAGGTCGTAAGCTTGGTGTGTAACTGGCCCTTACCTCCCCCTCCCTCCTTCCTTCCCTCCCCCTCCCTCCTTCCTTCCTTCCTTTCTTCCTTCCATCCTACCTTCCGTCTCTTTCCTTCCTGCCTTCCTTCCTTTTTCCCGTCTTCCATTCCTTCTGTCTTTCCTTCTTTCCTTCCTTTCTCCTTTCTTTCCTTCCCTCCTTCCTTCTTTCCTTCCCTCCTTCCTTCTTTTCTTCCTTCTTCCCTTCCCTTCCCTCCCTGCCTCTTTCCTCCACTCTTTTCTTCCTTCCTTCCTTCCCTATTTCCCTCCTTCCCTCCTTCCCTCCATCCTACCTTCCGTCTTTCTTTCCTTCCTTCCTTCCTTCCTTTTTACTTACCTTCCCTTCTTCCATCCCTTCATTGTTCCTCCCTTCTTTCCTTCCTTCCCTCCATTTTTCCTTTCCTCCTCCCTTCCTCCTCTCCTTCCTTGCCTCTTTCCTTCTTTCCCTCTTTCCTTCTTTCCTTCCTTCCTTCCCCCCCACTCCTCCTTCCTGCCCTCCTTCTTTTGTAGACTCTGGCCTTCAATCTTCCTAAATCACTGGGAGTGTCTCGCACTTTGAAAGACACACATTAGAGTCCCCAATTTAGAACATAAGAATGAAGGAGATTACAAGAGACCATAAGGCCTACACTAGACAGTTCCATGTCCATTACCACCTGTCATCCCCATCCATAAATCTATCTAACCATATCTTAAAGCAACCGATAGATTCAGAGCTCACTGCATGGTTGCTAAGTCTATTCCATTCGTTGACCACTTTGTTGGTAGTTCTTGCCTATTTCGTTCCTAAACTCTAAAATTGTTCATTAATTATCACTTTCGTATCACTTGGGCTTTACTGAAAAAATCTTCTGGCGGCATCCAGAATAAGGGTTAAAGTTCGCTAACTGTGTAAAATGTCGACAGTTTAGTAAATGACAGTTAAAGTCGTTAGACTGGGGATTCGCAAGTCAGAGGTTTAAGAATACGTGTGGATTAAAACGACAGCTGAAGGTTAATTTTTCATATATTAATCCTGTCCGCCCCTTTCATTCATCACGTTACGGTGGACAAAGCTTTCTTCTTATTCTTCTTACCCTTCTTCTCATCCTTCTTCTTCTTCTTCTTCTTCTCTTTCTTCTTCTTCTTCTTCTTCTTCTTCTTCTTCTCTTTCTTCTTCTTCTTCTTCTTCTTCTTCCTCTTCTTCTTCTTCTCATCCTTCTTCTTCTTCTTCTCATCCTTCTTCTTCTCATCCTTCTTCTTCTATTTCTTCTTCTTCTTCTTCTCATCCTTCTTCTTCTTCTTCTTCTTCTTCTTCTTCTTCTTCTTCAGTGCCGGACGAGGTATTGTTTAGCTCACAGGCAGATTTGCCAAAATGTGGTCTTTATCTCCGAGATTCCAAATTGGTTTAATCCTGTCTGACCATAAGTTTAACCAAGTGGATTACGGTGGCAATGCTAAACCTCCGAATCTGTGACCTGAGTTAGATATTAGAGACAAAAGGACAAGTAAAGTTGAAAGTGATAAAATCCAATTAGATACACACGCACACACATACGTGTGTATATATATATATATATTATATATATATATATATATATATATATAATTTTTTCGGCCTTGTTATGGACCAGATGGTCGCCCTGACAGTCTCTCTGGTGTTCATTGTAACCTTTTTTATTATCTAAATTTGTTTATTTAATTATTTTTTGTGTGTGTGCGCTGAATCTTCCAATCCTGTTTGGCATTGTTTTCAGTGAGGATTAGGAGAAAGACGAAACGGTTGTCGTATGAGGTGATAGGAAGTTTGTCTTTGTGCATCATCCACGCCAAGCTTAAAGGGTGACAAAGAGGAGAAGGAAGACGACGAGGAGGAGGAGGAGGAGGAGGGAAGAAGAATGACTGAGACTTTAGGTCCTTCTCAGGCAATAGTGAGAGGTTTACTATCGTTATGTATATTGAAAGTTCCACGCCAGCTGATTTCGTACTATGCAATTTTGTAATAGGGACAAGTCTCATTTGCTAACACAACCTCCAATGAGTGGACTTTAGGATACGAGGCTTGGATTGATTTTGGGCGAATATTTGTGCTTCCCTCATAAAAACATAAGGATGGAGGAGACTGCAAGAGACCATAAGGCCTACACTAGGCAGTTCCATGTCCCTTGCCACCTGTCATTCCTATCCATAAAGTTATCTTCTCATAACTAATTGTTTGTTTCTTGCTTATTTCCTTCTTAAACCTAGATTTGTCCTTCTCTCTCTTCCTCCCTCCCTCTCCCCCTCTCCTCCTTCTCTCTCTCTCCCTCCCTCCCTCCCTCCCCGTCCCTCGAACCTCGCGCAGTAGATAATATGCATAGATTCCATTTTGCGAGCGAGGACGAACAAACTGTTTGTTCACGTTATGAGGGGGGGAACGTTTACAATTGACAAACGCCAATCATTGTCTAGATACGTTGCAGCTCCATGAACTCCACATCCCGTATATGATTGGATGACAAAACTTAAATTCGGTCCATAAATCTGAACAAGAATTGATGTCTTTTTTTCATGTTTAGGTAGGATTTTGTGTGTGTGTGTGTGTGTGTGTGTGTGTGTACGTTAAAGTAATTGGCGGGTCATATTTGTCCCAAGGTGCCCCTACGCCCGATCCCACTCCTACTTTTTAACCATATATATATATATATATATATATATATATATATATATATATATATATATATATATATATATATATATATATATTTTTTTTTTTTTTTTGTACGAGCCTCCTCTGGTTTTTTGTGTATTTTTTATTGTTTTTGTGTTCAGAAAGATGTGTTCAGAAATTAAACAAACGCATTGCTATGGGATAAATCTGCTCACAGCAAAATCAGAATTACACAGGGGCGGAAGAAAAATGGCCCCCAAGTCTAATTTGTCGGAAAGAAGAAGACGACGACGCTGGCGTTCTCCGGTGGTTAATGGAAACAACTTTCTTCTTCTTCTTCGTCTTCTTCCTCTTCTTCCTTTCTTCTTCCTTTCTTCTTCGTGTTCTTCCTCTTCTGCTTCTTCCTCTTTTTCTTCTTCCTTTCTTCGTGTTCTTCCTCTTCTTCTTCTTCGTCTTCTTCACCTTCCTCTTGTAAGTCTTCTTCACCCAAGGCCGGTTTACACGACGCTGCTTATGACGCTTGACGCTAGCTCTTTATTCTCTACAGAAACGCTGGACGCGAGCGGTAAAGTTGAACATGTTTGACTTTATCGCAGAGGCAAAGAGACGCTGCTAATTCCTGTTTTTAGTCGCTAGCGAACGAAGATGTTTGTACATTATTATAGTTTTTATTTATTATTCTATTATTAATATGTTGTTTTTTTTCGCATCCGACCTAGATATGGATCAAAAGGTCTCCTGTCGGCATGCTCCGCCTTTGTAATCCTTTGTAAAGCGGCTCTTTGGAAACGACGCTTTAGTCGCTCAGTGGACTGTAATTGATACAGACATGTCCATGATATAAGACGGCGTGACAAAAGCCACCATTAGTAGTGGTCCTAATTTTGCTGTCATTATGAGTCGAGCTAGAAAGAAAAATATTTACCCCACTTTCTTCCTCTTCTCGTCTACCTCTTTTCCTTTTCCTCTTAATCCTCGTCATCTTTTCCTCTTCTTCCAAATCCTCCTCCTTTTCCTCATCTTCTTAATCCTCCTTTCCTCCACCTACTCCTAATTGACCTAGATTTCCTTCAGATCTCCTCCTCTTCCTCCCCCCGTCCTCACCCCTCCTCCTCTTCCTCCTCCCTTCTGTTGGCCCTCTACTAATGAGGTAGTAGGTCTTGTTGGTGCCTAACATGGCCACTACATTGCCTCGCCTGTTGATGTCGATGCAAAACAGGTTGCCTCATGTTTAAAAAGCCCTGTACTCGTTATCATTATAATCATCGTAACTGCTATGTTCCTACCGCCTGTGACGTGTTGTCAGTCAGTCAGGTTTTGTCGGGTCGGTGAAAATGATGCGAGGTCGAATGGGGCTGGAGGTTTGGGGTTGTCGTGGAGTGTGGTCTTGGTTCTACAACCGTGGTGGAGAGTTTACGAGAAGTCAAGGATAATGAATGTACCTTAATTAAGAGCTGTCATCCTTACCTCTCGCCGTTAAGGCGTGGATCCGTGGAGTCATCCATGAGGTGTCGTAGCCACTGGGTCCTTCTGGGACCAGATCCTTCCCCTGTTGTGAAGTCTGATCCCATTAGCTGCCGAGAGGGAGCTGTTGGAGTAAATAAAATCACCTCCCGACAACCAGAATAAAGGTAAAAGGATCATCTGGTATGGAAGGGGTGAGCAAAGGTTCACATCACCCAGTGGTACGCGTCGACGGGTAACATCTCCCAGGAGGCGGAACCGCAGGTTTTCCGCCGCGGTGCGAAAGAGGTGTTCCGGAAGTGGCCGCAGTTTTTATCAACTTTATGTTTAATTATACGTTTGCGTGGCTGTTACAGAGTTATGGTGAGCGCTTACAGGTTTTAATTGTTTCGGTATTCTGACATTGCCTTTTTTTTTTTTTTTTTTTTTTTTCCTCCATTAAATTCCACGCTACAAAGTCCTCTGTGAGGGGCACCATCCTAGCCTTCCGATAGGGGGAAGTTTGTGACGTTAAACCATATCATCATCATGTGTATATGTACTGAACACTGCGAGCTCATAACCACGTTTTCATTAAAAGGAAATAAAGGGGAATAAGTTTCGACCTATGAACCCAGGGGGGCGCGATTGTTGTCAATAGTATATTGCACGATTCCCAGGACAGTAATTGCAATTATCTCTCCCTCTCTCTCTCTCTCTCTCTCTCTCTCTCTCTCTCTCTAGATAAGAGTTAAAACCTGTATACAGACCGATCTATCAGCAGTGTTGTGACCTTACAAATACTATTTAATTGCTTAAGAAGGAACAGTAACGGTTTGTAATAGTAATGAATCTCGAGCTAGTGGGGTTCGAACTCAGACTTATATGAGAGGAGAGGACAAGACTTTATCCACTACATCAGGTAGTTTTGTGTGTGTGTGTGTATGTGTATGCTTAATGAAGTGTTGTATGCTTGGGTGAGTGGTTATGCGTTTGTGTTCAAATGTGAGCGTTGTGTGAGTGATTGCTTTTTGTCTCGTAGTTAAAAAGATAAATGGACTGAGGGGTCGTCCCCGTGGAATTGTAGGCGAAGAAAAATCCGGGGGAACTTACGTTTTGCCCGAAGGCAAACAGGTTTCCGGGGAAGGTAGTACGGTGCGCGCGTGCGTATTAGAGTCCCCTTTTTTTTTTTTTTTTTTTTTTTTTTTTTTTGGGGGGGGGGGGGGCGAAGACTGGAGTTTCGGGAGTTTTAGCAGAAAAATAGAAAGCATTTGCTCCATCCAGAAATAGCTTTTGGGATTTGCAGAGGCACCCTGCCTGGGGTAATTTTGTGAAAACATTTCTAATTCGCGAGAGGCAGATTCGTCGCGTTAATTTTGACAAATGTTTGCGTCGATTTTTTTTCTTTTTCTTTTTTTTTCTTTTCTTGATTGTGTAGCACGTTTAGGAAGAGCACGTTTCCGTTTACGGACTGACACTCTAAAAGCATATGTGTGTGAGTGAGCGCGCTCGTTTCTGTGTGTGTGATTCACCACGGTCTTTGGATCACGTGTTGGACTCGTGATCGACAGCTATTTCCCTCCCGGAAGAGAGCTCAGAGCTCGTATATGACCGATCTATGGGTAATGCTGTGGCCTTGCATACACCCAACTCCCGCCCACGAGAGTTGGAGTAACGACTCGCAGCGCAGCGATACTGAAATTATTTCAGCCCTGGGCGGGATTCTGTTGCCTTACACACACACACACACACACACACACACACACACACACACACACACACACACACACACACACACACAACAGAACGGGGTACCATTTTGCAGTGCTGTGATGTTTTTCATGTCTGGACAGGAATCGAACTCAGACCGCTGACCTAGCTGGCAAGCTTGGCACCACTACACTAACGCCGATGTGTGTGTGTGCGTGTGCGCGCGCGTGCTTGTGTGTAATGTGTGCAAGTGTGTGTTCCCGTGTAAATACCAAATGAAAGAAAGTATTATATTACCATCCAACACTCCTCTCTTGACCACTCAAGAGCACTGTTGCTCCATATTGGGGAGGTCCACGCGGAAGTCTTGCCAACTGTACCCGTGTGCCAACTCCCTTTCAAACTTTATTCGATCAATCTTACGAAGATTGATTGCATAGCGTATCTCGCCTTCACTGTTATCCACAAGTGTTTATGTATGTGTGTGTGTATATATATATATATATATATATATATATATATATATATATATATATATATATGTATATACGGCCGAAAAATCACAAGGAAAGTATCAGAAATGAGACCGAGCGCTTTCGTCTAGTCAGATATTTCGTCTGAATAGACGAAAGTGCTCGGTCTCATTTCTGTTATCTTACTTGTGTTTTTTCGGCATAATAAGAATGATGCGTTCAAGTTATTTTTTCTGCATATATATATACATATATATATATATATATGTATATATATATATATATATATATATATATATATATATATATGAGACATCATGACAAGATGATGAGAGTCGAGAAAGAAGACACGGGTATTGGTCCGAGTTTATGCCTGATCGGTCTCGTCCTGAGCTTCGAGAGAGAGAGAGGGAGAGAGAGAGGGAGAGAGAGAGAGAGAAGTGAGTTGAGAAACGATCTGATGTGACTGCAAACAACTCATTATCGCCATTGGAGAAGCCGAACATCACCAAGCAGAGGAGGAAGAGGAATGGGATGGAGGAAGAAGAGGATGAGTTGGAGGAAAGGGTAGATGATGAGGAAGAGGAATAGAAACGAGAGGAGGAAGAGAATAATGAGATGAGAATGATGAAGATAATGAAGATGAAGAGAAGAAGGGGAAGGGAGAGGGGAATGGTGAGGATAATGATGATAAAGAGGAGGAGGAGAAGGAGGAGGAGGAGGAGGCAGGGGGAAGGAGAATTGTTGAAAAGAATCGTATATTTTATGGGTTTGGCTGAATCGATTTTAAGGAAGTAGCTGGGAAGTATCGCATAAATCATGTAAGGTTTGTATGTGTGTACGTTATACACACGTATATATATTGCACACACGCACGAACACACACACACACACACACATACACACACACACACACACGTACACACACGGGTATTAGTACAAATTTATTTCTGACAATTTATGAAATACGCTCCTATTTCCAAAAGTATTTCATTCGTTATGCTCCTCTTTGCATAAAAAACTCTCTCTCTCTCTCTCTCAGCATGTATTATTTTTCTTGTGTGAATTGGAGCTATCGCTGGCTATTGTCCACAGTAATTTGTTTCCGATATGCATCAGAGTATTTGTGATTCCTCTGTGATGAATTCTTCCCAGATTTTAACGATATTGGTGATTATTTGGAATCAGAAGGAAAGCACAACTTTGTAATATTGATCATTTGGTCTCTGCTCTCATCGTGACATGAAACTAACAAGGAAACGTGTTTCTCTTTCACCCCATTTCAGTCTCCTCTTGTCTTAATGGAGATGTGATCTGCTTCGGTACAGTTATTTTTCGTCTTGTCTTATTCTCAGTCCAGCGAGATCTTTGAATAATGACGTAGAAGCAGTCTGAGCTCGTAATCTGTCGACTGTCGTTATGACGTCATGTCGTCAGGTTTCTTTCTTGTCGGAATGAAGTCATTTCGTTGTTTATATTTACAAAAGTTACTGATATTTTTTTTATAGGTAACCCAGGAAGATGGTACAAATTTAACTAAAAATACAAGTCATATTCTACTTTCTAATGGTAAAAGATGTTTACCAAATCTGGCGAAAGGTTTGAAAGTAACTCGGAACTTGGAAGAGTCCAACGAAGTCGACGAAGTTATCGAGTTGCCACGTCAGCGCTTTGGCTGCAGTTAATCAGACATCTCTGGCAGAGTTACGAGTTAGGAAGAATTACAGCGATGAAAAACCTTTCGGTCCATAACGAATTCGAATAAAAAAAAAAGATAAAATAATGATAATAAAGAAAATAAATAGATAATACTAATAATAGTAAATATTTCCTATACATTCTCAGTTGTGAAAATAGCATTAAATCGTTTTTCAACAGGCTTCACCTTTGCTTGTACATGTTCACACGTGTGAAAATAGCATTAACTCGCTTTTCAGCCGGATTCACCTCACCCGGAGAAGCCCTGTATTCTCTCTCTCTCTCTCTCTCTCTCTCTCTCTCTCTCTCTCTCTCTCTCTCTCTCCTTACTCTCTCTTACTCCATATAACTGTCCAATATCACAGCCCAGACTGTTGGCTCAAACGCGCTGACGTGATTGCTAACGCCCCTAGAAAAATTTAAATATTTTTAGTCATTTTCGGACAACGGAGCGACTCACAGTGGCAGAGGATGCCAACTAGAGGACCCTAGTTCGAACCTGAAAGTAGCTATCAGGTTCCAGACACCGAAAGTAGGCTTCCAGATATTCCGGGTTAGGTATAGGAGAACATAAGAATGGAAGAGACTGCAAAAGACCATAAGGCCTACACTAGGCAGTTCCATGTCCCGTAGCACGTTATCATCCTTATCCACAAACTTATCTCATCGTCTCTTAAAACGCTCACGTCGTGGTTACTAAGTGTATTCCATAATTTATCCATTCTGTTGCTTATGTTCTTGCATGGTTCCTTCTTAAACCTAAAGAGAGACTTAAGTTTGTTGCTTCGTGTTTGTCACGAAGGCTCCGGGAAGGCAGATGACGGCGACGGCGACGGCGAAGGGAACATGACTGTCTCTGGGTGACGTCACACGGCCCCGGAGCGCCTCGCTCTGGACGTGCGCCAATGGGACCTACAATTAAGAAGGCGGCGCCTATAGATAGAAAACCGGGCTGGGTCGGGCCGAGTGGCACCGTCTGTGGGTTTCCGCTCCCATCACTCGTTTCTGGCAGCAGCATATAGGATGCTTGAATAATACGAACTCCCTTGCAGGACATCTGCAAGGAAATAGGCAAGAACTGGTTTACCAATAGAGTGGAGAACGAATGGAATAGACTTAGGAAGCAAGTAGTGAGCCCTGAAACAGTTGTTTTAAGGGAAGGTTTTGGTACCTTTATGGGTAGGAATGACAGGTGGTAAGTGACATGGAACTGCCTAGTGTAGGCTTTATTGTCTCTTGTCTCCTCCATTCCTGTGTTCTTATGTTCAATCCGCTGTTGACACATAAATGTTCTTCGATGATAGCTCAGCATTGAGGGAAGGTCTGGATGACTAACTACAGCGTCGCAGAGTGTCACGGTCTTATTCATCGTCGGATTGAGAACACTTTTAATGTAACGTCTCCAGATATCTTGTTTTCCAAAATGTCAACATTTTAAGACTCGTGCTGCTGCTGAACTGAGGAGACACTGTACATCTAGTCCGTAGTTTCTGTTCTTTTGGTGTTTAGTTCGTGGCGCTGATTGAGTTCGACTGCCCGTGGGTTTCACTGTCTTAGTGTTCTTCCTCTTGGCAGAGCTTCCTCTAGCCAAGAGGGAGGAAGAAGAAGAAGACGGGGAGGAAGAGGACGAGGAGGAGGAGGAGGAGGAGGATAGTGTCCTTAGAAGTTGTGTTCAGCGTCTGTGTATTTGAAGAAGCTTCACCAAGTAATATATATATATACAGTATATATATATATATATATATATATATATTTATATATATATTTTTTTTTCTTTCTTTCTTTTCTTACATTTAATACGAATTCCACCCTGAAGTCTTGTCTATTATAACCACTGTTAGCAATTATCGTTTTAAAACGTCCTATGCCATTTGGTGCACCTTTATCGTGTGTTGGCATCAGGTGATCATTACAGACTTTTGTCATCATTTTAGATGTTAGCATCACACACCCACCACCGTGTTGCGTGGGTGCCACCGGCAAAATTCCCCCTCCCCCCTCCTCAAAAAAGAAGAAAAAGAAAAAAAAAAGACAGCAAGGCGCTTAGCTCATCAAGCTTCGGGAAGTTACCAAGAGTTGACGACCCAAGCCCGGGGAGTTGATTAAAGTCAATTTTGTGTTTGGCCAGAATGGATTATGTCATGTGTGCCGTCAAGTTGGCGATATTGAATTTTGTTCGTAGTCGACCTTAGGCGTGTGGTATCCCGGACTGTGTATTTTTTTTTGTCGACCCTAGGCGTGTGTTATCCCGGAGTATTTTTCGTAGCCTCCCCTAGGCGTGTTATCTAGGAGTATTTTTCGTAGTCTCCCCTAGGGCGTGTGTGGTCCGGGACGAAGTGTAAAACCATTATTTAGCTCCCGTTTCGAACTGTCCGCTTCTGCAGACTCTCCCTGGGGACCACGTCAAAGCCAGTAGATATCTGGCTTCCCTGAAGGCAAACCTTGTCACGCTAACCACATTTTGCGCAAGACTGGCGGATTTGGCTCAGATAGGCTTCGGCTGAAATGATAAATTTTTTGGATCGTCCAAACGTGAAATGAGGTTTTCGTTATACAGGGAAAGTGAAACCGATGGATTAAGCTGTCTGAGGGGCGTCTCATTTTGGGGGATGCGAGTGAAGGATGCTGTGATAGAAATTGTAAAAGAAACTAATAAAAAAAAAAAAATTATCTATGCCAAAAAAGAAAATCGACGTCGATACAAAGATGTGTTCATGAGGATGCCGTCTATAGATAGAATCCAATAATTTTATGTATATACATATATATATATATATATATATATATATATATATATATATTATGTGTATAAATGGGCAGGAGATTTTCTCTCAAAGAAGTAGAGTTAAATGTGCTTGCTAGTTCTGGTTTTTGTGATTTCTTTAAGACATTCTCTTTGTGTCTTAAGCCGGTCTTATTAACACAAAGAGAATGTTTTAAAGAAAATACAAAAAGCAGAACTAGCAATCACGTTTGAATATATATATATATATATATATATATATATATATATATATATATATATATATATTGTGTGTGTGTACCCCAGCAATTTTTTTTTTTTTTCTTATTATAAAAGGGTATAGCCACCTCAAGATGGCTATACCACACCAAAAACACCTACTCCATTGTGGACAAATTTGACTCAGATAAGTTCAACAGCATTAGGATCTTTGCAGGGCGGGCCAAGGTTGCCCTGCATTACGGCAGACCAGACACCTGAACATCATGACAATAGGATCTATTAGCGTTGTTTCCTCATGCTGATGACGCCCGTGACAGGGATTTGCGCCTCCGAGTCCGGGCCGCCTCCCAGTTAAAGGTGAAGTTCCCACTCCGCCCCCCCTCTCCCCCCTCCCCTCCCCCCCAGTTACCGACGGTGGCGGCCTCTGTCGCATTTTCTCACCATCCCTCCCCCCGCACTCCCCCTCCCTTCCCCTCCTCCCTTCCCCCCCCTCCTCAATTTCTTTCATTTCATCGTCCTCTTCTTCTTCTACCTTCTTCCGTCTGGTTCTCTGCATTTGTGGCCCCTCTCCCACGCCTCTGTCCACAATGGATTTTCGGTGTTAGTATTATGGTCTGGTAACTCAGCGGTCCCTAGATCGGCCCCCGTAGAGGATTTGAAAAGTTGTGCAGCACAACAAGTCGTGAATGTGAAGCAGCAGTGATAACAAATGAACTAATATGATTTCTCTCATCAGGGAGGGTAATGACTATCGATTAAGAATCCAGCACGTGATACAAGGCCACAGTGAATCACAACCCTTCTCTCCCTCTCTCTCTCTCTCTCTCTCTCTCTCTCTCTCTCTCTCTCTCTCTCTCTCTCTCTCTCTCTCTCTCTCTCTCTCTCTCTCTCCTTTGCAACCGGTTCCGTCGTTTCGTCCTCTGTTCCGTTGTTCGGGTCGGCGGACTCCATTTCCATCGTTGGCAATACGTCTCTTGGCAGGGCTTCTTCGAGCCAAGACGGAAGAAGAAGAAGAAGACGAGGAGGAGGAAGAGGAGGAGGAGGATAGTGTCCTGGAGGAGCTCTCTTATCTGCTTATTTGGCCTTCTGGCGATAGGACGAGAGATGTAAGGAAAAATGGATTGGCTGAAATATTGGGGCAGGGAAGGGAGAGATTATTTTCGTAACATTTATTTTCATGGACAGGTTCGCGGGTTCAGGGTAACCAAGTTGAGCTTAACCCAGGTGGAATTTAACAAGGAATGGAAGGATAGAAGCCCTGGTAGACTGTCGAGGATGGTAATGGAGGGAAAGTGATTATAAAGTTTTTGGCGAAATGCTTCTGTAGGGAAAACATTACTGATCTCTATCTCTCCCTTTCTCTCTCTCTCTCTCTCTCTCTCTCTATCTATCTATCTATTTTTCTCCTTACGGCGTTACTTCGTGATCACGGTCGAAATAAAAGAAACAGATATGGGGAACATGATACGGATGAGGGGACGAAGGGAAACAACTGGAGAGGAAAAAGGGCAATCATCGATAGGAGACTTCTTCTGTGAGAATATAAAGTGGGAGGAGAGACACCCCCCTCCCCCCCAAAAAAAAAAAAACTCAGCCCATGGTTTCGTGACAAAGCTCAGGTTTTCAGAGGAGTTTGGCGTCTGAAATGGAGTAGACTTTGAGGTTTAGACCGCTCCATCGATAGACTGCCTCTGTCGGAACACGGAGGGCGATCGCCACTGTTAAAAAGGGCCATGGGCTTTCGGAAGTGTGTTAAGTGGAGGAGACCTTTTTGGGGGCCATTTGCCAAATCTCCAATATTGAATTTATCGAGTGTGTGTGTGCGCGATTCGGCCGAATTCTACCTGTGAAGTTGGGAGTTTTCCTATAAGCGGTTTGGTACTTAAAATTTAATGGGGTTGAAAGCTAACGGACACCATCAGGCCTGTAAGAGACCCCATCCATGATACGATCTGGTCCTCAGGCCTCCGGAGAGTCTGGTCAGTCGGGGATAAAAGCTGAACCAGCACATACACGATCCAATCTGGTCTGATCCGACCAGATCTGTCTTGCGACCTCAAGATCAGATCGTACCGTGTATGAGGGTCCTTAAGAGAGACTGGAAGTGTTTTCGGAAAAGAGAGGGGCTTTCAGGATGTAAAATCAGAGTAGATATGAGAGGTAGAGGAGTAGATGCGAAGGGGTTTTGTAAACAGGAGGAAGGTTGAAATACAGATTTACAGCTTAAGAAGGAAACAGACAAGAACTGGTTTACAAAGTGGTTAACGAATGAAATGGTCTTAGTAACCACATAGTGAGGGCTGAAACAATTGGTTGTTTTAAGAGGCAAATTTATGGGTAAGGATGACAGGTAAGGGACATGGAACTGGTAAGTGTAGGCCTTATGGTATCTTGCAGTCTCATCCATTCTTATGTTGTTGTACAGTTGGGGCAGGAGTTCGTCCACATATGATGCTAACCACAGAGGTTAACTGACGATGATAATCCTCATTGACTAGAGTTAGGCATTAATTCATTAGAGATTCAGACCATTGCTAAAGGTTTTATCATCCAGTTTGTATAGCTATTAACCATTAGGTTGTTAAAAATTCAGACCATTGCTAAAGGTTTTATAATCTAATTTGTATAGCTATGCATTAAGCCTCTAGAGATTCAGACAATTTCTAAAGGTGTTATCATCCAGCTTGTATAGCTATTAGGCATTAATTGATTAGACACTCAGACCATTCCTAAAGATTTTATCATCCAATTTCTATAACTATTAGGCATTAAGTTGTTAGAAATTTAGACCATTGCTAAAGGTTTTATTATCCATTTAGCTATGAAGCTTAAATTTAGACGAGTTTAGACTTTAGATACGGAGTGTAAAGAAACACGATGAAATTTTGGAGTACATAAGAGTGGAGGATATTACAAGAGACCATAAGTCATACACTAGGCAGTTCCATGTCCCTTACCACCTGTCATCCCTACCTTATAAAGTTATCTAATATTTAATTAAAACAAATAATTGTTTCAGCGCGTTCAGTACTTGGCTACTAAGTCTATTCCATTCGTTAACCTCTGTGTTGGTAAACTAGTT
>NC_134802.1:43675543-43768043 GCF_046742065.1 Oratosquilla oratoria | reverse complement strand
TTATTTACTATTTACCTGTTTGTTTATTATTTAACTACCAATTTATTTATTTACTTATTTATTATCATTTATATTATTATAATTTTATTTGTTTATTTATCTATCATCATTTATTATTATTTTATTTTATTTTATTCTATATATATTTTTTTTATCTGACCTAGTTATGGACCAAAAGGTCTCCTGTCGGCATACTTCTCCTTTGTAATCCTTTGATTTAGTGGCTTCTGTGAAACGTCCCACCCGACACGGAAGCAGATGCAGGATATCCGTATGGTGTCGATAGACGGATGAATCCTCTCGGACGGTCAGGGTGGCGCCTCCTGGCGGCCCTTCGGTGACCTTGGCCGTGACCTTGGCCGTGACTTTGACCTTAAATTTGGCGTGAGGTCATCCCCAGAGGTCTGCGTCTCCTCTGTGTCATCGTCTTCGTCTTCGTCTTCGTCGTGAATAGCCGAAGAATCAAAGGCTGTCACTGTGGCACTAGGAACGATAATTTTCATTGTCCGGGAATCCGCAGCCCCACAGTGGCCGGCAACGGTCCTCGGGACCAACCTTAGATCTCGAAACGAGTATTGTATTCGTGTGGGACTGTGATCAGTCGCCGGTTATCAGCTCGCCTTGTGTGAAAGGGTAGGGGAAATAGTATACTGATAAAGATCTTTGGCTCTATCCAGAGACCGAATGTCAGCCCCTCAGGGCCCCATCTCGTGTAGAGGCGAGGATATTGGGAAGATTCGAAGATGAACTGCAGGGAGATGGTCGTATATGACGTCCCTCTCGCTGATGGCGTCATCAGAAACGTGATGATTTCGCATTCGCTTAGTTGTGGGTTCGAATCCCGCACTCCATTCCGATTCCCAACACTCCAAGAAGCGGATAAAAGGGCAAAGGTGACGGCTTCGGCCGTAGCTACTCAGCGCCTCCTGATGTAGGTTCCTCACTTCCTCCTCGCAGGACTTCCCGTCAGTAGCTCCTCCTCCTATGGGGACTTCGAATAATATCATAATTATCATATTCCATTGTGATTGGGATACGACTAGGGCTTCCTATATTTATGGTCATGATTATTATAATTAATATTATTATTGTGCTTTTGATCGAGTGATATTCGTTCTTATTATTAATATCAGAAAAGGGATTTGCAAATCTAGGTAATTGATGAGCCGTATACAAACGTGAACCTTTCTTTGAAAAGAATGTATTAAGAAGGTGAGGAGTATACGGCAGGAGGCGCTTAGCTGCAGCCGAAGCCGTCACCTTTGCCCTGTTATGCGCCTTGGGGACTGTTGGGTCTGGTGACACAGCTGGGAATCGGAGACAAGTGCGGGATTCGAACCCAGAACGAGTGCGATTATTGGAATCGCCTGTTTGATGAGATTTCTCTCTCTGAAGGATTTTCTAGGTTCTTGGACTTTCTTTTCTAGTTTCTGGTACTCTAGTTTCGTCCTAGACAGCGATACTTGTTAGTCCCAAGTTAGAAAGTGTCTAGTAACTGCCTATTCGGACATCTAGAAAGTTGGTAAATGATTCGTTATTTGCTAAGAAATAAAGCATCTAGTGTAGTCTAAATGGATCTAGTATATTCTAAATGGAAGCTAAAACTTTCTAGATTATAACCATTTTGAAATACAAGGCGACAGTTTCAGGAAACTGTAAATCAGTTCTTGGTAGTCTCGGCGCCGTACAGGTCTACAGTATGCATCCCAGGAAGACCAGTTTTCTATCTCATGCCATTGCTGGTCATGAGGGAGACTCGATCCCAGGTCTTGTTAACTCCAGTGTACCGGGAACCTCTCCCAGTGGAAGATAGCATCGTTATGAAAAATCCAAGTCCTCCTAGCCCAGTCTTCGATCCCTTTCATGGCATTGGTGTTCACGAGGGAGACTCGAACCCAGGTCATGTTAACTCCACTGTATCGGGAACCTCTCCCAGTGGAAGATGGCATCATTATGAAAACTCCAAATCCCCCCTAGCCTAGTTTTCTATTTCTTTCATGGCATTGGTGCTAACGAGGGAGACTCGAACCCAGGTCATGTTAATTCCAGTGTACCGGGAACCTCTCCCAGTGTAAGATAGCATCATGATGAAAACTTCACGTCCTAGCCCAGTTTTCGACTTCTTTCATGGCATTGGTGGTTACGAGGGAGACTCGAACCCAAGTCATGTTAACCAGTGTACCGGAAACCTCTCCCAGTGGAAGATGGTATCATTGTGAAAACTTCAAATCTTTCTTGACTGCAGCGGTCCAAACATTCAATCCTCGACGTCGAAGTCTCCTGTCACATGCCTCCTGAGGCGTGACACAAGACTTAATAAAAATCCCTCAAAAGTGCTCAGTGGCAATGACCTTTTATACACAACCTTCATTTCATTTTTCGGTGCCGGAATAGTATGTAGCCTACCTCTTTGAAACTGGTATAGTATGTGGCCGACCCTATTTGAACGTGTACTACCTCGGGAAAATTTTGTAACAAGGTTAGGTTAGGTACCTAACCTAACCTAACCTAATCTAATTGGAAAGGTAAGGCACGTACTTCTACCAAATAAAAAAATCATAGGCCACATCCAAAAGGTAAGCCACAAACTATACCTCCACCCATTTTCTTACAAACTTCTCCTCCCACAAAAACCAATCCCGCGCAATCAGGTGGTGTGTTCAAGGTAGTCCATAGTCCAAATTCGAAAGTCTCCTAGATTCAAACCCGGTTTGAGCTTCGACGACACAGTGGGGCATATTCTGACCTGACCTGACCAATTCCGTGACCCCTTGGCGGGTCGTTTGGGCACCACTGATGATTGTCTGACCCGCTCACGGTTCTCCTCTGCGGCCCTCTGAGATGTGGCAAATGACAGGCCTGTAGCATATTCAGCTGAATAAAATACAGTAGAACCTCGGTTTTCGATCACAATCCGTTCTAGAAAACTGTTCCAGAACCGATTTGGTCGAGGACCGAAACAAGTTTATTGATCTGATGGATACAGCTTTATCAGGGGGATTTTTTTCCACAAAACCTTGAATTCCGCCCCAATTTCCATTTTTCAACGTTCGGGTTGGTCGACTATAGGAGCCAAAAAAAATTGTCTTTTTTCAATTTGTTTCTTTATTAATTTGTTTTTATTTATTTGTTTATTTTTGGTCGAGAACCGAGTTCGACTTTGAGACGTTCGAGAACCGAGGTTCTACTGTAGTTTGGTTCAAGTTAGGACGATATCTGTGTAGTTGGGATTACCTGAGTCGCTCCCTCTATCACGTCCATTAAGGGTCGATGATGCTTCACGTAGTTGGTTATAGCTTTCAATTGAGGATCTCTATTCCAATATAGAACATAAAGATATGTAAAGTCACGCATACCATCTAGCATTAAATTAATCATTGACTTAAAGACACAATTATACAATATCAACCAATGAGTTCAATGTAGAACATAAAATGTGTAAAGTCACTTATACCATCTAGCATTAAATTAATCATTGTCTTAAGGATACAATTATAGAATATCAACCATTGAGTTCAATGTAGAACATAAAGTCACATGTACCATCTAGCATTAAATTAATCAAAGACTTAAAGGTACAGTTATAGAACAGCAACAACTAGTTTTTGTGTATTTGTGAACCTCTATGAATATTTTCGGTATGTGGAAACTGATCACTGAACGTTTCATATTTTCATTATTAAATTGTTTTATTTATTTGTCTGTTTATTTGTTATGTGTAAACAATGGATATTTTTACTACCGGGTGTATGGAAACTACACGGAAAGATTCAACTTTTCATTATTGATAAAGTATTTTGTTTATTCATTTATTTTATATATTTATTTATTTTTACTGTATTTATTTGTTTATTTATTTTTTATTGTTATTTTTATTTATTTATTTTTTTTAATTTTTTTATTTTATTTTTTTATTTTTTTATTTTTTTTCGGCTGAGTTGGGGTTGTCGTTGGCCAGACGCTGCAGCCTGACCGTTGCCGCGAGTCGCCAGACTAGCCTCGCACTGCCCCCCAAACTTTGTAATGGCGGATGCCAGGTCAATTGACGCAGCAGTACCCTCGCCACTTCCCCCCCCTTCTCCCCCTCCTTCCCCCTCCTCCTCTCCCTCTAATGCTGTAAATGGCCAAAGTTGCCTCGGGTAGCCGTTCTAGTTGGATGACGTCATCTATGTACTTTGTTCTGACTACCGACTTACGATTTTATTAGGATTTAGGACCCGGGCGGGATACAGGGATGACCCGTCATCCACGAGGAGTTAAGATGAGAGGGGGGAAAGGGTGGTGGATGGGAGTGGAATGAGGGGGAGTAAGTACGTGTCTTTGACTTGGCTACCTCATTTGTAAGGGGGAAAAAAGCTCTTGGTAAATAGATCGATCGGACGCTTGATTGAGGTTGTCTTGTTATGGGAAATGTGTTTTATATCTCCACATTAGGACAAACGTCTCTCTGCAACCTGAGGGTGCAGGAAAGGTGGGTGGGGAGGGGGATCATTTCAGGCTAAAGGCTTAGACACCTAAACTTACACTCTCTGGAAAGACGCAAAGTGCGGGTGGATCTAATAGAAGTGCTCAAATGGATCAAAGGTTATAACAAGGGTGATGCAAACAAGGTCATCATAATAAAACAACAAGGCAGGACTCGCAGTAATGGGTATAAACTGGACAAATTTATATTTAAGAAGGAAATAGGCAAGAATTGGATTACTAATAGGGTGGTCGATGAATGGAATAAACTTAGTAACCATGTAGTAAGCGCTGAAGCTATCAGTTTAAAAAAAAACGAGTAGACATCTTTATGGATGGGGATGACAGGTGGTGATTGACACGGAGCTGCCTAGTGTAGGCCTTATGGTCTCTTGCAGTCTCATTTATTCTTATATTATGTTCTTATGTAAATACAGGTAGTGTTCTCCGTCGGGAATCTCTGAAATTCAGGAATATTCGAAACGAATACGGGAGCATTAGGGACTGCTTCCGGTCTCCGGGACTTTCTAGATTAAAAAAGAAAAGAAAAAGAAATCGTCCCGGATGATAGAGATTTTGGTATTTTTGTTCCCCACAAAATAGAGAAGTAGAAGTTGGTCAGGTAGTGTCGATGAAGGCCGAGATGGACTCCGTACTGATGGTTTCCCTTTCGTTAGATAAAAACGTCTGGCCTCGCAGCGAGGAACCTCAATGTTGAGGTCTGGATGGGTGTGAGCCCTGAAAAAGAGAGAGAGTGAGAGAGAAGACCGAGATGATCTTCATCCGTTCGTCATCATCGAACTGGGTAGAAAAAATAGAGAGAGAGAGAGAGAGGGAGGGAGGGAAACAGAGAGAGAGACCGGGATAGTCTTCATCCGTTCATCGTCATCGAACTGGGTTAAATAAAAAAAATAAAAAATAAGGAGTCAGCGTGACGTAAGTATGTTGGTGACGTCACCATAGCTAAAGGGATGAGCCAATCATACAGTGATGTGTTTTGTAGATTTTTTCTTGACATTTTCAAAAACAAAGAAGCGTCCATTGTAACTAAAGTGGTTTAGGCCGTTATTGTAGTGATGTATGTGTGTATATATATATAATATATATATATGTATATATATATATATATATATATATATATATATATATATATATATATATATATATATAATGAGAAAGGTGGAAGAAGTCTTAGATCTAGATCTGAGTTCCCTTTAGACTAGTTCTCTCAAACCTTATTGCTTAGTAGCGTACCAACTCAACAGTCAGTGTAGTGTAATTTGATGCCAATTCCTCTGACACAGAAATACACATTTGGCACAATATTACTGCGAATATGTGCGTGTAATAATAACAGTAGTAATAATGATAATAGAAATAAATTTAAGTACGCATACCTATCCATGAAAATTACGCGGCGCATTTTGGGGTAGTCGCGGCGCACAGTTTGAGAATCGCTCCTCTAGACCCGTGACTATACAAAATGCGGATAAAGAATGTATATGGATGTTTCAGGCCGTAGATTTTATAGAAAAGTGAACAGGAGCAGTTCTGTCCATTGTGCAAGACTGAAAAAAATAAAGATCCGGCGCATCTATCCCTGTGGACAATGTAGCACCGAAGAGTTAAACACATGTTGTAAAAGAGAGTTTTAGGGAGAGTGAGTGCCGAACGGAGGGAGAGTTTCTCTCTCTCCCTCTCTCTCTCCCTCTTTTTTTTTTTTTTTTTTTTTTAAAGTATTATTAGTAGTAGACTAGTCAGCAATCATAAATGAATGCTTCGTGATTCTGGTCAGTAAGGCTGAGGTTCATAAAATATCGGCCGCTTAAATCTTGTGCAGTCAATGCCCCATACGGAGCGTAGAAAATTTATTTATACAAGAAATTTATCTATGATTTAAGGCCCTGCCACACGCTTCTCGGTATTTGGAGTTTCGGACGTTAATCCCTTTTTTTATTTTTATTTTTATTATTATTATTATTTTTTTTCTAATTTATAAATGCCGGAATGAATAATGACGGTGGCTTTGAATTTTCTAAGTAATTGAAAATGATACGCAACTTGTTTTTGGACGGTAATGAATTTCAGTTAATTTTATTTATTTATTATTTTATTTATTTATTTATTTATTTATTTATTTATTTATTTTTTGCTCTTTAGATATGAATTTGAAGGCAATGATAGATAGATGGATATAGGAACAAGTTGATCAGTTGATAAAATCTTTCGAGATTTGTTTAGAGTGGGAAGGGAGGGTGTCTGCGTGGGAGCTTGCCCCAAGGGACCTCGGGGACTTATGACGGCGTGTGAGTGAAGAACCAAAGTGCCCCCAGGCGTATGCCCCCCAATTGATGATATAAATTTTCAATAAGAGAGAAAATCGTTATTTACATTTTGAAGTTGAATTTACTCGCAATAACGATCGCGCCAGTGTTGTCGACTATATCATCCTCCCACTTTCCGGTTTAAGGAGATCGTGGTAGAACCCATTGGTGACCTTTTACCACATTGGCGACCTTTCACCACAGTAAGGTGTACCTCAGGTCAGGTTAGGTCAGGTCAGTTATCGTCTTGAAACCCACAAAGGACGAGAAAAAACGACAATTGCTTTCAGTCGCGATGAATCATTTTGATTGGTTTCAGTATCAAGTAATGATATTATTATGTTTCTGACTTATTGTTATTATTATTACTATTATTCTTTATTTTATTTTTCATTTATTTATTTTATTTTATTTATTTATTTTATTTATTTTTTGTAAAAAAAAAAAAAAAAAAAAAAAAAAAGTATCTCTTAAAAGGAAGGTAGAGGAATAGTGAGCCTGGTTACCGTCCATGAATCAAAATTTTCAACTTTCTCTTCAGTATATTTCGTTTCATTTTTAGTATCCGATCACGTTGTAGACTTGAAACTTGGCTGTTGGCTTTGCGTTGCATTCCGTTGGAAAATGAGTAGAATCATGACTTGGATAAGGTAATAAGAAATGTTTTTATATAGTAGTGGACCTAAGGAAAGTCCTGGAAGAGGTTTTGGTGTACGGGTAGTACCACAGGGAACACGCTTTGGTGCGTTTGCTCACATGAAAGCACAGGCCTCATAGGATGGATTTCTTGATTTTTTTTTTTAAGCACAGGCATCATAGGATTTTTTTTTTTTTTTTTTTTTTTTTTCCCCGACTCACCCTCGCTTGCTACCGATTCCAGGCATCGCACGCCCTCTGTCTTGCTCTGAGCAAGAGTAACACAGGAACAGGCCTCAGGACTTGAAGTTCGCTGCACGGGCTGTTGCGTCTTGTTTGCATAGAAAATGATAGCCAGGTAGCTCCTCTTCTTCGCAGAATAAAGAAAACGAGGCGAAGGAGAACCTGGATGCTGAAAGAGTCGGGCACAAATCTTCGATGAAGAACGTTCTTGCGAAACGGATGTCTATATAAATTGGAGCCCTTTAGCCCTGCAAGCGTTGTACAAAGAGGTTTTTTTTTCTGTGAGTGTGTGTGTTTGTGTGTGCGTGTGCAGGTGACCATGGTGACATTGGCACAGATGGGATTGGTGTATGTGTCTACTTGTAGGTTGTGTGTAAAAGTGTCCTTTCCATGTTGGGTGTTTTAGACTGAGAATGTGTTTTGTGCCTTGAAGAAGCTACCATCTTTATGTGGATACAAAATACCAGAAATTAAGTGGGTCTGTTACCCCCAGGTCTCTCTTGAAGGAATCCCGTAGCCTCCAGGAAGCCGGCAACGGCCAGTGAAGAAATAATGTTGTTTCAGGATTGGGCCGCGGGGTAGCCCAGTGGATACAGTGTCCAACTCCTGAGTTACTCATGGTCGTGAGTTCGATTCCTGGGAACCGCTGCATGCTTCTTGAGTTGATTTCTGACATACCTGGCCAGGCGGAGGAGACCCAAACTGCTGCCTAAAAAAAAAAAAAAAAAAAAAAAAAAAAAAATGCTCGTAGCAACTGTCAGGTTCTGCCCTCCCATGAGAATGGGGTGCTGATTTTTTTTTTCTTCTCTTTTTTGAGTCTCAGGATTGTTAGTGTGGGGTATTGTAGAACAGAGTTGTTTCGACAAAAGCACCAGATCCTGTAGAGTAGGTTTTAGTGATAAGATTCTTTCCGTGGCGTCTTCTGTTTGTCCTTTCCCGACAGAAGAACACTCTGAAACTGATAACTGTAGACCGAAGTGCTCGTTCGCAGTTTGTGTACATAGGGAGCGTTCTTCAAAGGCCGTTTACAAAGGCCTTTATGTACAGGCTGTAAACAAAGAAGGCCTTTATTGGTGTATATTAAAAAGGAGCGGAAAGCTCCAAGAGATCCCATATGAAGTAATCTTGTGTTTGTACTAAATGTACTTTGTACACAGACAAAAAATATCGTGCACTTGTCTTGGTACTCACTTGTTTATCTTGCGTTTTTCTGTTCATAAGAACGTAGAAATGGAGGAGGCTGCAAGAGACCATAAGGCCTACACTAGGCAGTTCCATGTCCATTACCATCCATCATTCCCGTCCATAAATCTCGTTTTCCTGAAGAATATCTCACTCCTGCCTCGTCTACTTTCCCTCCTTCTGTACCCCTCATGTTCACCCAATCTTTCTTCATTTGCTCCTGTTACGAAGTCGAAGGGTAAATAGGACTCTCGACTTCAAAAGGAACGTTATTTACGAAGGTAAATATCTTGCAATGGCGTAAAGCTTTGCGAGAAGATAACAAGATGGCGCCCGAGGCTCGGGATTTTTTTTTTTTTTTTTTTTTTTTTTTTTTTTTTAGTGAAAAGTCACTCCCACGGGCCATGATCTTGTCTCAGACTCTTCGTAGCCCTGCCAAGGGGTTGGAGTACACGAAACGGCGTATGTATATAGCAAGAGTGCAAAAGCCTGACGGTCAGAAAGGCTCGTTTCACACGTATCGACTTTTCGCCGTGCGCCGTCCACGACACGACGTGGGTGTCAATGGACACTCATACGTCGTGATATGTGAAAGCGTCCATAGACACCCATGGTTATATGAGAGCACGACGTCGTGTCGTGGACGGTGCACGGCGAAAAGTCGATGCGTGTGAAACGAGCTTAAGACTTCGGAGAATTAAGGGAAAGGTTTTAGGGTAGTGGAGGATAGCGGTAATCCTCAAAAGTGGATGTCAGATAGCATCATCTCCACTTCGCGGCCTCCATCTGGAAGTGCATCCTTGAGGGGCTGGCATTCGGTTCCCAAGTCGAGTCGAAGCTTTCAGTCAGTTTCAAATGCATGTTCTCTGCCTTTTCACATTAGGAGTCACACACTCACACAAGACAGACAACAGCCCAAAATTTCTTCTTAGGGAGATATGTGGGAAGGCCCAAGGATCTTTGCCGGCCACAGCGAGGGTGCGGTGTCTAGTCAGTAAAACTGGAGGGAACAGTTGATATAGCGGTAGACTGGGGTAGACGTAGATATACTCTGTCCAGGAATGAATAGATTAATCTAAAAAAAAAAAAAAAAAAACCGGAATATTCCATGTAACCATGGCTCAACAAAGAACTGGTTAACGGTAATCATATTTATTAAACACCCAATTTAAAGGTAGCAAATGAGTGGATGACCATCCTCATAATGGGTCAGCAATCCACATTTCAAGTAGAGGGATGTCTTGTATGTGTGTGTGTCATTGTGTGTATTTGTGTCTGTGTATGTCTATATTGTATGTGTTAGTGTGTTTTTGCGTGTGTTTGTGTATGTCTATATTGTATGTGTTAGTGTGTGTTTGTGTGTTTGTCTATATTGTGTGTCTTTGTCTATAGTGTGTGTGTGTGTTTGTCTATATTGTGTGTTCGTGTGTGTGTTTGTCTATATTGTGTGTGTTCATGTGTGTGTGTGTGTGTGTGAGTGAATAGGTTATTGTGCAACTGGGCTACCTTTCCCCTAAGACTGACACGTGAGTCTGGAGTGGAAGGGATTTGCCCAGTACACACCAAGACATCACCTTGGGTCTTAGACAAGTTATGATTTGATACATCACTGAGGTTTGCTGGAAAGCTGGGTTGCCACTCCATCATTCCACTGACAACGTAAATGCCAAAGTATTTCCATTTTTTTCTTTGATCGTCTTAGGGCAAGACTACAACCTCCCTCCCTCACTCCTACCCTTCCTTATGCTTCCCTTCTTTCTGTTTCTTGTGTTTTTACCTCTCCTTCTTTTTTTTTTTTTTTTTTTTTTTTTTGTGGGTGGGGGTGGGGAAACACTTCTCTCGTCGTGCCTTTGGCCCCCTGTTTCTTCCTTGACTCCTCTTCTCTCTTCTCTGTTTCAGACCCCGAGACTTGTTTAGTTTCTTTTTAACCTTTGTTAGTTTCCCTCTCTTCTTCCAGGATGTCCTTTCGTTGTCCTTTCGCAATTTCCAAATTACCTCTTCCCCTTTCGTAACCCTTTAACCTTGTTTTGTCTCTTGATCCACTTCTCTTTCATCTTACACTTTTATTCGTCCTTTCTGCCCCGCCCTTCATTTTTTCCTCATCCTCGTCTTTTCATTTCTCCTTTTTTTTCTTCTTCCCTTACTCCACCCGACTCCTTTTTCTCTTTCTTAATTTATTCTTATTCCAAAGTCGTTTCTCACTTTTAGCTACCTCTTTCTTCTCTTTCTTGTCCATGTTCCCCCGCTGTCCCCCCAGGACTTTAGTCCCCCACCCCCGGCCCGCCTTTCCAGTTCCAGCCTTCTTTTTTTTTTTTTCTTTTTTTTTTCTCTTTTTCTTTTTTTCTTTCTTTCATTTTTGTCTTGGGTGAGACCCCATATCCCTCCAGCTATACATCTGTTCTTTTTCAGCGTCTCCCTTTCCCCTTCTTTCCCCTCCTCTCCCCTCCTTTCCCCTCCTCTCCCCTCCTTTCTACTTTATTATTCGTCTGGCCAGTCGGCGCGTTTCCGCTTGGTCCCTCCATATCTGTCCATCTTTCTCTTCTCTCTCAGTGATAGGACCTCATATCCCCTTCTTCTCCTCCTCCTTCTCCTCCTCCTCCTCCTCCTCCTCCTCTTCCTCCTCCTCCTCCTCCTCCTCCTCCTTTGTCCTGTCTTCCACCATTCTCCAGTTTTCCTTCTCGTTCTCCTCCTCCTCCTCTCCTGTCTTGCAGCATTCTCCAGTCTTCCTCATTCTCTTCCTATTCTTCTCCTATCTTTCCCTCCCAATATTCTCTTTTTCTTTTTTTCTTTTTCCATGACCTGTTCGCTCGTTCTTCCTTCCTTTTATTGCCCCATTCTGTCCTATCTCTTCTCTCCCACTTCCTCTTCCCTCTCCTGGTCCTTAGTCTTCAGACCGTTGTTGGACTTCTTTCCATCCATCCATCCATCCATCCATCATCGTTGCTTACACCTCCCGCAACTTGTATTCAACTCGCATCATCTCTCTTGCCCTGGTTCGCCCTCTAACTTCAGTACCTCCATCATAGCCATCCTGGTCTTCTCCGTTCTGTGACCCGTCGCCTTGTTCCAGGCCCAGAGGCTCCGCGTTCCAGTCCTCCTTCCAGTTCTCCATCCATGTCTTGTTCTCCCGGACAGCAAAAGAACCGATCTTCTTCGCGCATGCGCACTGCGAGTTGTTCGAGCATGTATGTGTCTGTCATGTACTACAGAGTCTCCTGTCTTGCCCATAGTGTATTGTACAAGCTTCCAGGGTATACATTCGGGAGCTCCTTCGTGTCTATTGTGTTGTTTTGAAGTCTTGTTACTTGGTCGTAGTTTCCAGTATGCAATGAGTATTGATTTAGTGAACGTTGATCTATTTTGTGACGATGCTCAAGTGATTGATTTATGTGTTACTATTGAGCGCATGTTGTATACTGTATAATCTGGATTACTATATTGTTGTGCAGTGTCGTGTTGTATCATGTATTGATAATTTTTTTGTTGTATTTTAGGTACCGTACTGAATGTGACGCCTGTATGCCGAAACTCGTAATGTATTGTATTTGTATCTTCTTTTTATTTTTTATCATTTTTTTCTTATTCTGTGTATTATTTGGTTCGTCCCTTATTCCTGCAGGCCAGTCCCCTCTCCCTCCCTCCCCCTACCTACTGCCTCGTCCTTTGATATTGAGCTTTTCTTACATTACCCTTTGGTTGTCTGTTTCGCTCGCTCCTTTTTTGCCTTAAATGCAAACTTGCATGAGTGCATCTTGTACTTATGCTTGGGCGCGCCTCTGTGTGTAAATAGGCATCCGGTCCTTCCCCAACCCGCCCCTGCACACACACACACACACACACACACACACACACACACACACACACACACACACACACACGTACACAACCTCGTGACTCGGTGGTTAGAGTTCCCGCCGGCCACTACGGTGGTCCGGGATCGAATCCTGCCCGGGGCTGAAACAATTTCAGTATCGCTGCGTTGCGGGTTGTTACTCCAACTCTCGTGGGTGGGGAGTTGGATGTGTGTCTGCGTGTAAGGTCACAGTATTACCCATAGATTGGTCATACGAGCTCTGAGCTCTCATCCGGGAGGTTAGCTGTCAACCACGAGTCCAACACGTGATCAAAGACCATGGTGAATCACATACATAACGCGCACACACACACACACACACACACACACACACACACACACACACACACACACACACACACACACACACACACACACACACTGGAACAAAGAGGAGAAAGAGGAGATCTACCAACTATCTACAGAATTATGAAACGGATGGAAGTCCTTGATAGAGATGACTTACTAATGTGGGATAGAAGAAAGACAAAAGGACACGAAAAGAAACTTAAAAAGGATAGTTACAAAAGAGATCTGAAAAAGAATAGTTTCTCATATAGAGTGGTAGATATCTGGAACAATTCGAATGAGGAAATAGTGAATGCAAAAACTATACAAGAATTTAAGATCAAACTGGATGCTGAAAGATACAAAAGCGGGTCACTACGAGCATAGCTCTTTTCCCGTAAAATACAACTAGGTAAATACACACACACACACATACACACAGACACACACACACACACGACGATGCAGGAACACAGTTCTCGACCGCTAATTCAGCGATCCGAGTTCGAGTCCCACCCAGGGCTGAAAAATATTCAGCGTCGCTGCACTGCTAGTCGGCACCCCAACTATGGTGGGCAAGGAGTTGTTTGTGTTTGTGAAATCACAGCATTACACAAAGGTCGGACCATATATGATAAGCTCTGATCTGGGAGGGTAATAATTGTCAGTCATGAGTCCACACACACGTGGCGCAGTGGTTAGAGTTCTCGCCTGCCACTACGGTGGTCCGAGTTCGAATCCCGCTTAGGGCTGAAATAATTTCAGTATCGCTGCGCTGCGAGTCGTTACTCCAACCCTCGATGGGCGGGGAGTTGAGGTGTGTGTTTGCTTGTAAGGTCACAGTATTACCCATAGATCGGTCATACGAGCTCTGAGCTCTCATCCGGGAGGTTAATAACTGTCGATCACGAGTCCAACACGTGATCCAAGACCATGGTGAATCACACACACACGCACACACACACACACACACGCACGCACACACACACACATCACGAGTCCAACACGTGATCCAAGACCATGGTGAATTACACACACATATATATATATATATATATACCTATTACCTGTCCTCTGATTTTGTGTATATGTAATGAGTAATTGTTCATTGAATATTCTCACTCTGCTGCATACCTTTTTCCAATTCTGAATATTAAAAAAATGTGGTTTAAACCCTTGTTTTAATGCTCTCTCCAAGGTAGGTGTTTTACAGATGTCACTAGTCATTTTATTTATATATTTTTCTTCTGTCAGTTATGAGCCCTGCTAAAGCTGTTTTGTACTTTTCTTCGAATTCTTGCGCCAACCAGGAGCGTGTTTTATTTCTTTTTCTTTTTCTTGTCCAGAATTTTGGCATTTGGATAAGAGTGACCCTAAAGGTATCTCTGCTTGTATGGGCATTCCATCCACTGCTCATACTGCTGTGTCGATTTCACACATACTAAGCTCGTTTCACACGGATCGACTTTTCGCCGTGCGCCGTCCACGACACGACGTCGTGCTCTCAAATAACCATGGGTGTCTATGGACGTTTTCGCACGCGGTCATTGTCGTCACGTGTGAAAGCGTCCATAGACACCCATTATTATTTGAGAGTACGACGTCGTGTCGTGGACGGTGCACGGCGAAAAGTCGGTACGTGTGAAACGAGCTCCTCCCCCCAACACAGACACACACACAGACACACACACACACACACACACACACACACACACACACACACACACACACACACACACACACACACACACACACACACACACACACACACACACACACACACACACACACACACACACACAAACGTTCCACTTTATAGACAAGGAGAAATGTTGGTGAGGGTTGTATATGTTATTAACCTGGATGTGTTTGCATACATGTAACCTTTATGTGTGTATGGATTCTGCATGTATATATGTGCATGTTCGTATATGTATGTACATATATGTATATTTACATTTTAAGGAGCAACATAGAAGGGGCGTAGAGAAGGTGGGGAGGGGCAGGTAAGAAAGAAAATGAAAAAGATGAAGGTATTTACTTGTTTATATGTGTCTGCACGGGAATGTAATCTACTGTACATTTAGTGTATATATTTGCAAGGAAGTTCGGCGATGAGGGTATGGAGTTTGATGGAAACAGCGTAGCCTTGGGTGGGAGGGAGCTGGTAGTCCCTTTCCCTCCACATACGCATTGTAAGGAACCACAGAAGTTTCCCTTTTTTCTCGAGTTTTATCAGATTGTTTGACGTCAGCCAGAGCATAGTACTTGAAGATGAGTGAATGGTTTAGGGCACTGGTTTTGAACTTGAGAGGGCCAAGGAACCACCCACACAGCGGGGTGGGGGGGAGCTGGGCTAAGAATTTCCCAAGTGGAGCTACAAAGAGAACACTAGTTATCTTTAGTGGATGCTTAGTGATTCAATTCCATATTAGAGCGGACTTCGGGAAGCTCATGGACAGCATTGTATAAGTCAGTATCACTTGTCACGTGCTATCGCAGGTTTGAGTCCATGGCTGTGCCACGTTTCAATTCCTGCATGTATGCCTCCTCGAGTTTCTCGATTTTGGTGGCTTAGAATTAAAGTGAATTGTGGTTGTTAAATGAAAATTATGTTCACTGGGACCCATTCAGCGTTTTATAAGTACAGGGTATGTGTGAAAACAGGGCTAAGAACCCCAGAATTCAAACCTTTTAACGGAGAATATAACAAATATTCGTGACTTTCCATTCTCCAATCACACACCTATTCACCAGGTTCGATACTTCATCCAAATCCTTTAACTAAAAAATGATCAAATAATCCATTCTTCCATTTCCTCCTCATAAACAGTTTTTTGGCGCCAAAAATTTCCTATCCATGTTCTATATTATATCTTTTTATTTACAATATATCCTGCCATGATGATGAAATATGCGGACATAGGGACAAAACGTGGAGCGTAATTGTTGGGCAGTAATTAGAGACATCAGCTAAACCGTGTATTATTTTAAGTGTTGGAGTGTTAATGGGAGAGAAGAAGAAGAGAAATTCTTGAAGAATCAATGACAACTTATTTTTGAGGGGAGATAGGAATGGGTGAATGTCAGTGAGTGTAAATATAGAAGAGAGTAGCGGGGGGAAGGGAGTGAAGGATCTTAAGAATATTGACCTATCCGAACAACGTTTCATAACTTAGGGTGCTGATCTCAATCTTATGGTGAATGCCAACGAGTATAAATAAAAGATAGAGTAGCGGGGGAAGGGAGTGAAGAATCTTGGTAATATTGACCCATTAGAACAGCGTTTCATAACCTGGGGTGCTCAAATCGATTTTAAGGGTTGCTGGGAAGTACTCAATACATGGCGGTAAAACATCACTTTCATTTCCTCTCTCTCTCTCCCTCTCTCTCTCTCTCTCTCTCTCTCTCTCTCTCTCTCTCTCTCTTTCTCTCTTTAACAATGATAGGAGTTGGTGTTAGTTTTGAGGAATCAACAAAATAAATGATCAAACACAACTTCATTTTTCTTTATTCCTCTGGTAAACAGATTTTAACTAGAGTTAGGGTGTGCTATAGATTGCCTATACCTGACTACAGGGGTGCCCCAGGGGTCGGAAAAGGTTAAGAAATGCTCTATTAGAAGTAAATGACTTGGATATGGAAACAGTATCTTGAGGAATGACAAGGGAAGGTGGACTGGTTGGTGGATGCAAAGAAATCAGTGGAGAGTTCTTGAAAACAAGTGGATCGGTATGAAGGAAAAGTTGAATTAGGAGTGGAAGAAGCATACCGGAAGGGATCAAATGAAACTCACCATCCGATTCTCACGAAGTGGGAAGTGAGAAACCCACTGGTAGGACAAGACAAGTCAGTTGCGACAATTTGCTTTTTTTGTAGCCCATGTTAGGGTCGCCTCCCCGCCAGGGCTGTCGGAAACTTAATGACATCGAGAATGGAATATTGAAGGAAAAGGAGAATCATTCAATAGTCTTGTATCAAAAGTCTTAGGAAGAAGGATATAATGCTAAATAAGGAACTAAGTGGATATATTGTAAATAAAAAAAGACGTATTTAGAGAAAGGAGACGAACATTCTGGCGCCAAAAAGTTGTGTAGGATTAGGAAACTGAAAAAAATGATTATTTGCTCATTATTGGGTTGAAGGACTTGGATTAGGCGTCGAGTCTGGTGATAAAAAAAGTGTGGGTTTTGAAAATGGAAGTAAACGAATATTTGTTTTATATTTTCAGTCAAAGAGTTTGAATTTAGTGTTAATATCAGCTGGGCTGAAATAAAAGTGACTGAAAAGTTAGAAGACTCATGCTCGTTTCACACGTATCGACTTTTCGCCGTGCGCCGTCCACGACACGACGTCGTGCTCTCAAATAAACATGGGTGTCTATGGACACTTTCACAAGTGATCGAGGTCGTGACGTGTGAAAGCGTCCATATACACCCATATCGACTTTTCGACGTGCGCTGTCCACGACACGACGTCGTGCTCTCAAACAATCATGGATGTCTATGGACACTTTCACACGTGGTCGAGGTGTGTGGAAGCACACGTAGACACCCACAGCTAAAGCACGACGTCGTGTCGTGGGCGGCGTTCGATAAGTATGAAACGAGCCATAGCGTTTTGAAAGGGCCGTGACTAGTGGGAGATGGTTGGGATTAGAGAAGCCAGACCGGGCATTGATAATTAATTGTATTTTCAAACGTTTCGACAGTCAGTATGACAGAATGTTTATTTTGATTTAACTAATATATTCTCTGTGTCCAAAACTGTCGAGATGTGAGGGAATATTAATTATTTTCCCTTCCTTCTTCTTCTTCTTCTTCTTCTTCGAGCCACACACACACACACACACACACGCACACACACACGATGTGTATATATACATGTATATATATATATATATATATATATATATATATATATATATATATATATATATATATTGGGTAACAGCATGACAAGTGTATTTTTATGATTTTCATTCGTTCTCACCTTAACAAACGTAACGGTGTACTAACGAAGGCTCCGTCCTTATATGATATTTATTATGATAGACTTGTCGGAAGCTGCCAGTTACAATTCTCTCTCTCTCTCACTCTCCTCTCTCTCTCTCTCTCCCTCCCTCTCCCTCACTATCACTCTCTCTCCCTCACTCTCTCGTTCTCTCCATTTTTTTAATTTTTTTATTAGGGGAAGAAGGTACATTGTTACCAGAAGAGATCCTATTTTAAGATATTTACAATATATGGACACATTACAAACTACTCATGTGTAACCTGTAGTGAGATACAGAGCCAGTATTGTCCCACAGGGGATAGGCCGACAGTCCTGCACGGGACCACCAAAGCTTCAGACTTTCGCTCTTGTAGTAGTACATCAAAATAGAAAACCGAAATAGCTTTAGACCCCAAGAGGATTGTGTCCCTCTGGGTCATGTGATGAATTTTCGAGTAATTCTAAACTTCCATATTTATTTATTAATCTATTTTTATTTATTTGTTTATGGTTCATGTATTTGTTTGTTTTGAATATTTATCTCTGGCACACACAATTTTGGCTAGGAAAGTTGGAAATATAAGGAGAAGGTAGGACTGAGAATGCTGTCTTGTTCAATAGATTATGTACTCGAGAAAAGAAGTATGCATAACAAACTTTTTATCAGGGTTGAATTGGCTCAACTTAGAGATAATGTTTTCAGGGTGAAATGGGCTCAATTTAGGGAATTGTTTTCAGGGTGAATTGGGCTCAGTTTAGGGAATAATATGGATTTTTGTCAGGGTAAAATGAGCTCAACTTAGGGAATTTTTGTCAGGGTGAAATGGGCTCAACTTAGGGAAATTTTCAGGGTGAAATGGGCTTTTTTTCGTGGTGAAATGGGCTCAAAACCTGGATTTTTCAGGGTGAAATGGACTCAATTTGCGGCTTTTCTAAGTGTGAAATTTGATGAATTTGGGGATTTTTCAGGGTGAAATGGCCTCAACCCAACTTTTTCGGGGTGAAATTGGCTCAACTCGACGATGGATGAAAATGGGAGTTGCCAAGAGTTGCAGTGGGAGCGAAACCACGAAAGTGTCAACCAGGGGCTCGGGAGTGCATGAGAAAGAAAACATAACCCTCCTCCTCTTCTTCTTCTTCCTCCTCCTCCTCCTCCTCCTCCTCCTCCTCCTCCTCCTCCTCCTCCTCCTCCCCACTCTTCTTCTTCCTCCCCACTCCTCTTCCTCCTCCTCCCCCTCCTTTTTCTCCTATCTCCTTTCTTGTTGCTCCTCTTCTTCCTCCTCCTCCTCCTCCTCCTCCTCCTCCTCCTCCTCCTCCCCACTCCTCTTTCTCCTCCTATCTCTCTCCTTTCTTGTTACTCCTCTTCCTCCTCCTCCCCACTCCTCCTCTTCCTCCTATTCCTACTACTACTCCTGTCTCCCTTCTCTCGTCCTCCTCCTCCTATTCCTCCTCTTCCAACTACTCTTCCTGCTCCCTCCCTTCTCTCTTCCTCCTCCTCTCCCTACTGTCTCTCCCTCACTCCTTCCTCCACCTCTCACTCCTCTCTTCCTCTTCTTCCCTTCCTTCCTCCTCCATCTCCTCCTTTTCTCCTCTTCCTCTCCTCTTTCTCTCTTCTTTTTCCTCTTCCTCCTGTTCCCCTCTTTCTTCTCTTCCTTTACTACTCCTCCTCCTCCTCTATTTCCTCCTTCCTTGCCCCTCCTCTTCCTCCTCCTCCTCTGTCTCCTCCTACCTTCCCCTCCTCTTCCTCCTCCTCTCATCTTCCCCTCTCATTTCCAGTGCCTTCTTTTCTTCCTTCACTCCTGTTCTCATCCTTCTCTATTTCTTCCGCCCCTCCCCTCTTCCTCCTCCTCCCCTTCCCCTTCCCCTCACCCTCCTCCTCTTCCTCCTTCCTCCTATGACAAAGTTAACCTAAGGTACCACTGCTTAGCAAGTCCCTGGGCAATGCATGGCGGATATATTTTATTGCCATAATGGACTGAAACAGGAAACTTGTCAAATGTTGACAGAATTTACGACCCCCCCTCTCCCCCCCCCCGTTCCGAAGGGACGTTTTGGGGGGGGGGCTGTGGGGTTCTTTAGGTTTAAGAAGGAAATAGGCAAGAACTGGTTTACCAACAGTGTGGTTAACGAATGGATTATACTTAGTAACCATGTAGCGAGTTCTGAAACGATTTGTTGTTTTAAGTGAAGATGAGATAAATTTGTAGATAGGGTTTACAGGTGGTGAGGGACATGGAACTGCCTAGTGTAGGCCTTATGGTTTCTTGCAGTCTCCTCTGTTCTTATGTTCTTAATAAAAGATGAGATAACTTTATGGATAAGACAGATGGTAAGGGACATGGAACTGCCAAGTGTAAGCCATATGGTCTCTTGCAGTCTCCATTCATATGTGAGAAGATTAGATAAATATATGGATAAGGATGGCAGATCGTAAGAGACATTAAAGGATAACTTTATGGATAGGGATTAGTTGGTAAGGGACATGGAACTGCCTAGTGTAGGCCTTATGGACTCTTACAGTCTCCTCCATTCTTATGTTTGGGAGACGAATGGAATCGTTTGGTGGTAGACAGAGTGAGAGGAGGGGGAGAAAGCGACGCGGAAGGGAAGAAAGCAGTGAATTGTGGCCGAGGTGTTTGTGGGAAGGAATGGTGGAGTTTCTTATCATGTCGATGTTCTTCGATGATTAAACAAAACACTCGTTGCGATTGGACTCCTTTTTTTTTTTTTTTTTTTGTCCGGGGTGGGGGGGTGGAGGGGGTTCGAAGTGGTTCGTTCAGCTGACCTAGTTGAAGAAGTAGAACAAGCATAACATAAAAAAGTAAAAAACATCTTAAGTCTGATCATTCGAAAGGGTTCCACATATGAGAACAGGATATATAGAAATTCGATTTCTTCAAAAAGAGGACGAAAAAAGAGCGTCTCTTTCTCCACCTCTCCTCTTTCTCACTTCTCTTTTTTCCTCTCCACCTCTCCTCTTTCCCTCTCTTTTTCTCTTTCTCCTCTCTTTTTTTTCTCTCCGTCTCTCATGTATCTCTCTTCTCTATTTCTATCCATCTCACCTCTCCTCTCTTTCTTCTTTTTCTCTTCACCTCTCCTCTCTTTCTCTTCTCTTTTTCTCCCCACCTCTCCTCTCTTTCTCTCCATCTCTCCTCTCTCTTCTCTTTTTCTCTCCACCTCTTTTGTCTCTCTTCTCTTTTTCTCTCTCCACCTCTTGGTCTTCTCTTTCTCTCCACCTCACCTCTCCTCTCTTTCTCTTTTTCCCTCCACCTCCTCTCTTTCCCTCTTCCTCCAACCTCCTCCTCCTCCTCCTCCCGTCATCCTCTTCCTCTTCCGTCACCTTTGTCATCCTCTCGTGCTTTTGTCGCCGCGACCTCGGCCAGAACGGCGGCGGCAGCGCGGGCGGGCAGCGGCGGCGGCGGCGGCGGCCGGCGATGGCGATTCAATGTCGATCGATCATGGCACCGTAGGTCATCCTTTTGCAAAGCACAACGAAACCAACTTTGCGTCTCGCTTTGTTTGGACGAATGGCGCCGACGCCGGTGGCTGCTGCTGCTGCCAGTGTAATGTAACAAGCGAATTGATTAACTACCCTTGACGTAGCCTGTATCTGTCTCCCTCTATATCTGTCTATGTCTACTTGTCTCTGTCTATGCTTCCCTGTTTCTGTCTCAGTCTCCCTGACTGCCTATGTCTCCTATCTCTTCCTCTCTCGCTATCTCTCTCTCTCTCTCTCTCTCTCTTTCTCTCTCATTCCATCCCTCTCTATTTCTCCACTCTTCGTCCCTCTCCCTCCCTATCTCTTCCCCTCTCCTCTATCTCTCCCCTCTCTCTTTCTCTCCCCCCTCTCCCTCTCCCCTTTCTCTCTCTCCCCCCTCTCTCTTTCTCCCCCCTCTCTCTCTCTCTATCTCTCTCTCTCTCTCTCCCCCTCTCTCTATCTCTCTCTCTCTGTAGTCATTAGCCTTCCCCGGGTTGAACTTTAATAGATGGTTTAGCACATCGCTCACCGGCTGTGATTTTCTTGATCGTTGTTTAAGTTGAAGAGAAGCGCAATTAATCCGGAAAACGGATTGCTCCTCACGGCACCGTCTGGGCCAGAACACCAACCCCCCCCCCCCACTTTCTTCTCCTTCTTCTTCTTCTTCTTCCTCCCCTTCTTCGTCTTCTTCTTCTTTTTCGTCCTCCCCTTCTTCGTCTTCTTCTTCTTCCTCCCCTTCTTCGTCTTCTTCGCATTCCTCTTCTTCGCACTCTTCTTCCCCTTCTTCTTCTTCTTCCTCTTCTTCTTCTTCTTCTTCTTCCCCTTCTTCTTCTCCTTCTTCTTCCTCTTCTTCTTCACCTTCTTCTTCCTCTTCTTATTCTTTTTCTTCTTCTTCCTCTTCCTCCTCTTCTTCTATTTCCTCTTCCCCTTCTTCTACCTTTTCTTTTTCTTCTTCCTCCTCTTCTTCCTCTCCTTCTTCTTCCTCCTCCTTCTTCTTCCTCTCCTTCTTCCTCTTCTTCTGCCTCCTCCTCCTCTTCTTCGCCTTCTTTCTCTTTTTTCTCCTTCATCATCTTCCTCTTTCTCTTTTTCCTCTTCTTCTTACTCCTCCTCCTCCTCCTCCTTTTTTTTTTTTAAGGGCGACTTTAGTGGTGTATTTGAAGAACGCGATAGAGCCATTAGAGGAGTGGGGATCGTCGCCTCGCGTGTCGGGGCCTCGGCCCCCCAAGGGCGGCTTCCAGGACCAAGTGGGCGATCATTAGATAATCGTGTTCGGCGCTTATAAGAGGAAGATAATTTGATTTTTGTCAGGCGCAAATCTGAGGTTACGAGGAAGCTGGGGCGGGATGAGGGTCAAGAACACAAGAATGGAGGAGGCTTCGAGAGACCTTAAGGCCTACACAAGGGAGTTCCATGCCCCTCACTACCTGTCATGGGTAGGAATGACACGTGGCAAGGGACATGGAACTATCCATAAAGTTATCTCATCTCCAAAGAACATAAAAATGGAGGAGACTGCAAGAGACCTTAAGGCCTACACTAGGCAGTTCCATGTCCCTTACCACCTGTCATCCCTATCCATAAAGTTACCTAAAATATAAGAACGAAGGAGACTGTAAGAGACCTTAAGGCCTACACTAGGCACTTTCATGTCCATTACCATCTGCCATCTCTATCCATAAAGTTATCCCATCTTCCCATAAGAAAACGAGGATGGAGGAGACTGGAAGAGACCTTCAGGCCTACACTAGGCACTTCCATGTCCCTTGCCATGTGACATCCCTATCCATAAAGTTATCTCACCTTCTCCAAAAAAAAAATAATAATAATAAAAAATAAATAAATAAATAAATAAATCAGCGCTCTCTACATGGTTACTAAGTCTATTCCATTCGTTAACCAGTCTCTTGGTGAACCAGTTCTTACCTATTTCCTTTCAAGGGAAAGAGGAGAGAGTCTGCGATGGGATGCCCGAAGGAGAGGAGTGTCATAGAGTGCCACAGATAAAGAGGACAGTGCCACATGATATGTGCTGGAAGACATTAGCTTTTACCATGAAAGGAAATGTGCCTTCGATGGTCAATGAACGAGACTGGAAGATTGAGGATATTGTAGCCTCTGAAGACCTTCCTTCGAGTGAAGCGTTTCCAAACCTTTTCCGACCATAGCACCTCCTGTTGTCATGTCTAAGCAGTCCAGCACCCCTGTCTTGTTATTAGAAGGATAAAAGAAAGTGAAGTGTACTGCTTGATGATTTATTTTCTTGATTCCTTAAGAACTGAAACATATTGAGAATATTGTTTGTAGAAGAAATAAGAACACCCTAGAAAGATGAAATAGCATGGAAAAGGTCAAATAATGCACAACTAGGTAATCAGTGATAATTATGTCAATGTGATTTTTGTGTGCATCACTTCCCAGCACACCCTATAATTGATTTCAGCACCCCAGGTTGGGAAACGCTGCTCTAGTGCTTCTGGTTCCTGTCTCCAGATAACCGCAGCCCCATGACCATCGGCATCGGTCTTTAATCCCTCTGTAAGGCCAAACTTACTTCTGGACTATCCATGTCGTGTGAGTGTAGGTCTGTTTCCGTGCAGGAGAGCAGTTTCCGTTTGTTCACTCATCTGTAGAAAACGGGAGAAAAGAGAAAACGGAATGATGTTGGACAATGAATGTTCTTGGGCCCGGTTCATGGAGCAAGTGCCAGCCTCTCGGTGTTGCACTTCTGGCTGGATACGAAGGTGTGGAGATGATCCTCCTCGACGCCCGTCGTCGATTTCAGACACGGAGGTCTCCAGGGAAGCCATGATAAGAATTTAGGGGGACCATGACTTACTGTTACAAATTTTACATTTCTATACAATGTAAAAAAATCTGAATATATATAAAAAATATCTGTCCTAGCAGAAGAAATATAAGATAACTAGGATTGTTAACTTTATAATAAAGCTCTTTTTTTTTTTTTTTTGTAGTGGGGTGGGATTTGGAAGAAAAATTAATTGGAGCCACAGGAATGTTGAGAACTCATGAAGGTCGGAAATGAAGTGAAAAAGGTTGAGAACCGTTGCTGGGGGGAGGAGGGAGTAGATAATTAATTCGACTTGACAGAGACAGCACGGGTAGAAAAGCAAAATGCCTGGAAATGGAAGGAAATGAGGGTCTTGGTATCTGGGAGATGTAGCTGTGGGAAGCTTTCATTGTAAGAAAAAGAAGAAAAGAAAGAATAAGAAAAAAAGAAAGAAAAAAATTGTGGTCTGCATTGTTTTGTACAGTCAAGGGAAATAGTTCTCCTGCTATCTCCTGCTGCCGCCTGCTGGAATCTCGCTGCTGTTACAGTCCCCCAGTTACCTACTGGGCCTTCCCCAGAGAGTTCCAGACGAGGGGAATCCTGGAAAGGTTGGGGACGAGGACAAAGGTTGTGAACAAATGGAAGTGATGATTGTTTCTGGATTTTTAGAATAATTTCCGGGAAATGAAGGTTGTCAGAGTTATTTGTCGTTAAAAACAAAAATCGGACTTCGCTAGAAGAGCCTGTCAGTAACAGCCCAGGCAATAAATGTAATAAAAAGAATACGCTCGTTTATCTAATGCGAAATGCAACATGTTTTAGTAAAACACTTGCTGCAATTGTACAGCTCCACGACACAAATTGTATATAAAGTTATTCTTCCTGTAGTTGCTTCAACCCCATGAGCATACATACATCGTCCGTTTTGTTCTTCCGGAGGAATTCAGTCGGATTCTGTCGGATTCCGAGGGAATTGAATCGATGGAGAACGGAAGCTCTCTGGGCCGGAGTTCGCTGTCTAAAATCGTTGGTCTTCAGCCGAAACAGAAACCATCCAGTCACACAAAAAGTCTATCGTGGTCTCTGCGCAAACATTTACATAAGAATGGAGGAGACTTCAAGAGACCTTAAGGCCAACACAAAGCAGTTCCATGTCCATTACTACCATCATCCCCATTCATAAAGTTATTTCATCTTCTCTTAAAGCAACCATTTGTTTCAGCGCTCGCTACATGGTTACTAAGTCTGTTACATTCGTTAACCACTCAGTCAGTAAACCAGTTCTTGCCTATTTCCTTCTTAAACCTAAATTTGTCCAATTGAAATCCATTCCTACATGTCCTGCCCTGCTGTCTTAATATGATGACCTTGTTTGCGTCACCTTTGTTACAGCCTTTGATCCACTTGAACACCTCTTTGTGGACGGCGAGTTACATGCATGGTATACCGTCTTGGTCTCAGCGCGGTTGTACTACTCATCATCTTGTCGCGCACCACACATCGATCGGTCTACTGCGAGGCAAGGGAACTTCCTGCGAAGAGGTCATGGCTTAATGTCGATGTGCTGAGTGAGCAGTCACCCGCCCCCACAGGCTCACCGCATCGGAATTTTGGGTATATTTTCGAATCCTGGACACGACGTAGTGGTTGGGAAGGGTGTCCACTCTGAGTAATGGCCCCCCAACCGATGTTCACCTCTGACCTAAGGTGACCTCAGCCTCCTCCAAGTATTGCCACTCCAGGAGTGGCATTAGACCGAGGACACAGTCCTCTGCGTTCCATGTAAGAACTGTTCCAAGGGTGAGGTCCGGGCAGGGTACCAGCCTCGCAAAAAAAAAAAAAAAAAATAGTAATAATAAATAGATAAATAAATAAATAACATAACATAAAAAGATAAAATAAAAACCAGAGAAAGACGAATTCAGGCGCCATCTGACCCTCTTTCTCCCCGTTGTATCCACTCAAGGCTGCGATCGTTGAATGCACCCACCACTCTCCCCCTCTTTAGTGACGTACCCTTTATCAGACTCTCGGACGGAGATTGTTCTGCATCACCAAGCGGCTAAGTAGTCTCCCTCAACATTTTGTGCCTGCAGGACTTTAGGGGGGGGGGGGCGTCAAGGTGCAACTGGTCCAACTGTTGGATTCTATCTCTTTCTCTTTCTCTTGATTTAAGATACAAGGTTACCGATGTATAGTTGTGTACTTGGTGCCTCGCATCTTGAACCTTTTATTATTATTATTATTATTATTATTATTATTATTATTATTGTTATTATTTTAGGAACAACCTCAGTTTTGATCAGTGATGGAGACATCCCAGAGAACCTGTATAGTGTGTTAGTATTTTTTTTTTTTTTCCCTAACCTAGGCTTTCTTCAGATCTATTCACACAGTCCAACCATCCCTCTTTCTCTAATAGGTCGTCTATTTCCCTTGAGTAAAAAATTGACAAATTTGAGAACACGTCTTCCAAAGGCTCCTTGATGTTTAATCTGTCGGTAACTTTCCTTCCACACAACTTGTCATAGGCTTTCTCCAGATCTTTTCACTTAGTCCAACCATCCATCTTTCTCAAGTGAGTCATGTATTTCCCTTGAGTAAAAACTCGACAAATTTGAGACACGTCTTCCAATTCTAAGTCCGAAGTGGTTGTCTGCCAAAGTTTCCTTGATGTTTAATCCGTCGGTAACTTTATAAATCCGGGGTTCCTCCATACTAGCCGCTTTGTAGATTGGTACCACATTGGCCTTTTTCTAATCCCGAGACACTATCCCTTCTGCTAATGAACGTATTGTGAGTCTTGTCCACCAATTCTTCTTTACATTCTTTACAGTTGGAAATATGGGCAAACTTAGGGGCTTTCCTCATATCTAGTATCTATTATTCTTTAATTCCATATTTATGTCTTTTAACCCAAAAATCGTGTTCCCTCTTTCCCATCCACAACGTCAGCTTCATTATTGAAAACTGACTTGAAACCTTTGTTCTTGATTTCATCTTGTGTTAGTGTTTCTTCTTAGACATGTGGGGACGTAGCCTTTATCAATGCGACGTGTCGCTGGTTTAAGCTTAATTGATGAAGCTTTATTAAGCGAAACGTCATAATAATAAGCTCTCCGTGGTCACATTGTGTTTATTTCAATAGACTTGTCGGCAGATGCCAGTTACAAACTTCTTAGACATCTCAGTATACTTGGCTCGGTAATTCTCTACCTGGGAGCCTATGATATTAAAAAAAAAAAAAAAAAAATCTTTCCCTTCCAAGGATTTATATAAGGAAATATCTTTTAATGAATTCCACCGTATGCTTTTTACGGTGGAATTCTTAAAAAAAAAAATCCCTTTCAAGGATTTATATATGGAAATATTTTTTTTAAGAATACCACCGTAAGATTTTTACGGTGTAATTCTTAAAAAAAAAATCCCTTCCAAGGATTTATGTAAGGAAATATTTTTTTTTAAGTATACCACCGTAAGATATTTAGGTTGAGGTTGAATAGCTGGCCGTCTATGCCGGGATTCAAACCCTAGGCTTTGTCATTTTGAGGCAAGGGCAGTACCACTTCGCTACTACAGATATTAAAAGTAGCCTTACGAAGAGAGGCTTAGGCACCTAAACTTACACTCTGGAAAGACGCAGAGTGCGGGGTGAACTAATAGAAGTGTTCAAGTGGATCAAAGGGTGATGCATACAAGGTCATCATAATAAAACAACAGGGTAGGACTCGCAGTAATGGGTATAAACTGGACAAATTTAGATTTAAGAAGGAAATAGACAAGAATTGGTTTACTAATAGGGTGGTCGATGAATGGAATAAACTTAGTAACCATGTAGTAAGCGCTGAAACTATCAGTTTTAAAAAACGAGTAGACAACTTTATGGATAGGGATGACAGGTGGTGATGGATACGGAACTGCCTAGTGTAGGCCTTCTGGTCTCTTGCAGTCTCCTTTATTCTTATGTTCTTATGTTCACTTGGAGTTTGACCTCAGGTCTCCCAACACCAGAGGGTGTTCATGTTAATTCAAAATATCCTCAGAGCCAGCAGCGCATAGCCCACCGACGTCGAATCCAGAGAGGATTGTGGAGGGACTATCGGTGGTATTCTTAAAAAAAAATCTTTCCTTTCCAAGGATTTATATAAGATTTATAGAAGGAAAGAATTTTTTTTTAAGAATACCACAGTAAGATTCTTACGTTGGTATTCTTAAAAAAAATATTTCCCTCCCAAGGATTTATATAAGATTTATATAGGGAAAGATTTATATGAGGAAATAATTTTTTTAAGAATAACACAGTAAAATTCTTACGGTGGTATTCTTAAAAAAGATCTTTCCCTTCCAAGGATTTATATAAGATTTATATAGGGAAAGATTTATATAAGGAAATATTTTTTTAAGAATAACACTAAAATTCTTACGGTGGTATTCTTAAAAAAAACTTTCCCTTCCAAGGATTTATATAAGATTTATATAGGGAAAGATTTATATAAGGAAATATTTTTTTAAGAATAACACTAAAATTCTTACGGTGGTATTCTTAAAAAAAACTTTCCCTTCCAAGGATTTATATAAGATTTATATAGGGAAAGATTTATATAAGGAAAGATTTTTTTTTAAGAATACCACCGTATGTATATTTAGTTAGGGTTACATCTCTTAAACTCCTCTGAGAGGGGGAGCTCCCAGTTAGACATTTTTCGACGAAACTCTCGTCCCAGTTTTCCTAATTTGCCACTCGTGTACCTGCTGGTTCTCTTTACCACTTTACTCCTCTCCCCCTCTCCGTGTTGAGTCCTGAATATTTTAAGTCCTCTGTCGCCCTTATCCAGAGGTTTGGCCTCGGTCGCGCTCCTGTGGTCTCCCTGAAGGCTCGCCACGCGCGCGCTCTGCACCAGCATTCCATTTTCTCAGTTGGTCCTTCACTAACTCGTCCGTCCCTCTAGTCCTGACTTGACATTAGTTTTCTCCTTTACGGGGTTAGTGTTTTTTCCTTCCCCTTCGCTTTCTCGGAATGGCATTAGAATATTCACTCTTGTTTAATTCAGCCATTCTTGTTTCCCGATATTCTTTGTCCTTGTGTGTGTGTGTGTGTGTGTGTGTGCAGAAGAAACACTGGGAAATAGAATAACTGAAGAGGAAATGTCCTCGTCTGTTACGACCCTAAAAATGTCAAACGAAAACGTCTGGTCTTCTGTTGTTTCCTCCTTCAACGACCTCCAGTTTTTCATGACACACGCGCACACACACACACACACACACACACACACACACACACACACACACACACACACACACACACACACACACACACGAATATCCTCGTTTATTGACACGTCTCATCATCGTCTCACATTTCTTAATCCTTGTTTGTGTGCTGTTTTTACTGCTGGAGTTTTCCTGCCTCACCTTCAAATATATATTTATATATCCTTCTTAGGCTGGCCTTGTTAACATGTTTTTCATATCTTGTTCACAAATCAGTTTATGCCCATCCTTCACAACCTTCTGTTCTGAATCACACCATATTTTCTTCCCCTATCAAGTTTATATCGCTCTCATCTGACCATCTGTTGGTGATGACAAAATTGTCCTCTTTTCTTCTCCCCTCTCCCTCTCCACCACGCGTCGAAGAGATTGGGTGTGCCAAGGGAAGATAATTAAGTACGAGATCTCCTAGACAGGACGGAGAGGGTGGTGATAAATTGGATCTCCGGGCAGGAGACTTGGACAGGTAATGAAGAAGTGGCGAGGGGTGGAGATGGGGATGGGGTGGGGTGGGAAAGGATATGTAGTGGGTGAGGTCGGGGTTGGGCTTAGCGGAGGGTGGGTGGGGGGTTTGAATGCAATGTTGCACCAATATATATATATATATATATATATATATATATATATATATATATATATATATATATATATATATATATATATATATTATATGCATGAGAAATCACATAAACTTGTGATTTTAAATATGCAGAAAAACCGCCAAGTAAAATAATAAATTGATAACCGAGCGCTTTCGTCTATTTAGACACCCACAGGAGTACATGAGGATGTCCAAATAGACGAAAGCGCTCGATCATGATTTTATTATATGTATATATATATATATATGTATATATATATATATATATATATATATATATATATTAATGAGAAATCCGATGGACTCGTGGTTCTAGATATGCAGAAAATCCACCAAGGAAAATAATAAAATTATAACCGAGCTCTTTTGTCTATTTAGATATCCTCAGGAGTGCATAAGAATGTCTAAATAGACAAAAGCGCTAGGTCATAATATTATATATATATATATATATATATATATATATATATACATATATACATATATACACACACACACGTGTGTGTGTTTGTGTGTGTGTGTGTTATAAAATGAGGATAGGTAAAGAGGGCATGAAAAGGGGAGTACATACTTGGTTCCCAGAAAGCTGAGAGTTAAATATGAAATTAATTATATATTTGAAAGAAGAGATTTGATTGATAGATGACCTTTGTAGGGATAGAGGAGCTTGAGGTGTGCAGTATGATTTCTGTTAAGAGGTCCAATGCACCGATTGATTTTATTCTATTTTTATTTTATTTATCAATTTACATTATTATTGTTTTTAATTTTATTTAATATATTTATATTATTTTAATCTTATTTCTATATATATAATATGTTTATGTAATATATATATATATATATATATATATATATTCTTATTAGCATATATATATATATATATATATAAATATATAAATATATATATAAATATATATATATATATATATATATATATAACAACTCTAGAGTAATATTAGTTATTTATTTTGGCAAGGTGGGAAAGCACAGGGGTCTTAGGCCGAGTTCGCTCCTCACCACTTTCGTAATATGCTCAGTGCGAAGATAGTCAGGAATAGACTTAAATTATCAGAATGTTTCAACGATTATTTGTATTTTGTTTTAGTAATTAATTTTCAACTTGCGGGTATGATGCAGGCAAGGTCATCATATTAAGACAGCAGGGTAGGACTCGTAGTAATGGATTTAAATTTTATCAATTTAGCTTTAAAAAGGAAATTTACAAGAATTGGTTTACTAACAGAGTGATAAATGACTGGACTAGACTTAGTAACCATGCAGTAAGCGCTGAATCAATTGGTTGTATGTGTCTGTGTAATTTTCTGGATAGGAATGATAGGTGATAAGACACATGGAACTGCCTAGTGTAGGCCTTAAGGTCTCCTGCAGTCTCCTTCATTCTTATGTTCTTTTGTTCTTATGAATGTTCTGCTACTGTCTGCCGTGTTGTCTGTCCGAGCGTTTCACAGTCGTTAGGGTTTGGTTCGGCGCTTACGAAGTCTCGGGAGGGTCCAACATTGTGGTGAAGAAGCCACCATTTCATCTCGAGGCCAATACAACTGGCCCCGGATTGGAGTTAGGAGTTCAGGACTTTTTTTTTTTTTTTAAGAGACCTCCCCCCCCCTCTCTCTCTCTCTCTCTCTCTCTCTCTCTCTCTCTCTCTCTCTCTCTCTCTCTCTCTCTCTCTCTCTCTCTCTCTCTCTCTCTTTTCTCTCTTTTCTCTCTCTTCATCTCTCACTCTCCCTTTCTCTTCCTCTCTCTCACTCTCCCTTTCTCTTCCTCTCTATCACTCTCCCTTTCTCTTCCTCTCACTCCCCATTTCTCTTCCTCTCTATCTATCTCCCTCCCTCTTCCTCTCCTTCTCCCCCTCTCCCTCCCCCTCGCACATTCCCATTCTCTCTCTCTCTCTCTCTCTCTCTCATTCAACTTCAGATGTACTTCCTTCACATCTACACATAGTGCGAGCTGACAACCGGCGACAATTCCTCTCCTCCCACTGCTATAAGCTGCTAACATCAGTTCCCAGAGAGATGCACGGGATGACTCAATCACCGTTGCCAGCTACTGTGGGGCTGTGGGTTCTGTAGTCAGTTAAACTCGAGGGAACAAGGATGTCAGATGTGCCTGTCCCAATGTACAGACACGCGCACACACACACACACACACACACACACACACACACACACACACACACACACACACACACACACACACACACACACAAGGAAACAATTACGTCAAATGTTCTTGATCCAACACATACATACACGCACGCGCACACACACACACATACACAATGAAGACCTGATCCAACACACAGACTTTGAAATATGTACTTTGTAAGGGACTATTTAAATATATAAAGGTATATTTTTTAATCTGGTATTGTGAGATAGCAGAAGGTGCAATGTGCAAGGAGGGGCAGGACTGTGAGGAGAGAGTGAGAGAGAGAGAGAGAGAGGTGGTAGACGTAATCATACACCCACACGTGATGCTCCTGAACCCGTGCCATATCTGACTGGCGCCAGGCGATTTTAATCATCACTGTAGTGTGTCGAAAGCCAACTGGGCGGGGAGGCGCCCCTGTGACGTCATCCTTTGTTTTGCTTTCGGCCAAGGTGGTTTTGGGGAGTCTGGATTTTTTTTTTTTTTTTTTTTTTTTTTTTTTTTTTTTAGTATTTCGAATTCCATAAGAAATGAAACAATATTTCTATTCAGTTTTTCGAGTTCTAGCTCAAAAAAATAAAAAATATTCAAGTTTTTCGAGTTCCACAACTCAAGAAATGAAACAAGATTTCTCTCCAGTTTTTCGAGTTCCAGCTCAAAAAAAAAAAAAAAAATCTCTTCGGTGTTTCCAGTTTTAACTCAAAAAATAAAACAAGATATTTCTTCAGTTTTTCGAGTTCCAACCCAAAAAATCAAAGTTATTTCCTCAGTATTTCGAGTTCCAACTCAAAAAATAAAAGAAAAATTTTCTTCAATTTTTCGAGTTCCAACTCAAAAAATAAAAGAAGATTTCTCTTCACTTTTTCGAATTTCAACTCAAAAGATAACACTTTCAATGACACCCCCCCCCCAGTATTTTGCCACAAGGTAAATATACCCTAAATATATTGTTACAGTAATTAGGGAGAAGAATAGGAGAATTGTAAATGGTTTAGTGACAGGAAATTGAAAAGACGAAATACCTACATTAAAAAACAATTATATCAGCCACTGATTTTGTCTTCTGTGTGCGTGTGTATGTGTCTATTTATAATAAGGTAAGATTGAAGGAGACTGCAGAAGACCATCAGGCCTACACTTGGCAGTTCCATGTCCATTACCACCTGTCATCCCCATCCATAAAATTGTCTAACCTTTTCTGAAAACAAGATAGTTTCAGCGCTTATTTCATGGTTACTAAGTCTGTTCGTTGACCACTCTATTGGTAAACCAGTTCTTGCCTATTAACTTCTTAAATCTAAATTTGTCCAATTTAAATCTGTTGCTGTGAGTCCTGCCCTGTTGTCGTAATTATGTCCCAATGTGTGTGTGTGTGTGTGTGTGTGTGTGTGTGTGTGTGTGTGTGTGTGTGTGTGTGTGTGTGTGTGTGTGTGTGTGTGTGTGTGTGTGTGTGTGTGTGTGTGTGTGTGTGTGTGTGTGTGTGTGTGTGTGTGTGTGTGTGTGTGTGTGTGTGTGTAATTTGCGAATCTAGACTATTCCCTGCTTCTTCTTTGCTAAGTTAGAAGTTTAACTTTGTCACTATTATATTAGATTTTACTGGGTCTGAGAAAAAAAACCTGGGCTCACTTTATGGCAAGAGCGCCAGCCAATCAGCTGGCGTTGTTGCCGTAAAGGGTGTTTCGACTTTTCCCCAGTTCCACAGATACAGACTCTAGCGTTACTCTTTAATTCCCCAATTATTCATACACACCTGACCTGACCTGACCTAATCTATCCCTTTCTTCTACTGGTGGTGGTGCTCCTGGCTGCTTTTCACTGCCAGGCTCTGCCTTCTCTCCCTCCCCCCCTTCCACTCTCCCACCTTCTCCCCCTTCCCCCCAATTATTCAAACACACCTGACCTACAACTGACCTGAAATGACCTAATCTACCCCTTTCTTATACTGGTGGTGGTGCTCGTGGCTGCTTTTCACTGCCAGGCTTTGCCTTCTCTCCCTCCCCCCCTTCCACTCTCCCCCTCCCCCTCCTATCTATCCCCCCCTCCCCCCACCTTCCTCTTGATTAGGTTGGTCGTGCGAGTCTGCTCGGCTGGCTAATGGTGGAAGCTTAATCTGGTTATGGTCCTTCGACACCAATTCCTCCTCCTCTTCCTCCTCCTCCTCCTCTTCCTCCTCCTCCTCCTTCTCCTCCTCGTTGTCTTCTAATTGTCCTTCCATCCTCTTCCTCCTCCCCATCCACTTCCTCCATTCTCTTCCTCCTCCCTCCTCCTCCTCCTCCACCTCCTCGTTGTCTTCTGTCATTCCATCCTCTTCCTCCTCCTCCTCCTCCTCCTCCTCCTCCTCTTCCACCTCGTCCTCCTCCTCGTTGTCTTCTAACTGTCCTTCCATCCTCTTCCTCCTCCACCTCCTTCTCGTCCTCCCTCCGCCTCCCCTCCTCCTCCCTCCTCCTCCTCGTTGTCTTCTAACTGTCCTTACATCCCCTTCCTCCTCCACCTCCTTCTCCTCCTTCCTCCTCCCCTCCTCTTCCTCCTCCTCCCTCCTCCTCCTCGTTGTCTTCTAACTGTCCTTCCATCCTCTTCCTCCTCCACTTCCTTCTCCTCCTTCCTCCTCTTTCTCCTCCTTCCTCCTCCCCTCCTCTTCCTCCTCCTCCTCGTTGTCTCCTAACTGTAAGCCATACTCTTCCTCCGCCACCTCCTTCTCCTCCTCCCCTCCTCCTCCTTCCTCCTACTCCCCCCTCTTCCTCCTCCTCCCTCCTCCTCCTCCTCCCTCCTCATTGTTTTCTAACTGTCCTTCCATCCTCTTCCTCCTCCATCTCCTCCTCCTCCCCCTCCTCGTCCTCCCTCCTCCTCCCCCTTCTCATTCTCTTCTACCTGTCCTTCCCTCCTCCTCTTCCTCATCCACCTTTTCTCCTTCGCTTCCTCCTTCTTGTCCGTTCCCTTATCTAATCTCCCTCCTCCTCCTCCTCCTCCTGCTCCTTCACTTCCTCCCGTCCGTCGTCCTCCTCTTCTATCCCTACTCCCCCAACACCTCTTCCTCTTCTTCCTTTTTCTCTTCCTCCTCCTCCTCTTCTACTCTTACTCCAACTCTTCCTCCTCCTCCACCTGCCCTCCACTCCTGTTCCTTCCAGTGCTGGATCTCCACTTCCTTTACCTCGACTTGCTCCTCCTCCTCCTCCACTTCCTCCTCTTCCTTCTCCTCTTCCTCCTCCTCCACTTCCTCCTCTTCCTTCTCTTCTTCCTCCTCCTCCACTTCCTCCTCTTCCTTCTCTTCTTCCTCCTCCTCCACTTCTTCCTCTTCCTTCTCTTCTTCCTCCTCCCCTCCTTCCCCCCTTCTCCACCTCCATCACCTTAAATAAGGGTGAGGTAGACAAGGTCATCATATTAAGACAGCAGGGCAGGACTCGTAGTAAATTATTTCATTTGGGCAAATTTAGATTTAAGAAGGAAATAGGCAAGAACTGGTTTACCCATGGAGTGGTTAATGAATGGAATAGACTTCGTAACCATGTAGTGAGCGCTGAAACTATCTGTTGTTTTAAGAGAAGGTTTGATGATTTCATTGATGGGGATGATAGGTGGTAATGGACATGGAACTGCCTAGTGTAGGCCGTATGGTCTCTTGCAGTCTTCATTCTTTCACCTTCTTCCCATCCTCCATGACTTTTTTTTATATATCTTTTCTCCTGTTCCTGTCTACTTTGACATTTTCCTCTCTCTCTCTCTCTGTCTGTCTGTCTGTCTGTCTCTCTCTCTCTTCATATATATTTTTCTGATTTTTAAATTGTAGTTTTCTCTTTTTACCTCTCCACACACACATCCGCTCTCTATTCTGAATCTCTTTCTCTCTCTTTCCTTCTTTTTTCTCCCTTTTTCTCTCTGTTTCGTCCTGTACCTTGGTTACTTTCATCTAGCCCATCTCTCTTTTCTCTGCTCTTTTTTGTCCATTTCTATCTCCTCTTCCATATTTCCGCTCTTCCAAAATTCATCATCAATTTTCTCCTTCCCGTTTCATTCATCCCATGAACTGACCTGACCCGACCTTTGACCTGACCTCTCTCTTTCCTTCGTTGCCACACCTTCCATCCCAGTGACTCCGTTTCATCCACTTTTCCTTCCTCTTCTTCCTCCTTTCTTTTCTCTCTGCCTGTCTCCCTCGCTCTTCCTCTCTCTTCCTCTCTCTCTCTCTCCTCCTCCCCTCTCTCTCTCCCCCTCACCTCTCTCTCCTCCTCCCCTCTCTCTCCTCCTCCCCTTTCTCCCCTCCTTCCCTCTCTCTCCTCCTCCCATTTCTCTCCTCCTCCCCTCTCTCTCCTCCTCTCCTCTCTCTCCTCCTCCCCTCTCTCTCCTCCTCCCCTCTCTCTCCTCCTCCCCTCTCTCTCCTCCTCCCCTCTCTCTCCTCCTCCCCTCTCTCTCCTCCTCCCCTCTCTCTCCTCCTCCCCTCTCTTTCCTCCTCCTCTCTCTCTCTCTGTCTCTCTATTTTCTCCATGTCACTTCACTTTGTTCCTTGTTCCTTCTCTTATCTTTCGTTTGTTCCCCTTCCTCCTCGGAAGGAGTTGATGATTTCTCCTGCCCTCACACGTTCGTTCTCTTCTCCGTTCCCCTCTTGCGTCCTTCTCGCATCGCGGCTTCTACGTGATTGGTTGAAATCTTCTCTGTCCACTTTACGTATTACCCCTTCCACTTTCTCTCTCTCTCCCCCTCTCCCCTCTCTCTCTCTCTCTCTCTCACTCCATCTCATGCCCTTATTCTTTGACTTTCCCGCTCTCTTGCTCTTTACCTCTGTATTTCTTTCTCTCTTTTTATATGTCCCCATTGTCAAGACTTCCTCATCCCTACTCCTTTCTCCCTCTCTTCTCCCCCATCACGTCTCTTCCCATTCCTCTTCTTTCCTCCCCCAATTCTTCTTTTCTTCCCTTTCCCCCCTCATCCTGGCGTCATTTTCTATCTCCCCTCTCCCCCCCCACCCCCCCCCCCCCTTTTTTTTTTTTTTTTTTTTTTTTTTTTTTTTTCTTTCTTTTCTTTTCTTTCCCATGGCCCGCCATCTTCTGTCCCCGTGCTGGGCGAGAAAGGTCCCGGATGTATACATTGTATGACGTCATGTCTGGGATTTCGTTTGGTCACGTCACTCGACCATCGAGAGGGCAAGGGCAGTTCCACCGGAAGAAGAAACCGACCTACACACACACACACACACACACACACACACACACACACACACACACACACACACACACACACACACACACACACACACACACACACACACACACACACAGAAGACCGGAAATTTGACGGACGTAGCCGCTGAGATAATTTATTTTATTTGTTTATATATTTGTTTGTTTATTTTCTGAGGGTTTTGGGGATTTTAGGTAAGTTTTGTTGGTTGGTCTTGTATAAAATTCCACCGTAAATCGAACGCATTGTGATAAATTTTTACATGGGGCGGAAATTAAAAACATAGAAATATATATATATGTATATATATACACACACATATATATATATATATGTATATATATACATGTATATATATATACATGTATATATATATATATATATATATATATATATATATATATATATATATATATATATATATATAATTCATTCGAAATCCCTCTCTTGGGTCACACACACACATACACAAAAAAAAAATGTCAGACCAGCTGGATCCTTCCATGGACACTGGAAAGAGAACGACTGATGTCTGGAAATGGACTGGACGCTCCTTTGGGCTGCGTTCTCTGCTCTTTTCCAGCGCGTCTTGGCCTGAAATTTCGCCAGTGTTGTGTTTCCGTGTGTGAATGGGTTCGTTTCACACGTATCGACTTTTCGCCGTCCACGACACGAACTTGTGCTCACGTATAACCATGGGTGTTTATGGAAGCTTTCGCACGTCACGACCACAGACAGGCCAGGGAGTTTGAACTCGTGTGTCATAATACATTCGCTGTTGTATAACTCAACTTGTTTATTTATTTATTTATTTCAATTTTGTATCACGTTACTACGAGTCCTGGAATCATTAGTCATCCCACTGCTGGTACTGGCGGCACAAGGCTCCGGTCTCGCGTTTTCGATAATGGAAGGTTGGGAAACACAGTGCCTGTGCACTGCATGCCCAGTGCCTGTACAGTGCCTGTGATGTCTGCTCAGTGCCTGGTGTGCCAGCCTAATGCCTGCCCACTGCCTGGTGATGCCTGCCTAGCGTCTTCCCAGTGCCTGGTGGTACCTGTCCAGTGCCTCTTCAGTGCCTGGTGGTGCCAGCCCAGTGCCTGTACAGTGCCTGGTGATGTCTGCTCAGTACCTGGTGGTGCCAGCCCAATGGCTGCCCAGTGCTTGGTGGTGCCTGCCCAATGCCTGCCCAGTGCCTGGTGGTGCCTGTCTAGTGTCTGCCCAGTGCCTGGTGGTGCCTGTCCAGTACCTCTCCAATGCCTTGTAGTGCCAGCCCAGTGCCTGTACAGTGCCTGCTCAGTACCTGCCCAGTGCCTATCCAGTGCCTGGTGGTGCAAGTCCAGTGCCTGGTGGTGCCTGTCCAGTGCATGTCCATTGCCTGCACAGTGCCTGGTGGTGCCAGCCCAATGCCTGCCCAGTGCCTGGTGGTGCCTGCCTAGTGTCTGCCCAGTGCCTGGTTGTGCCTGTCCAGTGCCTAGTGGTGCCATCCCAGTGCCTGCTCAATGCCTCCAAAGTGCCTGTTGGTGCCAGTCCACTGCCTGGTGGTGCCTGCCCAGTGCATGTCCAGTGCCTGGTGGTGCCAGACTAGTACCTGGTAGTTCCTGATCGGTGCCTGCCCAGTGTCTGGTGGTGCCTACCCAGTGCATGTCCAGTGCCTGGTGGTGCCTTCCCAGTGCATGTCCAGTGCCTGCACAATGCTTGGTGGTGCCTGTACAGTGCCTGGTTTTGCCTGCTCAGTGCATGTCCAGTGCCTGCACAGTGCCTGTTGGTACCAGCCCAGTGCCTGGTGGTGCCAGCCCAGTGCCTGGTAGTTCCTGCTCAGTGCCTGGTGGTGCCTACCCAGTGCATGTCCAGTGCCTGGTAGTTCCTGCCCAGTGCCTGGTGGTGTCAGCCCAGTGCCTGTCTAGTGCCTGGTGGTGCCAGCCCAGTGCCAGGTGGTGCTTTGTGGCTCCTGGTGCTATGCCCCTCTGCCACGTTATTCAGACGCGTAGGGACACGAGAGTGCCGTAGGATGGCACTGGTTGGCACTCTGTTTCAGGACCTCTCTCTCTCTCTCTCTCTCTCTCTCTCTCTCTCTCTCTCTCTCTCTCTCTCTCTCTCTCTCTCTCTCTTTCTCTCTCTCTTTCTCTGCTTTCTCCGTCTTTTCTTTCTCCTTCTCTTTCTCTCCCACTCTTTCTCACTCTTTCTCTCACTCTCTTCTCTCTTTCGCTTTATCCCTCTCTCCTTCTTTATCTCCCACTCTCCCTATCTCTCTCCTCTCCTGTCCTCCCTCTTCCTCCTCCTTTCCTCCTAATCTCCATCTTTCTTCCCGTATCCTTCCTCTGCCTCTCTCTTCCCTTCCCCTATCAGTCTTTCCCTTATATAAGGGTCCACCATTTTAACACAAGGTTTTTTACATAAGGAGAACTGATAACCGGTAATTGCTTCCTTTCCTCCTCCCTCCTCTTCCTCCTCCTCCCTCCTACTCCTGGTTCTTCTCCTCCTCTTTCTTCTCCAGTCTTCATTCTCAGCTTATCCACAATCCTTTCTCCTTCCTCCTTTTCCTCATATCTTCCTCCTATCTTCTATCTTCGATCGTTCTCTCCCCAGCTCCCCACACCAATCATAAACCCCCACTTTACCCCCCCTGGTCTCCTCTCTTCTCTCCTCCTCCTCCTCCTCCTCCTCCTCCTCCTCCTTCCTCTCCTCCTCTTCCCCATCCCCCTCTTCTCTTTATCTCCTCTCCTGTCGTGTCCTTCATGTCCTCTCTATTCTCCTCATGGTCCTCTCTCCTGCCTCCGCCTCTCGTCATCCTCCTCTCTCCTCTCTCTCCTCTCCCTCCTCTCCCTCATCCCTATTTGCTCCCTTACCTCCCTTTCGTCCTCCTTCCCTCCTCTCCCTATTCCTTTTCTTTCCTTTCCTCTCCTTCCTCTCTTTCGCCCCCCCTTCCCTTCCCTCCACTCCCTCCTCCCTTTCGCCCTCTTCCCTCCTCTCCCTCCTTCCTTTCTTTCCCTTCCTTCCTCTCCCTTCTCCTTTTCGTCCCCCTTCCCTCTTCTCCCTCCTCCCTCTTTCCCTTCCCTCCTCTCCCTTCTCCTTTTGTTCCCTTCCCTCCTCTCCCTCCCCTCCCCTCCCTCCTGCCTCTCCTCCCATTCGCGTCCCTCCCTCCTCTCCCTCCCTGCTCCCTCCCCTTCCTCTCCCCTCCCTCCTGTCCTGCCTCTCCTCCCATTCGCGTCCCTCCCTCCTCTCCCTCCCTGCTCCCTCCCCTTCTTCCCTCCCTCCTGCCCCTCCTCCCATTCGTCCCTTCCCTCCTCTTCCCTCCTCCTCCCTCCCCTCCCTCCTCCCTCCCCTCCCCTCCCCTCCCCTCCCTTTCGTTCCCTTCCTTCCTCTTCCTCCCTCCTCCCTCCCCTCCCCTCCCCCTCCCGCCGAGCACGCCAACTAGTCCGGCGTTAACGTGTGTGCCGGGGGGGGGGCTTCCTTTTTGTGATTAACGATGCCCTGATTAACATCATCTTTCGAACCATCCGCGGCTTCATATTGATATCCCCTATGGTACCCATCATCCCTCACTCTCTCTCTCTCTCTCTCTCTCTCTCTCTCTCTCTCTCTCTCTCTCTCTCTCTCTCTCTCTCTCTCTCTCTCTCTCAGTTTGCCTGTATGACTTTCTTGTTTCTCCTTTCGCCTCTCCTTTCTATCTTCTGTCTATTCTATCTCCTCTATACCCTTCGCTCTCTCTCTCTCTCTCTCTATCTCTATCTCTCATTTTGCCTGTATGGCTTTCTTGTTTCTCCCCTCGCCTCTCCTTTCTATCTCCTATCTCCACTCTATGTCCTCTATACTCTCTCTCTCTCTCTCTCTCTCTCTCTCTCTCTCTCTCTCTCTCTCTCTCTCTCTCTCTCTCTCTCTCTCTCTCTCTCTCTCTCTCTCTCGATCTACTTTTCTCCTTGTGAGTCTAAATCAGGACTCGTTTCGGCTCCGCCTATTCATGCTTATCCTCCTCCATCAACTTCTCTTCCTCGTCTTCTTCTTTCCTCCTTGTTCTCCTCCTCTTCCTTATCTTCCTCCTCCTCTCCTTCTGCCTCTTCCTCTTCCCTCCTTGCTCTCCTCCTGCTCCTTCTCCTCCTGTTTCCCTTCCACATCCTTCCCTTCCCCTTCCACCTGCTCTTCCTTCCTGGTTCTTCTTCTCCTCCACCATCTCTTCTTCCCCTTCCTCTCCTTCCACCTCTTCATCGCCTTTTTTGCTATTCGTTGATAACTTCCCTCACTTGGGTGTTTGTGATCTCAGCGTCGTCCTTTATCAGGGCGCCAATCGGCCATGGTCGCTTCCCTCAATTGTTTTTTCTTTCGCACGTGAGCGGATCCTGACCCTCAGGAGGCCAAGTTGGACCACAGTGTCTTCTCAGCCCGTTCTCGTTTCTTCTTCGTCTGTTGGGGAAGGGTACAAGCTCGATTGAAGACTCTCTTTCTCTCTCTCTCTTTCTCCCTCTCTCCCTCTCTTTCCCAATCTCTTTCTCTTTCCTCTTTCTTCCTCTCTTTCTCATCTTTCTTCCTCTCTTTCTGTTTCTCCTCTTTCTTCCTCTCTTTCTCCTTTCTTTTTCTCTTCCTTCTCTTTCTCTCCTATTTCTCCTTCTCCTTTCTCTTTCTTCCTCTCTTCTCTTTGTCTCCCTTTCTTTCTCTATTTCTTTCTCTCCTCTTTCTTCCTCTCTTCCACTCTTTCTCTTTATCCATTTTCTTTCTCCTCTTTCTTTTTTTCCTCTTTCTTCCTCTCTTCTCTCTGTCTCCCTTTCTCTTTCTCTCTCTCTTTCTTTCTCTCCTCTGTCCCTCCACAGTGTGAAACCGCTCAGACTTGAGCCTTCAGCTGGAGGATCAGAAAGACCTTGGTCAAGCTGGAGCCTTGTGCATGGTTAGGGGGACTTCTGCCTCTGTTGTGGCCCGAAGAGCAGTTGACTGGGCTGCTGCCGTCTGAACCAGCCCGCAGAGAGCCGGGGCACCGAATCAGATCGGAAGTGTGCAGAGCAGAGTAAAGGCGGGGGGGGGGATGTCGGAATAGTGCAGGATTGGGAAATGGAATTAGGAAATTGGGGGGAAAGTGAAGTGAGGCTGCAGGGTAGGAGACCGAGGTGGCACTGCAGTGAGAGAGAGTGTGAAAGAGAGAGAGAGAGAGAAGGATCGAGGTGGCACTGCAGTGAAAGTGTGTGTGTGTGTGAGAGAGGGAGTAAGAGAAGGACCTAGGTGGCACTGCAGAGTGTGTGTGTGTGTGTGTGTGTGTGAGAGAGAGAGAGAGAGAGAGACCGAGGTGGCACTGCAGTGAGAGTGTGTGTGTGTGAGTGCGAGAGAGAGAGAGAGAGAGAGAGAGAGAGACCGAGGTGGCACTGCAGTGAGAGTATGTATGTGTGTATGTGTGTGTGTGTGAGAGAGAGAGAGAGACGGGGTGAGATTTGTGGATAGGAGGGCCACCCTAGTTTCAGCAGTCACGGAAGTTTGAATGTGTTTTGCAAATAAAGAGAGAGAGCGACTGCCTCGGCGTGCACGGGTGGTGGATAAGATCCGAGAAACTTTATCTCGTCCATTTTATCCTCATCATATTATTCCCTGAGCGTGGGTGGCTCACGAACTTCGAAGACCCGATTTCGACCCGGGAAGAGTCCACAGAAGAACGAAAGATGAGTTTTATTCCGAGAGGGAATGGCAGCAACCTTCTTCCATGCCGGGTGGTACTTTCCCCTTATTCTGGCTGCCGCCAGGCTATTTTATTCATCTTTATTGATCCCTATTGGTAGTGAAGGAGCTAAATGAATTTATATACCCAGCGTTTAGAATTTGTATAGAGATGTATGAAAAGACGAGGGAAGGGAAACACGGGATTTCGAAAGTGTCCTTAATGGGTTTGTAACACTTCACTCGACCGGTTTCGACTTGTGTCTTTCTCAAGAAAGCCACTTTTCAAAGTTCCATGGTTTCCTTCCCTCGTCTTCCCATACCCAGCACTGATGATACTAAAATTGTGAATGAAAAAATTTATTTGATAGAGTTTTTCTGAGGATGGTAACGGTGGTGGGGAGTTCTCGTTTAAGGCCAGGAGATGGGGATGTTGTTAAGAGACAATGACCAACCCGATTGGTGGAAGGGGTCTGTGGTCGGAGGCGGAAGACGAAGGAAGGCAAGAGGAGTCTGCCTGGAGGGCGAAGAGGCGAGAACGATCATTCGGCTGAAACTCGGAAGTTGTGGATACGCTCGAGGATGAGGTGCCGCTTCAAGGAGGACCTACGACGAAGATGGTTATATGGGAGTTCGGGGATGGGGATAAGCGGGGATGGAGCTCGCAGCAGTTGTAGCAAAGGCAAAGTAGCAGAGATGGAGTGGGTATAGCGGATAGCATGATTGTGAAGACCGGGCGGGATGGGTGTCATGAAAGGGAACAGGAACTACTGAGATAGTACGTTGTATAACACACACACACACACACACACACACACACACACACACACACACACACACACACACACACACACACACACACACACACACACACACTCTATAAGTGCGTCAATATCAGAACCTAAATACACAATTTTTTCACAATTGTTTAAAATGGCATATGGGGAAAGCATGACGTCACATAGCCCTTGGGCATTCTGTGACATCGGGGACCATTCTCTCTCTCTCTCTCTCTCTCTCTCTCTCTCTCTCTCTCTCTCTATCTCTGTCTCTCTCACTCACTCACTCTCTCCCTTTCTTTATCCGATTGCATACCAGATTCTCAAAGATTGCTGGTAGAACTAGATGGACAGGGGAATAGGGTCCAGAAGGTCGAAGGTAACATGAGAAAACATAAAATAATCTTTTGAACTCGAGAACTTGAGTCGTGATGAAAAGCGAAGGGTGAGAGGGAAGAAAGGAGGGTGAGAGGGGAGGAAGGGGGGGAGAGGGGGCAAAAGGGTGACGGGGGGGGGCGTGAAATTACTTCCACGTAATAGGTCGATTAGATATTTGGTTTTGGTTTGCGTAAGGAGGCGCCACTGACGTCCATTGTGAATGGCTCTTCGGTAAATTAGAAAAAATGGGCCGAGTACGCGAGGACTCCAGGAACCACGGAAGGCAACTGGGTGGGCGGCGAGGCGGCTCTCGAACTAAGACTTCTGGTCGTTGTTGCAGAACGCTTTCGAACTTCGAGCGAAGACGAAACGAAATAGGAAGAAGAAAATTGACGAGATCCTTAAAAAAGGATACATAAAAGATAAAATTATAATACTAATGATGATTTATTTATATATATATATATGTATATGTATATATATGTATATATATATATGTGTATATATATATATGTATATATATATATATATACATATACATATATATATACATATACATATATATATACATATATATATATATATACATATACATATATATATACACATACACATACCAAGGGCATTTTTCCCCCTTATAAGAGAGGTAGCCAAGTCAAAGAAACTCACCCACTCCCACCCATTCCACTCCCATCCATCACCCTTGTTTCTATATTACCTTATCTTAATAATTGTAATAATGATAATAATAATGTCCTATATATCTCATCAATCGTGTGTACATGGAAATATGTAGGTTTGAGTGCATAGTTCATAGAGTTTGTATCTTATAAAATTTTGTGACTTTAATAACATACGAACCAAATCTCTCAACATTTTAATGATCAGAAACTGATATTCACTCAAAAAAGAATACTTATAACTTTAAATATAAGAACATAAGAACGGAGGAGACTGCAAGAGACCGTAAGGCCTACATTAGGTAGTTGCATGCCCCTTAGCATTTTTCATCCCTATCCATGAAGTTATCTAATCTTTTCTTAAAACAGCGAACAGTGTCAGTGCCAACAAAATAGTTATTAAGTCTATTACATTCGTTAAGTACTCTTTTTGTAAACCATTTCTTGCCTCTATTCTCCTACCGTCCTTCAATCTCAACTTTATAATTTCTTTTGATAAAAGGCAGAGGAGGTGCTTATTGCAGAGAAAATATGTAGAACAAATTCCCCCAAGGATATGCAAGGGTTTACAATCAATGTATTCAACCAGCAATAATCTACGGGTGTGAGACTTGGAAACTGACGGAGATGGAAACAAAGCTAAGGATTGCACAGAAGAGAATGGAGAGATCAATGATGGGAATAACGCTGAGAGACCGAAAGAGAGCAAGTTGGGTGAGAGAGCAGACTAGAGTGAAAGATATTGTGGAGGCGGCAAAAGAGAGGAAGTGGAATTGGGTAGAAGTTAGTGAGAACGACTGATGAGCGATGGAGCAAGTGTGCTACTGAGTGGACGCCGCGAGATAGGAAGCGTGAAAGAGGGAGATCAGACAGAAGGTGGAGAGACGAGATAGAGAAGTTTGCAGGAGTGGTGTGGCAGATGTTAGCGCGCTCGTGTAAATCATGGAATGCTATGAAGGAGGCCTTTGTTCAGCAGTGGACTCAGGATTGATTGATTGATGCAAGGGCTTTGGCATGTCCTGGACATAGAAGAGAGGAAGGGTATGTGATTAGAAGTAACTTATATATTTTATTAAGGTGAGGAAAGATGGGAATGGGAAAGGTCTCGTATTTGCTTAGTTGTGGGTTCGAGAGACAAGAATAGGAAGGGATGTAGGTGAAATGATCAAGATGGCTTCACAACTGAGAGAGGAAGAACAGATGGTGGTCGACTAACGAGAGAAGACTCTCCTTCTCTCTCTCTCTCTCTCTTTCTCTCTCTCTCTCTTTCTCTCTCTCTTTCTCTCTCTCTCCTCGCTCTCTTTCTCTCTCTCGCTCTCTTTCTGTCTCTCTTTCTTTCTCCCTTTCTTCCTCACTTGTCACCTTTTATTTACCTCAATCCTTTTCAATGTTGCATGTATTCCTCTTGCATTTCTTCTCGTTTCCCCAATCGCTGTCTTCCCCAGTTTCCTTTTCCATTTTACTATTCAATTTCATTTTCCCTTACTTCCTTGTCTTTTCCCACGTTTCCCCTTTCCCATTCCTCCTTCCTCCTTCCTCCTTCCTCCTTTCTTTTCACCTTCCCCCTTCCCCCGTCCCCCTTTTCCCACCTTCACTCTTTCTTCCCTCTTTCCTTCCCCATTCCTCCCTTCCCTTTTCCCCATTCCACCTTTGCCCATTTCCCTTTCCTCTTCCCATTTCCCGCCTTTTTTCATTTCCCTTTCTCACTTCTTCCCTTCCGTCTTTCCTCCTTTTCTCCTCTCCCTCTTTCCCTTTTAATTCCTTCTCATATTCTTCCCCTTCCCATCTTCCATTATTTCGATCTAAATTGCAAGACCACTGGGGTCTCCCCCCCTTACTCCCTCCTTCCCCCCTCCTTCCTCCTCCTTCCCCCCTCCTTCCTCCTCCTTCCCCCCCTCCCTCGCTTCCTGGCCCATGCCGCCTCCGTCTTGTCAATTTTCTGTCCACTTTGCGTCCTGCCATATAATTTTTCTTCTTCATTCCGGAGGGCCTGTGTTTGTTCTCTACTTTCTTCCTCGTTGTTCTTTTTTTCTTTTTTTTTCTTTTTCGTATTTTTCTTCGTTTTATTACTTTTAGCTTCCGGGAAATTTACGATCTGTGCCTTTACATTTTATCTCGAGGTTATGTTCCTTTGTATCCTCATCTTCCCCATTTTCTTTATTTACTTCTGTTGCTATTTATTTTCTCCCTTCCTCGACTTTCCGCTGCGAATGTTTATGGGGCGCTGCTTATCTTTGTTCAATCCGTTGCTCCACCACTCGCTCAATTCGGACGATAACGAAAAATATCTTCTTTGTGGCCGTTGCCGGTCACTTGGAGGTCGTGGGTCTCCTGCGAGAGAGACTTGGGGCAACAGACTGATTGTTTGGTTCACCCTTACACTCATTCACTCGCTCTGTGATGGTAGTCTTCCTTCTCTACCTCGTTCATCCTGATAATGAAGCCATATATATATATATATATATATATATATATATATATATATATATATATATATATATATATATATGTATATATATATATATATATATATATATATATATATATATATATATATATGTATATATATGTGTGTGTGTGTGTGTGTATAAATCAAACCTGGTCGTCTCGAGCCTTGATCTGGGGTCCATCTGAATGTTAGACCGACGCGCTATCAGCAACACCATCACTGTGTGATTCACCTCGGTCTTTGGATCACGTGTTGGACTCGTGATCGACAGCTATTTCCCTCCCGGAAGAGAGCTCAGAGCTCGTATGACCGATCTATGGGTAATGCTATGACCTTACACGCACACACACACACCCAACTCCCCGCCCACGAGAGTTGGAGTAACGACTCGAAGCGCAGCGATACTGAAACAATTTCAGCCCTGGGCAGGATTCGAACCCGGTACCGCCGGTACCGCCATACTGACAGTCTGGGACTCTACCAACCGCGCCACCGAGTGGCGTGCTTGTGTGTGTGTGTGTTCCTTTGGTTTTCAAGTCTTCTATACATTAACGTGTTACCATTACCTTCCAGAGGTCTGTCTTTAACTTCGCCTCCCCTTTTATCTTTCTCCTCTTCCTTCTCTTCTTCCTCTTCCTCCTCTTCTTTTTTGTCCCTATCTCCCAACCCCGTCTCCTCTCTCGGTTCGCTTGGTCCCATCATTCTAACGTTTCTGTGAAAGGCAAATGATGCTCCGGCATCCCTGGATAAACAGTCCCACTCATTGGGCTCCAGGTCCAAGTTTAGCAAGTTCGCGACCTTGCAGGTTTAGCGGGAAAGTATTTTTAGCGATGGAGTCTCTGATATTTATTTTTTTTCCCATGCACTCCTACATGGAGTGGTGGAGTCAAGGAGTACTTACGATGTGTGTTAGCCAGCCGGCAGTCTGTGTGTGGTTGTGGCATTCATAAGATGTGTGTGTGTGTATTCACTTGGTCTTTGGATCACGTGTTGGACTCGTGATCGACAGCTATTTCCCTCCTGGATGAGAGCTCAGAGCTCGTTGGTGTGTGTGTATGTATGTGTGTGCGCTTGCCATGAGGATTTCTTCATAAGTCCCACGACGCCGACTTCGTCTTCATCTTTATATGAGCGTGTGGGTTCGCCCTCGTATATTCTCTCCCCTTTTCCACTGCCAAGTACAGAAGGGAAAAAAACTTCTACATCAAGAGGCCAGTACCTACAGATATTTTCGTAGTAACGTCTACAAAAATTTAAGGGGAATTGACAACATCAAAGGTGATAACATTTTCACACTGAATGCTAATTAGACGAAAAATAACCGCCTCAAGCTGTCTGGACGTAGATTTTATCTGTAAGTTGGTAGAAACAACCACACCAACCGTGTAGTTACTGAGTGGAATAAACTTCCTGCAGAGGCAGTGGAATGTGTTTAAACTGCCTTCATTCGAAACTTCCTTAATCGAACCATTTAATTCTGAATATATTAACCAAGGTAATCAGATCTACTCAGGATAACTGTTCCTTAGGAACAGTTAGCAACCTGCTTGCGTTACTCAGTGTTCGCCTTGTTTTCATCTTCTCTGCAATGTTCAAAACATTTCTAATTTTATCTCGCATGCCTCTGCCAAGGAGAAATAATTTATTCATGTCTAATTACGGAATTATGTTTTAAACAAGGTTTAATGATAATAATGATAATTATAGTCGGTATTCGTAAGGCTCGCTGCTTCACAAAGTTTTAAGAATAAAGGCGTCATATATACAGTTTAATCACTTCATTTAGGGAGAAAGAATATGAGTAATGTTTAATAGTTTTAGACCTTTCCGTACAGGGTCCTTTCTCTCTCTTCTCTCTTTCTCTCTCTCGCTCTCGATCTCTTTCTAATTTTCTCTCTTCCTCTCTCTCTCTCTCTCTCTCCCTCTCTGAGTAATGTTTGATAGTTCTAGACCTTTCCGTATCGGGTCCTCTCTCTCTCTCTCTCTCTCTCTCTCTCTCTCTCTCTCTCCTCTCTCTCTCTCTCTCTCTCTCTCTCTCTCTCTCTCTCTCTCTCTCTCTCTCTCTCTCTCTCTGAGTAATGTTTGATAGTTCTAGACCTTTCCGTATCGGGTCCTCTCTCTCTCTCTCTCTCTCTCTCTCTCTCTCTCTCTCTATGAGTAATGTTTAATAGTTCTAGATCTTTCCGATACCGGGTCCTCTCTCTCTTTCTCTCTCTCTCTCTCTCTCTCTCTCTCTCTCTCTCTCTCTCTCTCTCTCTCTCTCTCTCTCTCTCTCAGTAATGTTTAATAGTACTAGACCTTTCCGTACCGGGTCCTCTCTCTCTCATTTTCTCTCTCTTTCTCTCTCTCATCTCTCTCTCTCTCTTTCTCTCTTTCTCTCTCGCACACACACACACACACACACACACACACACACACACACACACACACACACACACACACACACACACACACACACACACACACACACACACACACACACACACACACACATGCTGGCTCACAGCACAGCGAGGTTTCTCCGTGATAAACCCGACCTCACAGTGGTTGCCAAATATATATTTCGCACTCCCAAATGAACTTCAGCACTAATTATCTTGACCCTGCCAATGCCAGCCTAAGTTTTAATTGCCACGTACTTGCAATTACCATAACTTTTTTTTTGTTTTTTTTTTTTTTTGTTGTTTTTTTTTGTTTTTTTTTTTTTTTTTTTTTTGCGAGGAGGCCGTGCCAAATGGATAACCTTTCTTTTTAATTTATCAATACCGGCGATGTATTTTATTGCTTGCCAGAGATGATGAGTTCTTCGTAAAAAAGAGATTATATTAATAAATCTCCAGTCTTGATAATGCCCGTGACAAATGATGTGGCTTGGACGCGTACTTCGAAATTTGAATATTAATCGGTTTTTGAATTGCATTTTGCCAGGCAAACATAAGAGTATTCCAGATACTGTTTGATCGCAGATGGGTCCAACAGCAGGGAAATTCAGTTTTGATAAAAATGAAATTTTTTCTTTGTTTGATGACAAGAAAGATAATGCGTCGGGAGATTGTCTTCGGGACAAATACATCGAAGGTTGAAATTGTTCTTTAAGAGTTTCAGGGGAGAACATACCCCTAAAGCAGCGTTTCTCAACCTTTTTACCCTTGCGTAACCTTTAAAATAAATTGCATGTCTCAAGGAACCCCTGCGCAAAAAAGAAAGAAAAAAAAAAGATATATATATATATATATATATATATATATATTTATTTTCATCGTAATAATAGGTTAGATAGGATGATGTCTGTATTATATTATTACAGTAACCAAGAATATGTCGTGCGTGTTTAATTGTGTTACGTATATGAAATAAAATAAAAAATCTAAAGTGCATTAGCTTATCTCACTTGTTCTCGCGGAACCCTTAGGGACCTTTCGCGGAACCTTAGGGTTCCGGGGAACCCTGGATGAGAAACGCTGCCTTAGAGAATACAACGTGTTACTTTGCATTGATTCTTTTGTCAGTTGTTGTACACGCGCGCACACATACACACATACACGCACACACACCTACACACGACTCGTGGCGCACTGGTAGAGTTCCCGGCAACCACTACGGCGGTCCGGGTTCGAATCCCGCCCAGGGCTGAAATAATTTCAGTATCGCTGCGCTGCGAGTCGTTACTCCAACTCTCGTGGGTGGGGAGTTGGGTATGTGTGCGCATGTAAGGTCACTAGATTACCTATAGATCAGTCATATATGAGCTCTGAGCTGTCTTCCAGGAGAGAAACAGTTGTCGATCACGTGTCCAACACGTGATCCAAGACCATGGTGAATTACACACACACACACACACACACACACAGTCATATATATATATATATATATATATATATATATATATATATATATATATATATATACACACACACAAGATATTCCTCTGGCGCATTAAATCCTTATAAGGTCATAATATGTTGTTCTGTTTCTCGAAGTTACAGTGTCCTGCGAGGTTCTCAGGAGTTCGTAGTCAAGTTCTGAGGCTTTGGAATTCGATTCCTTCTGTAGCCACACAGCAACACACTTGGGCAGAAGCTCCGTTGCAGTCTCAGTCAGGATCCACGACCATTAAAGCTGTTGCAATTGGAGGAACTCTACCCTTCCATTCTCTCCTTTAATGGCTTCCAGAAACTTGGGGCAGATGGCCCTGGATTTTTGAAGTATAAAGGGGATTCCAGGCAAAGACGATGGTCGACTCGAAAGAAGAGACCATTAAAGCCGTTTCATATCTCCGCTTGACGTTATTAACATCTGTACCCCGTAACCAGAGAGATTTTTAATTACGCTGTTATAATGTTTCCGTTTTTTTTTCGGGTTTTTTTTTTCATCGTTTTCTTCTTCTTCCATTTCTTGTTCTTGTTCTTTTTCTTCTTCTTCGACTCATCGTCTTTAGTTATAGCGTTTCCATGTTTTTTTCTTATTATTCTCTTTTCTTTTTCCTCTTCTTCGATTCATTGTTTTCTTCCACTTGTTCTTTTTCTTCTTCTTCGAGTCATCGTCCTTAGTTATATCGTTTCCATTTTTCTTTTTCTTCTTTCTTTTTTCTTGTTATTTTTTTTCTTCCTCTTCTTCGATTCATCGTTTTCTTCTTCCACTTCTTGTTCTTGTTCTTTTTCTTGTTGGAGTCATCGTCCTCTTCTTCTTCCTCTTCTTATTTTCGTCTTCGATTCGTTCTTCTTCTTCTTCTTCTTCTTCTTCTTCTGCTTCTTCTTCTTCCTTTTCTTCGGCCTTTTTCAGGTATTCTGTTATGTTACAATCTTCCTTTTATTGCCGCTCCATCTCGTACTTCATATCCCGGATCTAAGTGAGAAAAATATCATGTCTCGATAGTTTCCAAACATTTTGACTTTCGCTCACAGTACGACCATACCCCTTCGCTACCGAGGAAGTGGGTGCCACAGAGATTAATAAAATCGTCTAGCGGCTTCCGGAGTAAGGGAAACCGTACCACCCGGAACGAAAGGGGTTCATGGAAGCCAGGAGGCGACCTGGAAGTGATTGAAATTGTCTGGCGCCTTTCTCATCCGACACCTGGTAGGTTGGGGTCCAGTCATGCCAAGCTTTTTTTTTTTTTTTTTTTTTTTTTTTGGGGGGGGGGGCTTACACAGAAGTCTTCTTTGTGTCCACCCCTTATATGGGTCTGGAATCTACCCTCTGTCTTCTTCCAGTTACGGTCCAGTCACACACCAAGCTTCTGACCTGTTTCCGACCACCGGCGACCAGGCTGATTTGTGCTGTTCCTCTTGTTTATTAAAAAAATAATTCAAGACAATGATGCAATTGGAACGAATCTCTTCCCCCTCCTCCTCCCCGTCATGAAGATGAATAGGAAACAGCCACTTGGCACTAATCTTGAGAGACACAAAAGTGCCAAAGCCGAAGGTGGTCGGAAACAGGTCGTAAACTTGGTGTGACTGGGGCTTTAGTAGTCCCTGTCGTTAGCTAGCGAGCCTCGTTCCTCTCTCTCTCTCTCTCTCTCTCTCTCTCTCTCTCTCTCTCTCTCTCTCTCTCTCTCTCTCTCTCTCTCTCTCTCTCTCTCTCTCTCTCTCTCTCTTTCTCTTTCTCTCTCTTTATATTTTTCCTCGTCTTTCACCAATTCCAGATCTTCTTCTCCTCTTTCCAGCGCTTCTCCCACAACGTCTATCTGTCTCTTTGTGGGTCAACCTCTCGGTCTTCTTGTGTTAGGTTTCCATGTCAGTGCTTGTCTTGGCAGTCTCTCTGGGTCCATCCTCATCACACGTCCGTACCGCCAAAGTCTTTTTTTTTCCGGTTCCTCTCTTATTTGCGTATTTCTGATTCTGCCCATTTCTTGTCGCCCCTTTTAACACCATGTAGCACCTTCATCTTCGGTACTCCACCTCTCTCTCTCTCTCTCTCTCTCTCTCTCTCTCTCTCTCTCTCTCTCTCTCTCTCTCTCTCTCTCTCTCTCTCTCTCTCTCTCTCTCTCTCTCTCTCTCTCTCTCTCTCTCTCTCTCTCTCTCTCTCTCTCTCTCTCTCTCTCTCTCTCTCTCTCTCTCTCTCTCTCTCTCTCTCTCTCTCTCTCTCTCTCTCTCTCTCTCTCTCTCTCTCTCTTTTGACCATGCTTCTGATCAGGATCAAATAATGAAAATGTCGCACCAGACGGCGGGAGGGATTAGGACAGGAACTGTGATTGAAGTTGGGGCACAATAATTATTGGGAAGACGCCAGAAGGTGGAAGACGAGGAGGAGGGAGGAGGAGGAAGAATAGAAGGGAGGAAAGAGGAACAAAAAGAGAAGGGAAGAGGAGGAAGAGGGAGAAAAAGAGTGAGGAGGAGGAGGAAAAAGAGGGCTGAGAAGGAGTAGGAGGAAGAGGAGGGAGGAGGAAGAAGAGGGAGGAGGAGGAAGAAGAGGGCGGAGGAGGAGGAAGAAGAGAGAGGAGGAAGAGAGAGAGAGGAGGAGGAAGAAAACGAGGAAGGAGGAGGAAGAGAAGAGGAAGAAAAAGAAACTAAACATTTTATGTCAAACATTGTATAGTCAGTATTTCATCACACAAATTCCCATCTAGAATTATGTTTTTGTTTTTTATTACCTAAGTGCAACTCTGTTTTTTTTTTTTTTTTTTTTTTTTTTTTTATGGAATGCATAGATAGTTGATATTGGTTCATTAGCAAATGGCAACCTGAAAGCTGGCAATGTTGCAAAAAAAAAATTGCAAATTTAATTAAAGTCGGTCCTTCAGTCCGTCGAAGACCTAATATCTTGATGGATGGATGGATGAATACTGTTTCCTGAAATCCAGTTTCCATAAAAGATTTCCAGCATTACGAATATGAAGTTGTCAAGAAAAAAATCTTAAAGGTTTGAATCACAGAAAACCCATAATGGATCTTGTGGGACCAACGTCGATGATGATCATCTCCCCCCGCCCCTCCTCAGCCCGTCTCATAAAGCACAATCAATCAATCGATCAAATCAAACATCCTGAGTCCACTGCTGAACAAAGGCCTCCTTAATAGCATTTCATGATTCAAACAATCGCGCCATCCTCTGACACGTCACTCATGCAAACTTCTCTATCTCGTCTCTACACCTTCGGTCTGGTCTCCCTCTTCCACGCTTCCCATCTCGCGGCGTCCATTCAGTAACACACTTGCTCCATCGCTCATCAGTCGTTCGTACTGACTTACCTGCTCAGGTCTACTTCCTTTCTTTAACATAACAACACCCAGATTCAGGTTTAAGATTGAAATAGACAAGAACAGGTTTACGAATAGAGTGATTAACGAATGGAATGGACTTAGTAACCATGTAATGAGCGCTGAAACTATTGACACTTATTAAGAAACGATGAGATAACTTTATGGTAAGGGACATGGAACTTCCTAGTGTAAGCCCTATGATCTCTTGCAGCCTCCTCCATTCTTATGTTCTTGAAATCCTTGTCAACTTCAACTGTTTTTCATCAGTTTTTACTTAAGAACAGGCAACCGGCGACACCTCCCACCCCACTACGCTCACACAACAGAGACAACAATCCAACGTTTCTTCCCTGAGAGATCCAGAGGAATCGCCAAGGATAGTTGGCGGCCTTCATGGGGGTGCGGGTTGGTCAGGGCAACTAGAAGTAATAGGTAGTCGTACAGAAAATAAGGGCCAATCTACTGAGTGATTACTATGTTAAGTGTAGTCATTATATTTATTATAGTAATGATAACAATGGAGCACAATATTAATAAGAGTAATCATAATAATGATTATGAGAGTAATAATAATGGTAATGATACTATTACTAGTAATAGAAATTAGTAGACGCCAACCTCAAATTCATCGTGCAGGGTATTGGAAGAATTCTTTGCCAAACTCTTAACTTGGATAAACATACATCCCATTGTACTTCGACGTGCTTAGCGAGATTTCATCCCTCTGGAGATGTCTTGATCTTCATTTATATTCTCTGTGTCCACGTGGGCAACAAATGGCGCCGTTTTCTGTTTTCTGGATCTCACATTTTCTCCCCATCATCTCCCGTTTCTCTTCCTTGCACAAAGGCAGGCGGAGGGGGATAATGTTATGGGACTATCCTCACACCATCATACTATTTAATTTACTTTAAGCCCAAGCTGGTATATGTATGTATGTGTGTATATATATACGTGTGTGTGTGTGTGCGCGTGCTTTTGAACATCCCACCTGGGTTTACTTGATAGCGCTTTGGGCACGTGTTCGTCTAGTGTTATACACACACACACACACACACACACACACACACACACACACACACACACACACATATATATATATATATATATATATATGTATATAATTATATATATGCAAAGTAGACCTCTTGGAAAGAGAAACTAACGAAGCAGAGCGCTTTCGTATATTACATCTTCAGTGCAAGATGTAATATACGAAAGCGCTCTGCTTCGTTAGTTTCTTTTTCCAAGTGGTCTACTTTGCATAAGTGAACACACGTACCCGTGTTCATATTAGCATATATATATGTATGTATATATATATATATATAATATATATATATATATATATATATATACATACACATGTGTGTGTGTGTTCTAGTTTCTCGTGTTTCCGGTCTTGAATCTGTTACATCATTCGATCGGTATCAAGAATTTAGTCGTCATTCTTCCACGAATTCATCTCTCACTCGACGTCAAAGAAGAAGAAGACATGTTAACCGAGTCTCCTTTCCGTGAAATCTTCGTCTTCGGAAGTCTCAATGTTTACTTCCTGAATTTGGCTTTCCTCCTCTTGTTCTGATCTTCCTGGTGGAAACCTCGCTTCCTCAACTGTATCCCAGAATGTTTTGCAGACCGCTCCAGTATTCTAGTAAGCCCTATCTCTCATAAGAACGTAAGAACGGAGGAGACTACAAGAGACCATAAAGCCTACATTAGACAGTTCCATGATCATTCACTACATGGTTACTAAGTCTATTCCATTCGTTAACCAGTTCTTGCCTATTTTTCTTCTTAAATCTCTCCTTCTTCATCTTAATTTTCGCTGTGGATCCATAATATACAAAAGTGGGTCAGATGGTTTGCACAATCATTGACGTTTCCGTGCCAATTCAAACCGATCTCTATATCTTAACTGTAAAACAAGAACTTCGAAGGTTTACTAATACTTCGAACTTCTCGAATGAAATCTAATTAATTTATCCCATATATTTTTTATGTGATATGATATGGTTTAACGTCACAAACTCCCCACTATCGGGAGGCTAAAACGGTGCCCCTTTACGGACTTTGGAGCATGGAATTTCATGAACCATGCCCTTGGTTTAACTTTGTCGGTGGCAGGGTTCAAGCCGCCATCCCCTTGACCTTCGCCGTAAGTAACTGCGCCCTAACCCGCTCGGCCAGCGAGCTTCTCTCTCTCTCTCTCTCTCTCTCTCTCTCTCTCTCTCTCTCTCTCACTTTTTTTTTTTTTTTGTAACGTCGTCAACAAGAATTGACACGTGTCTTCATCCATATTGTTATTTGTATTTACTTTTTCTTTACTTCCATACATGCCGTTGTCTTCATAGAAAAAGAAAAATAGGTTTGAGTATTACTTCGCCTTTCATCGCTGTACGTATTTCAAATTTCCGTCCTTTTTTTTAAGTGTATGGATCTGTCACCCGCCCGGAGAGTCTGCAGACATAAAATAAATAGATAAATAAATAAAATAAATAAATACCCTCTTTGTATTTCAGTATTTGAGGTTAGCTAGGTTGGAGCCATGCCCGTTGCACCTCCCATCCACCTCATCCTCATCATCCTTCTCATCCAACCCCCGTCTGGGGATCGACCGCATCTTCCGTGTAATCGATATTTCAGAGGTTTTAGTAACATTCCTACGGACCAGAGTCACGCAGCCTTCGCTTAGTTGTGGGTTCGAATCCCGCACTCCTCTCCGATTCCCAGCAGTGACTAGATTCATTTGCCCCGACAGTCCAGGCACATTATAGGGCAAAGGTGACGGCTTCGGCCGCGGCTATTCAGCGCCTCCGGGCGTACGCTCCTCACCTACTCTTATGGTTTTACCATATCTCCGTTCTGCCAAGGATAGAAGCGCTGGTTATTGCTTATAGGATACCGTTCTTTCTCCTACTCCTCCTCCTACTGTTCTTCCCACTCTTCCTCCTCCTCTTCCTACTCTTTTTCCTCCTCTTCCTACTCTTTTTCCTCCTCTTCCTCCTACTCCTCCTACTCCTACTCTTCCTCCCTCTTTTTTCCCCTACTCTTTGTCCTTCTTTCCCTCTTACTCTTCCTACTCTTCCTCCTCCTCCTCTTCCTACTTCCTCCTCCTCCTCCACATCATCATCATTTTTCATCTACTCTTTGTCCTTCTTTCCCTCTTACCCTCCCCTTTCCCTTCCCCTCCTCCTCCTCCTCCTCCTCGTCCTTTCTATCTTTCTCCTATTCCTCCTTTTTGTCCTCTTTTTTCCCCTCCTTGTCCTCCTTTTTTCTCTTTTTTCCCCCTTTTGTTCTTACTCCTCCTCCCTCCTTTCTCCTCTTCCTTTCCACCCCTCCACTCCCTCTCCTTCCTCCTCTGCATTCCCTCTCCTTCCTCTCCTTCCTCTCCTTCCTCTTCCCTCCTTTCTCCTCCTCTTCCTTTCCACCCCTCCACTCCCTCTCCTTCCTCCTCTGCATTCCCTCTCCTTCCTCTCCTTCCTCTTCCCTCCTTTCTCCTCCTCTTCCTTTCCACCCCTCCACTCCCTCTCCTTCCTTCTCTGCATTCCCTCTCCCTCCTCTCCTTCTTCTCCTTCCTCTTCTTGTGCCTCTTCCTCCTCCTCCTCCTCCTCCTTTCCACCCCGTCCACTCCTTCTCCCTCCTCTGCACCCCCTCCTTACTCTCTTTCCTCTTTTTTTTCCTCCTTGTCCTCCTTTTTTTCTCTTTTTTTCCCCCTTTTGTTCTTACTCCTCCTCCCTCCTTTCTCCTCCTCTTCCTTTCCACCCCTCCACTCCCTCTCCTTCCTCCTCTGCATTCCCTCTCCTTCCTCTCCTTCCTCTTCCCTCCTTTCTCCTCCTCTTCCTTTCCACCCCTCCACTCCCTCTCCTTCCTTCTCTGCATTCCCTCTCCCTCCTCTCCTTCTTCTCCTTCCTCTTCTTGTGCCTCTTCCTCCTCCTCCTCCTTTCCACCCCTCCACTCCTCCCTCCTCTGCACCCCCTCCTTACTCTCTTTCCTCCTCTCGTGCCTCTTCCTTCTCCTCCTCCTCCTTCCTCTTCTCGTGCCTCTTCCACCTTTCCCCCTCGCCCTCCTTCCTCTCCTTCCTCTTCTCGTGCCTCCTCCTCTCCTTCCTCTTCTCGTATCTCCTCCTCCTCCTCCTCCTCCTCCTCCTCCTCCTCCTCCTCCTCCTCCTCCTCCTCCTATTCCATTTCCCCCTCACCCTCTGTGCTGTCAAGGTTGGTTTCTGTTCCCCCCTGCCTGACGCTTTGCTTTCAACCAATCCTTCACTCAATTTTTTTTTCTCTCCTTTGGCAGCCCTTCATGCTCGCCACCACCTTCTGCATTTCCTCGCATATTCTGCGTCATCCACATCTTCCTCCATCTTCCTCCACGTTCTCCACATCCGTTTTCGCCATCCACATCACAGTCCATTACCCATAGACGCTCGTGCGACTAATTGTAATGAGGTAATTTCATTTTACATCGCATTATGCATGTATTTATGTATATACACATGAATTTGTATGTGTGTATACATATTACAAAGGATTACAAAGGCAAAGCATGCCGACAGGAGACCTTTTGATCCATATCTAGGTGGATGCAAAAAAAAAAAAAAAATAATAATAATAATATATGTGTGTATATATACATATGTATATATATATATATATATGTATATATATATATATATTCATTCCTGGCCGTAAATATTTATTCGTTTATTCCTCTGGCGTATTTAGAAGCATGCTGATCTCGCATTCGTTTAGTCGTGGGTTCGAATCCCGCACTCTTCTATTACCAACAGTGACCCTTGCCCGCTCCAACAGTCTCCAAAGAGCATGGGTGACGCCTTCGGCCGCAGCTACTCAGCGCCTCTTGGCGTAGGTTCCTCATCACTACCTGTGCCTTTAGTGCTGCCAGTCAGTCTGGTCCGCCTCTGTCATCTTCTGTGTCCTTCTCACAAGAAGTCATGGAAACCGTTTAAGCACATTTCCCCCTGTCCACACCTGTTCCACTTGTTAGTCGAGTCTCCACTCTTTGTCGTGAGAGAGACCCACTCTCCCTTTCTCTCTTTTTCTCTCTTTTTATTTTTCTCCCCTCCTCTCTCTCTCTCTCTTTGTCTCCTCTCTTTCTCTCTCCTCTCCTTTTCTCCTCTCTCTCCCTCCCTCCCTCCTTCCCTCCTGTTGCTACTCTATCCCGTTACGAAGCGAGACTTTACGTCAGGAGTCCAGGATTTATGTTGACGTTCTTCGTTCCCGCGATGAAGTCCGTCGGGATTTGCAGCGGCCGAGGAACCGAGGTCTTCCCGGAGGGGGTGGGGGTGGGGGAGGGGCGACCTCCTACCCCCGCCCTCCGCCGCCCATGTCCCGCCATCCCCTTTCGGTTTACCATAATTAGTGGGTCTTAATTGGAGTCTCGGAACTCACCTGGAACAGAGTTTCATTCAATGGTCGCGCAATTAAGCACATTCGCGTGCCGGGGGTGCCGGGGGTTGGAGGGGTCTGCCCTTGCTGTCTGTTTACCAACTCCCGGGCTTCGGTCGCGTCACAGGTTCAGACCCCGGCTGAAGAGGCGAGACGGGCATTCCAGGACGGGCGTTCCATCGGCGTGTTTCGATCCCGAGGAAAAGAAAATGGGATGCTAAGGCTTCGTGGTACGAAGAGATGGATCTCGGAGGAGTTGTCTTCTTCCCGAGTGCCTGCTAACTCCTCCTCCTTCGCTCTCTCTCTATCTCTTTCTTTCTCTCTCTCGCTCTCTCCCTCTCCCTCTTCCTCTTCTTCCCCCTCTCTCCCCCTTCCCCCCTCTCTCCCTTTCCCCCCCCTCTCTCCTTCCCTCCCTTTCTCTCTCTCCCTCTCTCTACCCTTCCCTCTCTCTCTCCTTCTCTCTACCCTTCCCACTCTCTCCCCCCTTCCCTCCCTCTCTCTCTCCCCTTCCCTCTCTCTCTCTCCCCTTCCCTCTCTCTCTCTCTCTCCCCTTCCCTCTCTCTCTCTCTCTCTCCCCTTCCCTCTCTCTCTCTCTCTCCCCTTCCCTCTCTCTCTCTCTCTCTCTCTCTCACTCTCTCTCTCTCTCTCTCTCTCTCTGCTTAACTTTATGTGTTTGGGTCTGCTTGGTGTTTGCATCTTTTCATGTTCACCTCTGTTTCCTGTTTCTTTTTTCAATTTATTGTTATCATTTTTTTCTTAGTTTCTACTCTCGCCGTTTTGCTAAAATCGTCTCAATTTTTCCCCCCAGAAAGCTTTTAAATTTTTCCTTCTGCTCTCCATTGTCTTTCTCTTGGCTCTTCCCTCTTTTATCCTTCATTCTTTTCGCTCTCGTCCTCTCTTCCAGTCCCCTCCTTTTTTCCATGGGGCTCTCTTATCGTTGAGCGACGCCTTCTCCTTCCAGGAATCGTTTCTCTTATGTACTTCTGTTTATTGTGCTCGTGTGCCTTCTCATCGTGCGTATGTACACACACACACACACACACACACACACACATATATATAATATGTGTGTGTGTGTGTATACTTGTTCTCGCTTTTTCCTCCGTGTGCAGTTTAACCTACACAGGGTGTCCGTAAAGTCCGGACACACAGAAAATATCACAAATTATAACTAACTGACGTGGTCATGTGGAATGACCTTTTCCTTCTGTCCTCGTTCAATAGGCCATAGCCCCTTTGCCTTCTCTTTCAGGAACGTGCTGAAGGATAAGATGGAATCAAAGAAAATTAAAGATAAGAGACACCACAGAGAGGAGGCCTGTGTGTCCAGACTTTAGAGAGAGTCTGTATTGGCTACCATGCACATGGTATAAAAAAAATATATATATATATATATATATATATATATATATATATGCAAGAGTGACCACTGAGAAAGAGAAACTAAACGAAGCAGAGCGTTTTCGTATATTAAAACATCAGTGCACTGAAGATGTAATATACGAAAACGCTCTGCTTCGTTTAATTTATCTTTCCCAGTGGTCACTCTTGCATAGCTGAACACAAGTTACCAGTGTTTCTTATTAGCATATATATATATGTGTATATATATATATATATATATATAATGTATATATATATGTATGTATGTATGTGATCAGAAACCTATCTGAAGCTCTCTTGTTATATTTCCAATTGTAGGCTTTAAAGAGATCCATTGTGTCGGACACGTGGCTCACCATTATGTTATGTTTTCCTGTTTTCAGTCTCTCCGTTTTTATCTTGTACATCCATCTGCTACTTAAAATGAACCCCAGATAATCAACCATTCAGATGATCAAGATGTCTATCATGGCCCATAAATAGTTATTGATCTGTTTGCTCCAAATCCCTTTTTTCTGTTGTTCTTCTGCTTCTTCGTCTTCTTCTTCTTCACTTTCTTCTTCTGTTTCTTCTTTTTCCTCTTCTTCTTCGTCGTCGTCACTTTCTTCCTCTTTCTCTTCTTCGTCGTCGTCATCTTCTTCACTTTCTTCTTCTTTCTCTTCTTTGTCGTCGTCTTCTTCTTCACTTCTTTCTTCTTCTTCTTCTTCTTCTTCCTCCTCCTCTTCTTCTTCTTCCTCTTCTTTTTTTTTCCTGTTCGTCACGATGCCTAAAACCCTCCTTGTGGTCCTTGTGTGCGCTCTTAGACTTCTTGGGCATCAAATTGGTTTCCCGTTGTTTTTTCGTTCAAGCTGAACTTGTTAGTGTGGCAGCCCAATTAGCCCAGTGTACTGTAACTTTATAATTGGATGCTACGATAGAAAGAGTGGCTACTGATTGGAGGAAGTGATTGTTGTTTATATCTTTCTTAATTGGGACTCTGTCGTTTATTCTGAAAATACAGTGAATACTTACATATACACGGACTATTTTAAGAACGAGATTGAACTTTAACTCTATAGTCAAGGCTAAAGATTGATGTCTTTATCGTGATGGTTTGTGTATGCTGTTGGACTAGACTACAGCCCACTTGGAGTGCTGGGTAGCGTTGTTGTCTTCAACCCAGGAGTCCCGCGTACGACCACCGGGGAATAGTATGGAATTTGTTCATTTGGTAAATTTGTGGCTTTCCAACCCCACACTGCAACGGCGGGCGGTAAAGGTGCAGGATAGTGTAGGCCAGGGGGTGGGCAACGTTGGCACGGGTGTAAAAACCTGGCACACGATATTTATATATATATATATATATATATATATATATATATATATATATATATATATATATATATATATATATACTCAAAACTCAGAACTCGCCTTGAAAAATATTTAATAATGCGCTGGTGAGCTGACTAGGACCCTAAGAAGTGAACGGGAGGAGAGCATACTTGTATGTAGACATATGATTTTACCCTGTTGACGCGCAAGGAAATTTTTGTTTAAAAGATTTTACTGATGTTGGCACCCACACTTGAAAAGGTTGCCCACCCCATTTGGCACTTTTGTGGGTTACCAACCCCGCTGTGCAATGGTGGGCCTTAGAGGTGCCATATACCGGTATCGTGATCCAACTGATGGAGCGTTGGTTTCGTACTCCAATCACACAACCATACCAAGTCCAATTAACCCACCATGGTGAGGCATAGAGGCTGTATTGTCACCACAGAGGATAGACCGGGGATCGTGCAGGGGATCCTTTGGGTTTCGAACTTTCTCGTAACCTTTGCAGATTGATTGCGGGCATTGTCCTAATGGGATTTAGCATACCAGCGTTTCTGTCCAAATGGACAATGTCCGCTGAAGGAATAGATTTGACTTGGCCAGTAGACTCTTCGAAAGGGCAGGTGAACTATGGTGCCAGTGAGCTTAAAGAGAAAAAGAGAGAAAGAGAGAGGAGGGGGGCGGGGGAGAGAAGAGAAATAGGAACCGAGATATTAGATGGGGACTTTTCCGTCTGGAATGAGTGTGGAATAGGAACTGTGTACATTTCAGGTGATATGAGGTCGGAGGAGGAGATTGGGATTTCTGATCTAATTGTATTTTATCTTATTGCATTTTGAAGAACCACAAAAGACATAGGACAACGTCATTTCACTTCTTCTTCATCATCTTCTTCTTCTTCTTCTTCTTCTTCTCTCTTTTTTTTTTTTTTTTTTTTTTTTTTTTTTTTTTTTTTTTTTTTTTTTTTTTAAGGGGAAAGTAGGATTCATGCCATCGAGATGAAATAGGTTTTGAAACTCCAACAGATAAATCTGTTTTTGTCTTTTTGACTTGCAGTAGGAGACCAAACCGACCTTTTGATGCATTAAATGTATGAGTAGATATTTAACAAATAAAAGATATTTAGATAAATGGTGGGGGGACATTCTTTATCCATCTCGTACGACTATTAATACTACTTTTGCTACTATTAGCATTTCAGTTCTTCACCATCCATTCCTTCGTCCACCTCTTGTTCTTGTATGTAAAAAAAACACAAGAAAAATAACAGAAATGAGACCGAGCGCTTTCGTCTATTCAGATATTTTCATGTCTGAATAGACGAAAGCGCATTTTCAAATGCCTGAATGGACGAAATCGCATTTTCAAATGTCTGAATAGATGAAAACGCTTGGTCTCATTTCTGTTATTTTCCTTGTGTTTTTTTATTTCGGCATAATTAGAATCACGCGTTCAAGTGATTTCTTCTGCAAATATGTACGTATTATTTTTTCTTCTTCTTCTTCTTGTACTGTGTCCACATGACATAATTCTTCTCGTTTCCTCGTCCTTCATTTGAACTCCGGGAAGGGAGAGAGAGAAAGAGAGAGGCGAAGGCGGGAGAGCAGCAGCGTCAGCGTCGGCGTCGGTGTTCGGTAAGGGTCCGTGTTTGGTCTGGATGGGTTTCCATCTTTTTGGTTTCCGCCTTCAGGAATCTGTGTTCTCGGGCTTCTGGTCCTGACGGGCATTGTACTGTATCTAATTTGTGCCCTCTCCCCTCCTCCCCCCTCCACACACTCCTCCTCCACCTCCCCTTCCTCCTCTTCCTCTTCCTCCACTCTTTCATCCTCTTCTTTCTCCACCTCCCCGTCCTCCTCTTCCACTTCCTCCACCCCTTCCTCCTCCCTCCTCCATTTCCTCCTAATCCTCCTCTACCTTCTCCCATTCCTCCTCCATCTCCCATTCCTCCTCCTCCTCCTCTTCCTCACATTCTTCCTCTTCCTTTTCCTCTGCGACTCCACCTCTTCGGTGCGATATTGTCCTGACGGATAGAATCGCTGGTTATCGGCAAGGAAATACAAATCACCCTCCTCTTCCCTCCTCCTCTTCCTCCCTCCTCCTTCTCCTCCTCCTTTCCGTGGGAGACATCCAAAGGAATGGTGAACACAAGAACCGCGGTAGAATATATAGATTTTTTTTCTCTTTTTTTTTTTTTCGAAAGTTGAATAAGGTAATGGATACCAATAGCCAGAATTTTTAATCGGGTCTTTTACCAAAGAATGGGGACTCTGTGTATTGATGTAGTTTTTTTTATATTTTGGATGTTTTTGATAACTTACGGGAATACAATAGATGAAGGGATGGTGACTGTGGGTAAAATGTTATGGTTATTTTTCAATCAGCCTCGTCTTTAACGAAGAGGACCCACAAGGGTAAATCACACGCTAAGGAAAAGTACCGCCTCTCTCTCTCTTTCTCTCTCTCTCTCTACTCTCTCTCTCTCTCTCTCTCTCTCTCTCTCTCTCTCTCTCTTTTTTTTTTTTTTTAGGATGACTTTATCATGATATCAGTTCTTGACGTCTTCATCTAATACGGGTTTCACTCACAGGAAACAGCATTTATTTATTTATTTATCAAAGGTGGTTGAGATTAACTCCATAGGACTGTCATTGAAAAAAGAAAGGCATGTGAATGGAATCAAATTCACATACGACTTAACCTCGTTCACTCGGTTAACTATGTCTTGTGTCAGAATGGAAATTCAGGTCTTGGAACGTAGAGAACGAGTTTAGTGGAAATGGGCTTAACTCTGTCAATGTAGTGGAGGGAAGGTTTACTTTGGTTGATTGAAATAGCCTAGAGACAGGTAGAAGTACTAAAGCGAAAGTACTAAGGAAGTACTAAAACGTAACGAAAGGGTTGAAACTTAGTTTGTGCTTAGCCCTTTTTTTTTCTTTTTTTTTCACTGGTGTCATTTTCTCTTAGTGTCACTCACAACCTCTGTACTATTTTTTCATGTTCCCCTCTTCTTCTTTTTCTTCATCTTAAACTTCTGCTTCTGATTCTTGTACTTTTTCTTCATCTTCTTTTTCTTCTTTTTCATCCTCCTCTTCTACTACTGCGTCATCGTCTTCTTTTCCTTAGCCTCCTTTTTCTTGTTATTTTCTAGCCTTCTTTTCTTCTTTTTTTTTGTCTTTTTTTTTTAATTCTTTCTTTTCTCCTCGTTTTTCGCAAAATTCATTATCATCCTCGTCTTCTTCATGTCACCCTTAACGCTCCCCGCCTGACGGGCGCGGACGCACGCACGCAGACACTCCGCGGCGACTTCTTTGTGCTCCAAGCCCGGCGGACTCCTCGATTGGCGAGCCGCCGGACGTATTCCCGGACAGTGTCGGCCGGCGAGCCCCGGACGGCCGGCTTTGGTTCCGCTTCCGGTTCCGGGTTGTCTTGAAAGGAACGCCGACTCCCTCAAGTCGCTTCTCGTCTAATATGATTTAACGCATAGTTCACGGGATCTTACTGTTGTTGTTGTTTGTGTGTGTGTGTGTGTATACGTAACACCCTATGTGTGGGTATACGTGTATGTATAATATGTGTGTGTGTGTGTGTTTAGTATTTATGCATATGTATGTATAGCATGTGTGCGTGTTTGTTTAGTATTTGTGCATATGTATGTATAATGTGTGTGTTTGCGTGTGTATACACAATATGGGTATATGTATATGTGTATGTGTGCGTGTTTGTTTAGTATTTGTGCATATGTATGTATAATGTGTGTGTTTGCGTGTGTATACACAATATGTGGGTATATGTATATGTATGTGTGTACTTGTTTAGTATTTGTGCATATGTATGTATGATGTGTATGTGTGTGTGCGTGTGTATACACAATGTGTGGGTATATGTAAATGTGTATGTTTGATTTGTATATATATATGTATGTATGATGTGTGTGTATACTACTCCTAGAATCTGTTATAGCTCTCCCCTTGGTACTTACGACCACATCGTAAAATAGTACAACATAAACTTGAAGTTGTTATGAGTATACGACGTCGTATGGAGTTGTCTTCCACGGAAGCCAAGGATATGGATGAGGTGGATTAATTATTATTTATTAATTTTATAATATATATATATATATGTATATGTATATATAAATGGCTAACCTAGTGCCTTCGGGGAACTAGCAGGTCGTTCCTTTTGTAGGGTCTGGTTGGCTCAAAGCTATCGTCTTTGCTTCATGATAAGCAGTCGCTAAGGCAAAGGTTCGAGTCCTTGCGGTGGAGCTTATTTCCATTTGTCACAATGACGCATAACATATATATATATATATATATATATATATATATATATATATTTTTTTTTTTTTTCTTTCTTTTTTTTTATTAGACAAGTCTGCACCGACACACAGGCATTTTATACATATTTGAAGACTTCCGTATTTCGGTAAATTCCCGCGTATTCAGACGCACCTCTTCTCTCCAAAATTAATATGCTGAGTGGTTTGGCCATTGAAATAAGTTCCTTTGGTTTCCCCTCTCCCATCCCCTTTTTTATTTATGGAACTGAATTCCGTGACGTGCTACTGCTACAACCTCTCTTTCTTCTTGAGGACGCCCGCTCTTTTTTTACATTAGGTTGAAGCCCTTCCCGACTCCCACCCATCCTCTCATGCAACAGAAAGATGGCTCTGGGATTTGGTTCAATTTTGGTTTTGAGTCTGAAGAACTGTTCCGCTCTCTTAACTCGGTCTTGTGCTACTTAACCATCCGATGTTCGTCTGCATGAGCGCGCGCGCATGCACACGCACACACACACACACACACACACACACACACACACACACCGACATTTGTGGACTTAACAAGAAATAACAATGTTGTATAACACGGATATTCCTTAGCTTACTGGGTTTTTTTTTTAATGTTTGTAACAACTTTTCACTGTTATATTTTATAATTCTGTAGGCTGTATATTTTCAGCAATAATGCTGCTATACCCAATAAACCGTATTTTGTTATTATTATTATTATTACACACGTATGTGTGTATATATGTGTGTGTGCGTATTAGTTATAATAATAAACCATCCCAGTCGTCTCTCTCTCTCTCTCTCTCTTTCTCTCTCTCTCACTCTCACTTGGTGGGAAGGAGAAGGAAGAGGGTGAGGGGACTTGTGTAAACTGTTGCCATAGAATGTTTGTGCGTGCGTGCGTGCGTGCCAAGATACATTTGCCACAGTGGAGATACAAACGAAACAGAAACGCAACTTCACAAGAATAAATCATGACAAATGAAAAACGACAATTTTAGGTTAGAGCAGACACTGCATTAAGTCGAGCTTTCATTGAGTGCGTGACACGCGAAGCCGCCCAGGCGTTTACAGCAAGTGTCTGTCTTTGCGAGACCGTTGATGGAATCCGATTCAACTGGTTGAGACAAATGCCAAACGTTTGTATAAATATTCGGTGGGGAATGCTTTGCACAGGTGATTCTCTCTCCCTTCCTCTCTCTCTCTCTCTCTCTCTCTCTCTTTTTTTTTTTTTTTTTTTTTTTTTTATCAGTCCTGTCCGGACATTTTTTATTCTCTGGCTTAGGAATTGTGTCTTTCTTCTTGTTGCCGTCGTGTGATTTAATTCAATTGAGAAAAAATATTTTGTTCCTCCTTTACTGTCTACCGACAGCCTATTATTCAGTAATCCCACGCACAATGTCCCTCTACCTAGTATAGGCCTTATGGTCCCTTGCAGTCTCATTCTTATGTTCATTTTTATTTTGTTGAGACATTGTGACAAGTTGATGAAGGTGAGACAAGAACACACAGTTCCGAGTTCATTCCTGACCGGTTTCGCTCTAAGCTTGAGCGAAAGCGGTCAGGAATAAACTCGGAACAAGACCCGTGTCTTTATTCTACATTCCCTTATCTGTATATACCAAGGGCTTTTCCCCCCTATAAGCGAGGTAGCCAGATCAAGCCACGCGTCCCACCCATCCACCTCGTCCATTTGTTTTCCCTCTCTCATTTTAGCTCCTCTTGGATAAAAGGTCATCCCCGTCTCCTGCCACACGGTTCGGGTCAGTAATTTCGATGATGACGTCACCGTTGAGGTGCCACGAAGGTTAATAAAAATCGCCAGGCGGCAATCATAAGGAAAGGGGACAGGACCACCCGATATGGAAGGGGTTGGTGGATATAGGTCGTAACAGGTGGCAGGAAATAATCCCCCCTAGAAAGAAAATCCCCTCAAAGGAAAATGTCACCCTAAAGCAGTCTAAAATGAAGAGGAAAAGAAGTTTATTATCGGTTAGGTTAACAGCAACAAAAGGGATTTTTTTCCTTGTGGGATATTTTTCTTTTGGGGATTTTTCCGTGGGGATTTTTTCGGTGGATTTTCCACTACGGGTTGGGGGGGGTATTCTCCCTGGGGAATATTTTCCATTGGGATGTTTCCCGTGGGGGATTCCCCCCCCCCCGTGGATATTTTTCCAATGGGTTGTTTTCCGGGAGGATTTCCCCCCTACGTGGGATTTTTCCGTGGGGATTTTTCCCCATGAGGGATTTTTCCCTATATTTTATTTTTTATTTTATTATTATTATTATTATTATTATTATTATTATTATTATTAATATTATTATTTATTTTTACTTATTTATTTTATTTTATTTTTTAATTATCTTTTATTTTATTATTATTATTTATTTATTTATTTTTTTTTTTTTTTTTTTTTTTTTTTTTACGGGGAATAGTTTCCGAAGGGGTGGGGGCCACTCTGTTTGCCAGCGGTGTTGAAGATGAGAGCGGCCGTCTCTCGGAACGATCTTGGGAAACCTTCAATATTTTCGTTTCATCATTCGGTTCATTCGCAATCTAGGCACCTCCATTCCCACTTCCATGTCTCAGGATCTGATTCATTTCCTCTCAGAGCTGCTCTTTGCTCAGTTGTCCTCTCTAGAATGCGTTCGTTACTGTTTTTTTTTTCTTCTTCTTTTTTTCTCCAAGACAAGATTTTTTTCAAGATTTTTTTTTCCAACTCCAAGACAAGATTTTTTTTTCAAGATTTTTTTTCTCAAAACTCCAAGAGAAGATTTTTTCTTCAAGATTTTTTTTTTTTTTGGGGGGGGGTCTGCACACCAAGAACTCTCAGGGATTTCCGTTACTCTTCTTTTTCACCTCGTAAGGATCGCTTCTTCACTGAATAAAACCCCAATCGTCCACCATGTCCCTCTAGTTTACGACACGTGGCCCCAATTTTGAACATCACTGGGGTCCTTGTGACCTGAGTGGGTCATGACCTACTGGGTGCGGTGACCTGACCTTGTAACATTCTTGACCTACTCTAGTCTCCGTCACCCCTCCAACACACACGCACACACACACACACACACACACACACACACACACACAAACACACCTCTTTAGGATGGACTGCTTAATTGGATTTTACAGTAAAGTGTTTGAGGTGTATGCCAGATGTCTGGCAGAAGAAAAGATATTTTGTATGCAATGAAGTCCAGTCACTTTCATCTGTCCCGACAAGAAAAACAATTCGAGAAAAAAAAATCACCCCCCCCCCAAAAAAAAAAAAAAAAAAAAAATGTCCAGCAAGCAATCCTGGAAAGGGAAGTTAAATCTTGTCACTTGAGGTGAAGTAAGTGGCTGGCTTGGGAAGGGCCGAATCCTCTGACCCGTGCAATCCCCAGTTAAGGTTCCGAGAAAGACAGGGCGGGTGTAGAAGCCAGGTCTGGAAACTCTCTCTCTCTCTCTCTCTCTCTCTCTCTCTCTCTCTCTCTCTCTCTCTCTCTCTCTCTCTCTCTCTCTCTCTCTCTCTCTCTCCTCTTTTCTTCTACTACTCTTACTCCTCTTCTTCATCTTCTACTCTTCCTACTCCCTCCTCGTCGCACTCCTCTTCATCCACCTCCTTTTCCTGTTCTTCTTCGTTTACCTTCTCTTCCTTCACCCCATTCCTTTCTTTGTTCTCCACTCTCCTCCTCCTCCTCCCCTCCTCCACGTCCTCCTCCTCATCTTCTTCCTTCACTTCTTTTCCTCCTCTTCCCTAGTCTTCTTCCACCTGCTTCCCATCCTTTTCCTCCTCTTTTTTTCTCCTTCCCCAGATTTTCTTTCTCTCCTCCCCTCCTCTTCTCCTCTTCTTCATTTTCTTATTCTTTTCCTCCATGTACTCCCGATCTTCCTCCATTTTTTCTCTTTCTTCCCTTCCTTCTCCCCCATCTCTCCACCTCTTCCTCCACCTCTTTCTCCTTTTCCCTTTCTCCTCCTGTTCTTCCTCCTCCACCTCTTTCTCCTCTTCTCTTTCTCCTCCTGTTCTTCCTCCTCCTCCCCTTTCTCCTCCTCTTTCTCCAGCTCTCCCTCTTTCTCCTCCTCCTCCTCCTGTTTCTCCTCCTGTTCTTCCTCGTCCTCCTCTTTCTCCTCCTCATCTCTTTCTCCAGTTCTCCCTCTTTCTCCTCCTGTTCCTCCTCCTCTTTCTCCTCCTGTTCCTCCTCCTGTTCCTCCTCTTTCTCCTCCTCTTCTCTTTCTCCAGCTCTCCCTCTTTCTCCTCCTCTTCCTCCTGTTCCTCCTCCTCGGTTTTCCAAACTCTGTGAAAGGAATCACGAACGGTTTTCCAATTCTTTATCCTTTAAGCTTATCGGTGGTGACTATGATTAAACCGAACCGGTGCCATTTTAATCTACGTTTTGATAATGGGTCGGAAAATATCCTTTTCTTCCTCCAGTCTGTCGAAAGTCTGTGAAAAAAAAAAAAATCTTGGAGTGGATTTTGTTTCGTCCGCTAAACGTCGTGATCACCTGAGTGTTTGTCTGGAAGCTACCTTTCCCGTTTCCTGAATAGCGCAGACGATTGTGATGCACCAGAAGTCTTTAAAAGAAAAAGAAAAAGAAATTGGAACAGGACACGTGTATTTTGAAGCCAGTTGTACTCTTTATTCGACGTATGTATATTTTTTGCTTCTGAGTGTAAAGACACCAACTCTGTATTGGTGCCGTAATATGTGACAGAGATTTTCCTTCCGGGCTTTCCATAATAGACAGTAAAGTTGGATAGCGATGACGTCATAGATCTCCATGGCAACCAGAGTTAGGCCAAGCGGCTGGGGGATATAGTTCTATATATAGCTCCATAGCTGTTCTTGCTATGATGAAAAAAAGCTTATGTGTCATATCTTGCGTTCTGTGTCTCTTTAGTTGATGGAGAGAGCGGAATATATTGGTGGATATGGAATTGGTAATAGGAACTGCTGATGAATCGGTATTGTATTTTATATGGTTATTGAGGGGAATATGAGATATTTCTGTATTAGTTTCAGCATACACACACGCATATATATATATATATATATATATATATATATATATATATATATATGAAACATTTGTCGGAAGACTAGCCTGCATAAAGGATTTGATGCAATACATTACATACCGTGTTTCACCCAGGTGCCCTCGGCGGAACGACAGGCCGTGAACTAACTGTAGGGTCGTGATAGCACGATGGTATGGTCTTCGTCTTATAAAAAGCAAGCCGCTCAGGCGAGGGTTCGATTCCCAGTGGGAGATATTATTTCCATATATATATATATGTATATGTATATATATATATACCTCTCTTGATAGCGTATTGGTTTATGTCAATGTAACTTTGTTACGGGTTAGCTGGGATCGAATCCGCGGCTCGTCCACGTTTCAATTTCCAACGGATGCCTCCTTCGAGCGACTCTCAGTCTCGTTTGCGATGGTATGGAATTAAAAGTGATATGTGGTTGGAAAAAAAATATATATATACATATATATATATACATATATATATATATATATATATATATATATATATATATATACACGCACACAAATAGTGACATAATGAGAAATAGGCATTTGGAAATGGAAGCTAAGATGAGATTGTATGAAGGAGTGATAGTGCCGACAGCACTGTATGGGGCAGAAACATGGAATATAAGAGAGGAAGAGAGAAGGAGTTTGAATGTGTTTGAGATGAGGTGCCTGAGAAGTATGATAGGGGTTACTAGGCTGGATAGAGTGAGAAACGAGGAGGTGATGAGGAGAACGGGGGTGAAAAGGGAGTTGGGAGGTAGGGTTGATGAAAGAGTATTAGGATGGTTTGGAGACATGGAAAGAATGAGTGAAGTAAAAGAGGTGTGGAAGGCAGAGGTGGGTGGATTCTTGATGCCAACCGTCAGGCCCTGGTGTTTTATTAACTTTGAGTTTCTCTATACACCTTTTAATTTTTTCTTTTGTTATATTTACCGTGGTGAGTAAGTTTACCCTAGACTTTTCACAGGTTTCAGTTTGGAGTTCACTTTGAGGTGTTTCGTTTACGAATACTGAGCTAAAATAATTGTTTAAACACACACACACACACACACACACACACACACACACACACACACACACACACACACACACATACACACACACGCATACACACAAAGAGGGACAGTAGGTCTAAAATTAAGTCACCGGGCCAGCAGTATCTTTATATCCAAAGACTCTCGTTTCTCAGACACGCACCGAGGGATCCGGAATTATTTTCACATAATTTTGTGTACCGTTTGTGAAGGAAGGCCTCCGAATTGGCCAGAATTTACTCTTCACGTTATCTGCGGAAACAGAAGATGACTTCTCATTCATCTCGTTGTGTACGCAAAGGATTCCCTTGGCATACCCCTCTCTCTCTCTCTCTCTCTCTCTCTCTCTCTCTCTCTCTCTCTCTCTCTCTCTCTCTCTCTCTCTCTCTCTCTCTCTCTCCCTCTCCTCTCTCTCTCTCCTCCCTCCCTCCCTCCCTCTCTCCTGTCTTTCCTTCTCTCTCTCCCCCTTGCTCTCTCTTTCCCCCCTGTCTCTCTTCCCTCTCTATCTCTATATATTTATCTATCTCTTCCTCCCCTCCCTCCATCTTCCTCTCTCTCCTTTACCTCTCTCTCTCCTTCCATCTTCCTCTCTCTCCCTCCCTCACTTCCTTTCTCCATCTCTCTCTCTCTCTCTCTCTCTCTCTCTCTCTCTCTCTCTCACACACACACACGCACTACACACACACACACACACATACATACATACACACATATACCCATATCATGTTCCTGTCTCCGTCCTAATTGCGTTCTCTCCTCCCATTTCTGCTGTGTAATGTTTGAGGCTAAGTTGCCTTGATATTATATGGCTTCTGTATATATATATCAGCGTAGCACATTGGCTTTCGTAATGACTTTCCTTCTTGTACCCTGAACAAGGTAATAGGGTCTTCTGGTTTGGCTCTGTCGTGGGTTTAAGAAGAAAAGAGACAAGAACCGGTTTACCAACAGACTGGCTATTAAATAGAATAGACTTAGTAACCATGTAATGAGCGTTGAAACTATCGGTTCGTTTAAGAGGAGATACATACATACATATACCAAGGCTTTTTCCCCCTTACAAGGGAGGTAGCCAAAAAAGGAAAAGGCATAAGATCATTCCCACCCATTCCATCCCTGAATACACTCCACACCCCTCCACCCTCCCTCTTATCTTAGCACCTCCTGGATGACGGGTCATCCCTGCACCTTGTCCACTGCCCTGGGTCAGAAGCAGTGTCGCAAGACACAGCACATCCACAGCAAGGCCGCTTCATTAAATAACTTTATGGATGGAGATGACAGGTGGTAAGGGATATGGTACTGCCTAGTGTAGGCCTTAGAGTCTCTTGCTGTCTCCTTCATTCTTATGTTCCTACCTTACCTCCCTCCCTCCTTCCGTCCCTCCTTCCCTCCCTCACCTTCCCTCCCTCCTGCCATTCCACCGCTCTTCCTTACCTCTTTCCCTTCCTCCCTCTCCTTCCTCCTTCCTTCTCTCCCTCCTTCCCTCCCTCCTGCTATTCCACCGTTCTTCCATACCTCCTTCCTTACCTCCCTCCCCTTCCTCCTTCCTCCTTCCTTCCCTCCTTCCCTCCTTCCTTACCTCTCGCCAATCCTCCTTTCTTTCTTCCCTCCTTCCCTCCCTCCCTCCTTCCCTCCTACATCCTTCCCTCCTTCCCTCTTTCCCTCCATTCTTTCTTCCCTCCTTTTCTCCCTCCCTCCTTCCCTCCTTCTCACCCTTTCTTCTTCCCACCCTTCCCTCCCTCCCACTCGTTTTCTCCCTCCATTGGTATTCTTAGTAATTCAAGGGGAAATCCTCCTTTCCCCCTCGTTCCCCTCGTTCTCACTTGGACCTTTTATTTCTCGGGTCTCCCCTCTCGTTCTCGCGATGACCTCACTTATTTCTCGATTTGTTTCAAAGTGACCTCTTCTCTTACTTCATTCTTCGTCCCTTTTTTTATGGTCAGTGTCTCCCTTCCCCAGGTCTCGTCTTAGTACTTCCATCTCCTCCATTAATTCTCACTATTTTCTGCGATTTTTTAATTTTATTTATCTATTTATTTATTTATTTTCATTATTGTTATTTATTTATTATTTCTTAATAATTTATTTATTTATTTATTTATTATTATAATTTTTTTTTTTTTTTTTTTTTTCGTGGTTCCTTCCGAGCAAGACGGATCTCCTGCTGACCTCGTGTATGGATACTTTGCATCTCACGGAACCTTGCATCGTTTGACCTCTCTTCCCCGGTCATAGTTAGCAAGAGCCACCTGCGCCCGAGGTCAGGTGATGTCTGAGGTCACTTGCTGCCCGAAGTCACTTGGCTTCCAAGGTCACTTGGCATCCGAGGTCACTTGACTCCCGAGGTTACTTGGCGTCCGAGGTTACTTGGCTACCGAGGTCACTTGGCTCCCGAGGTCACTTGGTGCCTAAGGTTATTTGGCTCCAGAGGTCACTTGGGTCCCGAGGTCACTTGGCTCCAGAGGTCACCTGGCTCCCAAGGTCACTTGGCTCCCGAAGTTCCTTGGCTCCAGAGGTCACCTGGCTCCCAAGGTCACTTGGCTCCAGAGGTCACCTGGCTCCCAAGGTCACTTGGCTCCCGAAGTTACTTGGCTCCAGAGATCACTTGGCGCCCGAGGTCACTTGGCGCCCGAGGTTACCTGACTCCCGAGGTCACTTGACGCCCGAGGTCGCATTACGTCCGAGGTCATCCTTATAGTAGACCTGCGCCTTCCACATCACCTCGAAGTCTCCACGTTTGGTCCAGTCCCGATCCACTGTTTCCGGCGCCAACAGCTACTTTCAACACCACCAATGCTTTCACCAACACTGCCACCCCCTTCTCTCTCTCTCTCTCTCTCTCTCTCTCTCTCTCTCTCTCTCTCTCTCTCTCTCTCTCTCTTTGTCTCCAACAACTGTCTCCACGACAGCGGTGAGATTGTGCACGTGGAAAGAAGCGCTGGTAAAATAATCCCATGATAACCGTCTCTCTCTCTCTCTCTCTCTCTCTCTCTCTCTCTCTCTCTCTCTCTCTCTCTCTCTCTCTCTGTCTGTCTCCAAGACAGTGGTGTGTAATTGTCTACAAGGAAGGAAGCTTTGGTAAACTACAAACCAAAACAACCTCTCTCTCTCTCGTCCTCTCCTTCTCTCTTTCCTTCTTCTCTCTCTCTCTCTCTCGTCCTCTCTCTCGTCCTCTCTCTCGTTCTCTCTTTCCTTCTCTCTCTTTCTCGTAATCCTATTCGATGCCATCTCCTTGCACGTCTTCCTCTCTACCGCTCCCCTCCCTGCCTCTCTCTCCCCTTCTCTCTCGTTCTCTCTTTCCTTCTCTCTCTCTCTCTCTCTTTCTCGTAATCCTATTCGATGCTATCTCCTTGCACGCGTTCCTCTCTACCGCTCCCGTCTCTGCCTCTCTCTTCCCTTCTCTCTCGTTCTCTCTTTCCGTCCTCCACGTCCTCCGGCGAAATTGAAAAGGTCCCTTTGAACTTTGCAAGAACCTCCCTTGACCAAAGTTGATTAATGTTTCATGAGCGGATTAGGCTCGCCCGGGTCGTGAAGCCCGACAGCATCATCTCTGTTTGAAGGAAAGAACGGGAGGGGTGGGGTGGGGGTTTGGACGACGCGGAGACCGGAGGAGGGCGAGGGAGACGAAAGCGTTCGTTTTTTTTTTTTTTTTTTTTTTTTTTTTTTTAATGATTATTTTTATTTATTTTATTTTTTGTATTTTGTTTATATTGATTTATTTTTATTTCATTTTATTTACTTTATTATTATTGTTATTGCTATTATTATTGTTGTTTATCTATTTTATTTTTTATTTGTTTATTTTTATTTTTATTATTTTTTTTTTTTTAGTGAAATGTCACTCCTACGGGCTTTGAGCCCGTGCGGTCGTGTTGATGGTAGACACACCTTGAAAGAGATAAAGTGGAATGGTTCAGCTTCTCAGAGGAACTCTGTGACTCGTTGTTGGTGAATATACGACATCAAGTAGAGCTTCCGACGACGGATGTCTCGAATCTGTTGCCCAGGTGGATGAAATAGGATGTTCATTCTCTTGACTGTTTGAGATCCGAGTTCGTTTCTGGATTATGGAATGGATGGTTTAGAAGTAGTTGTTTGGAGATAAATAGGACTGTCTTTACCAGGCTTCTGGTTGGGCTCTTTGTTCTGCACAGAAGTGATTCGCCAACGTCTTTGGATCACGTGATGGACTCGTGATCGACAGCTTTTACCCTCCCGGATGAGAGCTCAGAGCTTATATATGGCCAGATCTATTAGTAATGCTGTGACCTTACACGAACACACACGTCCTTGTCCACGAGAGTTGGAGTACCGGCTCGCAGCGCAACGATGCTGAAATTATTTCAGCCCTGGGCGAGAATCGAACTCGGTCAGCTGGATTAGAGGTTGTGAACGGTACCACGGTGCCGTCGAGCCGTGTCTGGATGTAGAATCAAACTCGGGACTTGCACAGCTCAGCAAAGAAATATACTTTTTTCTTCCTGAATTTATTTGTGGTTTCCTCCTCCTCCTCCTCCTCCTCCTCCTCCTCCTCCTCCTCCTCCTCCTCCTCTTCCTCCTCCTCCTCCTCCTCTTCTTCGTCTTAGTCGTCGTCCTGGTCCTCTTTGTATATGTACACTTCCTCCTCCTCGTCCTCCTTCTCCTCTTCTTCCTCCTCCTCCTCTCCCACCACCACCTTTTCTTTCCCCCGTCACCGTCTGTTATATTAATCCTAATCCTCTAACCAGCGCCACCACAAGACTCGACCGCTCCCTAAACCGTCTTATGTGTGTGTGTGTGTGTGTGTGTGTGTGTAACAAACTTTGTTTTCCTTTGACTGTCCTTGACATGTTTGTCACTCCTCTCTCTCTCTCTCTCTCTCTCTCTCTCTCTCTCTCTCTCACGCACATACACCACGAGCATAGCTCTCCTTCCCGTAAGATACAACTAGGTAAATTAGGTAAATACACACACACACACACACACACACACACACACACACACACACACACACACACACACACTTTCTCTCTTTTTCTCCCCAGTTTCTCTCTCTCTCTCTCTCTATCTATCTATCTATCTATCTATCTCTTTCACCCTCTCTTGCCAAGATCCCAGATATATGATCATAACCAATTGGCCTTCTTTGGGTCGATTAAAAAGAAAATATATATTGTGATGCTTACGCCACGAGGCGCTTAGCTGTGGCCTAGGTCGTCATCTTCTCCCTGTGTGCGTACACTGATATCGGGTTCGAACTCGGACCTGTAGTGAGAACGGAGCCTCTTTTGTACTTTGTACACATTTCTTCTGCCAAAGACTGACAGATTTATTGGCTGCGGGATGAAACTCGGGCCCTTCTCTTAACTCCTGACAAAGGGCCTCGCTCGGATTGGTTGATTAATTGATTGATTGATTAAGGTAGCTCAGTTGAGTGGGTGGCTGGAAGTTTTCTTTATTTGTTTGTTTGTTCGTCCTCTTTGCAGTGGATTGAGGTGGAAAGCTTTGCTGGCATAGGACCATAATGTGGTTCCTTTTCTATCCACATATACCAAAAGGCATTCACCTATACTCCACCCATTCCACTCCCATCCTCACCCACCCACCCTCCACCCATTCCACTCCCATCCTCACCCACCCACCCTCCACCCATTCCACTCCCATCCTCACCCACCCTCCACCCATTCCACTCCCATCCTCACCCACCCTCCACCCATTCCACTACCATCCTCACCCACCCACCCTCCACCCATTCCACTACCATCCTCACCCACCCACCCTCCACCCATTCCACTCCCATCCTCACCCACCCTCCACCCATTCCACTCCCATCCTCACCCTTTCCACTCCCATCCTCACTCACCCTCCACCCATTCCACTCCCACCCTCCACCCATTCCGCTGCCACCCTCCACCCATTCCACTCCCATCCTCACCCAACCTCCACCCATTCCACTCCCATCCTCACCCGCCCTCCACCCATTTTACTTCCATCATCACCCACCCTCCACCCATTCCACTCCTATCCTCAACCACCTTCCACCCATTCCACTACCATCCCAGTTATTTCCTTTCAATCTGAGTTCCTTGTGGATGAAAGGTCATCCCTGCCTCCAGCCCATTGTCCCACTCAGAGGCAATGCAGTTAGACACAGCACATCCACAGCAAAGTCCACAGCTGATACTGGTCTATCCCCACAGCTTCATTAACATGGCGACCTTCCCTCCTCGGCCGCTGGTTAGTTTGTATTGTCTTATTGCACCTCGTTATGGGACTAAAGCGTCCTTTTCAGCGTGTTTTGTCATTGTAATGCCGTTGTATAATGAGCGAATATGTAAGAGAATGGGTAGATGAAGAGAATGTAATGATGAATTAAGAAAATAATGACGTCGTTTCGTTCTGGTGTTTACGTAACACTTCAAGATGTCTCGGCACACACTCTTCCTTCCTCCCCCCTTTCCCCTTCCCCCTCCTTCCTCCCCCTTTCCCCCTCCATCCTCCCCCTTCCCCCCTTCCCCCTCTTACACCTGTTTGCCAAGTTTCCTCTCTTAAGCCTCTCTTTGGTGAAGACTCTTTCTCCGTTTGTCCTTTCTCCTCTGATTTCATTGCCAGCTCTTCGCCTTCGGAAATAGGTTTACGCGAGTTCGATGTGTCTTCGCGATCGTTTCACCGAAGCCCAATTTTGAAAAAGAAAAACTGAAATAAAATGTATAAGTAAATACATACATACATATACCAAAGGCTTTTTCCCCTTACACGGGTGGGGGGGGGGGGGTTTAGCCAATAAGTAAATAAAAATAAAAAATAAAATAAATATTGTCTAGTACTTTCACGTCCTTCACTACTCTTGCCCTCCGTCACTCTCTTCAGACATTTCACCACAAAGTCAACTTTGTACTCCCCGGCGACCTGGCCCACTCCTCCAGCACCCCTCTTGTCACTTTCCGTCATCACCCCCTTCTTCCTCCCCACTCCCCCTATCCCCCCCATCTCACCCCACTCCACCCTTTTTCGCCAGCCATACCTCACATTTCCGCCTTCTCTTCCTCTTCCTCTCCCGTCTTTACTCCCTCCCACCATCTGTCTCCGTCACTCACTTGCTCAACTCTCACCTGCGCGCACACACACACACACACACACACACACACACACGCACACGCACACACACACCTGGAGTGTCTGGAGTCTCCTCATCTCATCTTCGATTCTCCCCCGACAATATTTATTTATTTATTTATTTATTTATTTATTTTTAGTTTATGTTGTATATCCTTCTCGTTTCCCTCATCCAACTTATTTCTTTTCGCCCTTCTTCTCCTTTCTCCTTTATCATAATGGTGTCTCTCATCTTTCCCAAGATCTCTCCCTCTCTTCTCTGTCTGTGTACCTGTGTCCCCTTCCCGAAGCCTTCTCTTCCTCTTTGCGTCCAAGTTTACAACCCACACCTTAATATTCTCCTCGCACATTTTCCTCCACACACAGAAACACACACACACACACACACACACACACACACACACACACACACACACACACACACACACACACACACACACACACATCATAGCATTACCCATAGATAGGTCATACGAGCTCTGAGCTCTCTTCCGGGAGGGAAATAGCTGTCGATCACGAGTCCAACACGTGATCCAAAAGACCAAGGTGAATCACACACACACACACACACACACACACACACACACACACACACACACACACACACACACACACACACACACACACAGTACACACATAGTACACACACAGAATAAACTGGATGCGGAGAGATACGAAAACGGATCGCTACGAGCATAGCTCTCGTCCCGTAAAATACAACTAGGTAAATAAATACACGCACACAGAATAAACTGGATACGGAGAGATACGAAAACGGGTCACTACCAGCATAGCCTTCGTCCCGTAAAATACAACTAGGTAAATACAACTAGGTAAATAAATACACACACAGAATATACTGGATGCGGAGAGATACGAAAACCGGTCACTACGAGCATAGCTCTCGTCCTGTAAAATACAACTAGGTAAACACGCACACACACACACACACACACACACACACACACACACACACACACACACACAGACACACACACGTACACACACACACACTACACGTACCCACTCACGTACACACACATTTCAAGATCCCTCCGCGCCCATTCTTCTTCCTCACCACCCGCTGCCTGTCTTATTTGCCCTGCCGATTTCATCTCCCCACCGCCATTCCTCCTAATATTGCCCCCCTCCTCCCTCCTCCCTCCTCCCCCCTCCCTCCTCCCCCCTTGCCACGGCGGTTCATCCTAATCCTCTCGACCAGATTCGCTCCTTTTCATCTTCCTCCTCCCACAGGAGATTTGCTCCTGAGGATTCGTCCTTAGGGGTGATTGTCTCCCTCAGGAGTGCCTAAGGGGTTGATGCCGAAGGCCAAGGTGGGTCCTCCGAAGATGGTCTTGTTGGAGGCTCTCGTGGTCGACCCCCAGAGGTTCTGCAAGAAGAAGACCTTCCGTGTTAGGTGCGCTTCCGGAGATACACACACACACACACACACACACACACACACACACACACACACACACACACACACACAGAGCCCAGAAATTTTAGTATTTTTTCTTAACTGATAACTTAAAAAAAAAGGGTCTTCTTCGACGTGTTTCAGAAACCAGAAGACTTTCTCTCAGATGATGTAGGGAGGAATGGAAGCTTCCGACATGAATCAACCATAATAATTCGAACTAAACTGTGTCTACTATGGCCGATTTTACATTGTTTTCTTCACCCATACTTCACCAGCGCTTCTGTCCTTGAAGGTCCAAGATCTTAACAGGAACTTGGTATGAAGTGGAGGTTTCGTGAAGTGTGAACTCGCGGGAATGGTAGTGTCATGTTATAAGGTGTTTGTTGTATAATGGGCTGTAATTGGGGGAAAATAAGGTTTATATTTTGAAAGAAAGTGTGGGGAGAAGACAAGAATATTGGTGAAGGCTCTAAAATAAGAGGCAATGAAATTGGAGCTTGAGGAGAATTCTTCTTCATTCTTCTCTTCCTCCTCTTCCTATTCCGTCTCCCTCTCCTTCTTCTACTCTTCTTTCTTCTCCTCCTCCTCTTCCGTCTCCCTCTCCTTCTTCTACACTTCCTTCTTTTCCTTCCCCTGTTCCTCCTCCCTCTTCTCCTCCTCCTCCTCCTCTTCCTTCTCCCTCTCCTTCTTCTACTCTTCCTTCTTCTCCCTCTCCTCCTCTTCCTCCTCACTCTCCTCCACCCTCTCCTTCTCCTCCTCTTCCTCCTCTCCCTTCTTCTCTTCCTCCTCCTCTTCCTCCTCTTCCTTCTTCCTCCTCTTCCTCCTCCTCGTGGCTCTCCTATACGGCGCGAATCAAGGAATGAAAAGATAAAACATCTTGAAAACTAAATAAACTCGCTCTCTTTGCCCTTACCTATACGGGAAAGACCTTTTGGAAAGCCAGCTTGTTCTTCTTACGAAATGCACCAATAGAGCTGATTCCATCGGTTGATATCAGTGTGTAAAAGTTCTGATTGGCCAGTTTCTTTTTACATCGACGTAGTTGCGAGAATTAACATTCATTCAGTCCGCTGTGTGTCAGTTCTTCTGGTCAAATGAGAACATAAGAATTTAGGAGACTGCAAAGACCCTAAGGCCTACACTAAGCAGTTCCTTGTCCCTTAATATCTGTCATCCCTGTCCATAAAAAAATCTAATCTTAAAACAGCCAAGACAAGGTTGCCCTGCAGCTTCTTGGACTTAGAGATAGTGTGTAACCAGCCTTGATGATCCTATGCAGAACCACCTCTATCCTTAGGGGAACGATGCAACCTTTGTGCTTCACAGGGGTGGCTGGAGGCGCTGAGTAGCTGCGGCCGAAGCCGTCACCTTTGCCATATGCGATTAAGGGACTGTTGGGGACAGGTAACAGACAATCACTGTTAGGAATTGGAGGGAAATACGGTACTCGAACCCTCAACTGAGCGAATGCGAAACCTGCACGCTTAGGGTTACGCCACTAGCACATGGACATAATTCTCTCTCTCTCTCTTTTTATTTATTTATTTATTTATTTTTATTAATTTTTATTATTTGTCTATTTATTCATTTATTGATATATTTTTTTCATTTTATTTATTTATTTATTTATTTATTTATTTTTATTTTTTATTTTTTTAGCCGTAACACATACGGACTTCCGTGACCTTTCGAAGTTTGGCTCCTTACGCTTGGCCCTTGACGCTTTTTCAGGAACGTCCCTGTTCTGCGAACTGCAATTACGTAGTCAGGTCATTGATGATACGTAATGATTCTGTTATCGGCCTGCGGCTCACTTGGATAAGATGCGTGCACACACACACACACACACACACACACATGATTCGTGGCGCAGTGGTAGAGTTCCCGGCTGCCACTACGGAGGTCCGGGTTCGAATCCCGTCCAGGGCTGAAATGATTTCAGTATCGCTGCGCTACGGGTCATTACTCCAACTCTCGTGGGTGGGGAGTTGGGTGTGTGTATGTGTGTGTAAGGTCACAGCATTACCCATAGATCGGTCATATATGAGCTCTGAGCTCTCATCCGGGAGGGTAATAGCTGTCGATCACGAGTCCAGCACGTGATCCAAGACCCCCGGTGAATCACTCATATACACACACGCGCGCGCGCGCTCGATGACGTGATGAATGGCTCCCAACTAATTGTCGATATCAAGTTCGCTTTCGGCCATGATGATGATGATGTGGACTGTTGTTTGTGTATTTCACTTGGTATAATAATATCCTCATTTGGTGGGTACAGGCAGGATGATGGTGAGTGAAGGACGAATACGCGAAAGCATTCTGGGTAATGAAGCGGCCTCCCAACTCGGGTCATTAATTAAATTTTTTTTTTCTTCATATTCTTAATTTAAACACCTCGAATGTGACAGACGCTTTTCCCTAACTTCATTAGAGATTGGCCAGCAATGAAGAGCTTCATGTGTCAGTGTCATTAGGTTTTACGAAGCCAAATGTCAACCTGGAGGGGAGGGAAAAGTCTTTGGTGTAGGCTGTAAGAGCGAGAGCGTAGCAATTTTTTTTTTCGATCTTTTCACAACCCTTTGAATCAAGTAGAAATAGGATTGCTGAGGTTTTACGAAGCCAAATGTCAACCTGGAGAGGAGGAAAGGTCTTTGGTGTGGGCTGTAAGAGCGAGAGCGTAGCAAATAATTTTTTTCGATCTTTTCACAAACCTTTGAATCAAGTAGAAATAGGATTACTGTGTAAGGGATGTAATATGATTTTGCTTCTGGTGGAGTATGAAAAATGTTGGGCCACAAGTAATTTAATTAAGGTGTCGAGTTCGGGTTTTATCAGTTAATGACGTGTTTTGACGAGCCGAAATTTTTTTTTTTTTAATGAAAAATAGCGACCGGGTGGAGAGATGTGTGTGTGTGTGTTTTTTTTCGGCGGCGGTGGATTGGCAAAATAAACAAAAACATTGACCTCGCTCATTCCAGCCTCACTTGTTGGCCTCAAAAGTGTCAAGAGTTGAATTAAAAATGGAAAGATTTACCCCGTTTGCAGCGGAAGGGCTGATGATAGTTTTGCATTTGGGTAAACACGCACACACATCACGTGATCCAAGACCATGGTGAATCTCACACACACACACACACACACACACACACACACACACACACACACACACACACACACACACACATTGTTACTTATTCTCTTACTTTCTCTTTTTTCGATATTGTTTTGTTATTTCCAAGTCGTACTTAATCTTTAACCAAGATATGTATACTTTTTCCTTTTCAAGTCGTTGGCATCTCCTCCACCCCTGGTCCCTTTGCTCCCTTCATTTCATCCTTTGTTTCCCGGTCCCATCCGGAGTTTAACAAAGGAATCTTCGAAGTCGTTTTGGAAAGGCCCTCTGGGGGTCGATCTGCCTTGTGTTCCGAGGAAGGAGGACGCCCCCCCGAGGTGAGAGTCCCTCAGCCCTCTGGTCGAGGAGGACCTCACTCATTACCAGTGAAAGGAAGACTGCCGAGGTGCACGGACGGCAGAATGGAGGGAAAGGGGTCAGCAGTGTGCTCAGAAGTCTTGAAATCGTGGTAGCATCCGACCTAGTTATGGACTAAAAGGTCTCCTGTCGGGATGTTCTTCCTTTGTAAACTTTCGTAAGAGCAGGGAAGGAGAAGTAGGGGTGAAATGAAAACGGAGAACTGAATTGGAAGGAGGTGGATTGGGATGGGTTTCGGAAAGAAGAGACGTTGGGAAAAAAGGTGAGAGATTTGCTGGGGAACAAGGGAGATTCAGTAAGAAGGGGTCTTCAGAGAAGTGAGAGGAAGAGGGTTAAAGAAGGGAGGCACATGTGAATAGGTAAGAAGCCACAGAATTGGTAGCAGAGGATAGATGGCTCGCCAGACCCCCGGCCGGTCGGAGTTGCCTCAGGACGCGATGGAATATGAAGAGTACCATTGTTCTCCGCCGCTGTCTTCCTTGTACTATGTATACATACTTTCACATAAACCACACACACACACACACACACACACACACACACACACACACACACACACTTCTCGGTCTGAAAGAAGTAGGAGGTCAAGATCTCCTTTGGTTCTCATAAAGAACCAGAGTCTACTTGTCCAGACTTCAAACTTTACTGTGACTTACGAGCATTGTATAAAATATCCTGAGTTATTCCGCTGGAACTGCGCCTTTGCTACCACTCTTTGGGGGGAGAGCAGGAAGCCATCTTCCTCGCCAGCCTGGTGGTTCTAGTAGAGTTTACCTCCAGAAAACACCCCCGCACCTTTACGACCATTTTCTTATTCATTCCCCGTGAACAGCTGTTTTGTCATTCCATTCCCATCCTTCCTGTTGATCTACAGAATCCTGTTTCTGTAAGCCCGGGATCCACCTCCATTAACTCCTCCCACTCCTCCTCAACTCCTCCCACTCCTCTCCTACTCCTCCGCACTCCCCCTACCCAGTCCCTCGCCTTCTCATTACCCAGAAGCCTCCTGTTATCCCATCCCTCCCGAAGCGATCGTTTACACGCGTAAAGCTCTACGTGATAGAGTATGCATAGGGTGAGTGTTAGGCACGTTTCACACGCATCGACTTTTCGCCGTATTCTCGAATAACCATGGATGTTTATGGACACGTTCACACGTCACGTCCACGTGTGAAAACGTCCATAGACGCCCTTAGTCATGTGAGAGCACGACGTCGTGTCGTGGACGGCGCACGGCGAAAAGTTGATACGTGTGAAACGAGCAGGAAGTCATGTCATCAGCAAAAGCAGATCTTGTGATGTAGTTATACAATTCGGTGGCGCCGTGTTGTGAGGGTATTCAAGCAGAGCCCCCCCCCCTCTCTCTCTCTCTCTCTCTCTCTCTCTCTCTCTCTCTCTCTCTCTCTCTCTCTCTCTCTCTCTCGCTATCTCTATCTCTCTCTCTTTTGATCCATGCGTGCCAGCAATGTACGCAAGTTAAGATCAATTCATATGCACTTTTGATAGCGGGGTCCTAGTTATTGTTCATCCTTGGACGATCTGGTTTTAGTTTGATTAATCATCTTATCATCACATTTTGTTTATTTGAAATAGTTCAGTTATTTTTCGATGCAGCAACAAGTTCTCAAAACCAATTGTCGTGCCAAGGTCAACGCTCTCACGTGCCATTTTTGGCACGCGCGTGAAAATTGGCACGCGTTAGGCTATTTGACGAGTGCATGGATACAGGTAGAATATTATTATAGGAAAGTGTACTGGAATATACTGCAGTACTTTGGTTAAAACACGAAAATAAATATATGAACAAGATAACAATGAATAGATATATGAATAGATAACGGTAATGAACAATTCATATATAAGCAAGATATGAGATGTTCTTAGATCAGCGACCAAGATTATTCTAAAAATTACTGATAACTGAAATAGAGACTGAAGTATAGTGCAATATACTACAGTTCGAAGTTTTAAGATTCATTTTGATAAACACCTAAACAATATGCTATAATGCCTGTCATTTATTTTATTCTATTTTATTTATTCATTCAATATTAATCAGTTTACGAGTTATTATTATTTATCTGTTTATTATTTATCATTCTCTATTTATTTGATTTTTTTTTTTTTTAATCCGACCTAGCTATGGATCAAAAGGTCTCCTGTCGAAATCCTCTTCCTTTGTATTCCTTTTTAATAATCTGGAACTGGAAACGTTAAAGAAAGAGAGACGATCTAATAGCACGATTTGGAGTCATGAAAAATGTGGATACGCTTGAAAAAAAAAAGACCTTTTGTTTTGAACACAAAAGAGAACCAGATACTACGAGATGGGTGAAGAAAAACAGATATTTGTACAACGTGAAGAATACAGTTTTCAGTACAGGATTATTGTTATGGAGTTGTTTGTGTATGTAAGATAAACGAGTGTTATGATGGAGAGGTGAACACAGGAAAGTGTTGGAGAATTACTGAAGTTTCTTCCTCACCAAGTCTTCTTCCACGTGAAGACGAAAACGTCTGTACTTATAAATCTCCAACAGTTCCCTGTGTTTACCTCCCCAGCCCACCATTTGCGGAGTTGTTTGTATGAAAGAATGATAACGTCAAACAACTGTTTAAGTTCTGAATTGGCCACTTGGCAACGTAATGATGGCATCTTACGATCATAGCGTTTATCATGTATGTTAAAGATAGGTAAATACACACACGCACGTACGTGAGCACACACACACACATACGCGCACACACACACACACACACACACACACACACACACACACACACACACACACACACTTAGGTGGATCAGACAGCTTATCGAAGCACTCGACTTACTGTGCATAGGGATTGGGGCGCCCCCTCCCCTTCCCCCCCCTCTCTCTCTCTCTCTCTCTCTCTCTCTCTCTCTCTCTCTCTATCTGTCTATCTATCTTGCGGCGAAGATCGATGGGATGGCGGTTCGAATACTGCCACCGGCGAAATTGAACCAAGGGCATGGTTAATTCAATTCCACGCTACAAAACCCTCTGTAAGGGGCACCGTCCTAGCCCTCCGATTGGGGGAAGTTTGTGACGTTAAACCATATCATCATCATCATTTATTTTATCTAATTATTTTATTTTTTATTTCTCCTTTGGAAAGAGTTCGGGGTTTGGACCATGGAACAATCCTTGCGGATCAACGAAAAGATCTTAATAATGATATTTTACTTTTGAAGCATGTGAACAACAGTCTCCAGAATCTCAATCACAAAAATATTTTCTTTTTGTTTCCTTTTCTGTTTCGCCCAGGATGAGATGACCTGTCCTGACCTAGCGTACATAACCTAACAAACCCACTAGCTGCGCTAACGTACCTACCGTACTAACCTAGTTTTCTTGACCTAAATTACTGGATTGCTGAGCCATACTTTGAGAGAGGGATAGAGAGATGGAGACCGAGAAAGAGAGAGACCACTTAACTTGAACTACCGAATTATCCAACTGTGTTTTAGATGTATGTGTGAGAGAGAAAGGGATAGAGAGAGAGAGAGAGAGACCTCTTAACCTAAACTACCGAATTATCCAAACATATTTGAAGTGTGTGTGTGTGTGTGTGTGTGTGTGTGAGTGTGAGAGAGAGAGAGAGACACCTCTTAACCTAAACTACCGAATTATCCTACCATATTTGAAATATGCGTGCGTGAGAGAGAGAGAGACTCTTAACCTAAACTACCAAAGTATCCAGCCATACTATTAGTGTGAGAGAGAGGGAGACCAGGAGTGTGTGTGTGCGTGTGAGTGTGTGTGTGTGTGTGTGTGTGTGTGTGTGTGTGTGTGTGTGTTTGAGGAGATAAGCACCCTCGGGTCGAACTCCGGCAGAACTCTCTTCCCAATTAGACAAAATCCCACTCGCTCTCTGCCCTCTTGGTGCTTCCCCGGGCGGCTCTAACTCTATAGTGTCCGTCTAAGGGTCATACGCTTTTTAGTCAAAATATTACAAAAGAGGAGCATACCGACTGGAGACCTTTTGGTCCATAACTAGGTCGGATGAAAAAAAAAAATAAGTAAATAAAAAAATAGATAGAACTTATAATATTATAAATAATAATAAAAAGAAAAATAAATAGGTAAAGTTAAATAATAAACAAACAGGTAAATAGTAAATAATAAATTGACAGACAAACAATAATAAATGATAATCGATCAAATAATAAACAAAAAGTCTCAAGGTGTCCCGTGATAAGAAGAAGAAACTTCACTTGTCTCAGCGTCTTCGGGATTTTTCCAATTGTCCCCCGTGGCTCCGTGGCCCGTGGGATCCCCCACACTGTAGCACGTGGACCTTGCCCAGGGGGAATAAAGTCGCCGGGTGCTGGCCAAAAGAATGTATGTGAAGTTCATATATATATATATATATATATATATATATATATATATATATATATATATATATGTAGATACATTGGGACAAATTATGAGAAAGGTGGAGGGGGAAACACAGGTCTTTATCTGAATATCGAGTTTATTCCTGACCGGTTTCGCTTACATTCCTCTGAAGAAGCTATTGTAAGCGAAACCGGTCAGGAATAAACTCGATATTTAGATAAAGACCCGTGTTTCCCCCTCCACCTTTCCCATAATATATATATATAAACATGAAAGTCTGAAGTCTGGGATCCATATTGGTAAAGCACTAGACTCGATTTAAGGGTTACTTAAGTACGACGTTTCGATTCCCGTCCAGGAATCATCGTCAGGGGATATAATGGGTTACATGCAGTGAATTCGTTTTTATGTGGTCCGAGGTCTTCTCCCAGTTGCATCCGGGACCACTTGTACTATGGTAAACTTTTGCCAAGTTAGAACGAACAGACCGAAAGTGTTTGTCTCGCGGGGGAAAAGTACGAAGAAAAAAATATCGACTTTGTAATGGTTTCCTGAAATTGGGTGAAATGGAGCAGAACTAATGTCGAATAAAGTTCCGAATGGAATTAGGGGGGAAGGGGAGGGGGAAAGGGGAGGGAGGAAAAGGGGGGAAGGGAGGAACTCGCCCATTACCCGGACCGAATCTAGAACCGGGAATTGAGGACCGGTGACTGGGTGGGACCCGGACGGGAGGTCGTGTTGCAACAAGGAAAACACACACACACACACACACACACACACACACACACACACACACACACACACACACACACACACACACACACACACACACACACACACACACACACACACACATATATATATATACATACACACATACACACTCACTCTCGTTTTCTTTCTCTCTGTATGTCTCTGTCTCTTGGTGGAAATGCTTTGATTGAAAAACTACAAGAACTCAGGATGAATACCACAAATCTCGTAGTCTTACTTTCGAGATCCTAACCTGGCAGGCTCGGGACAAAAACTGGAGAGAGAGAGAGAGAGAGAGAGAGAGAGAGAGAGAGAGAGAGAGAGAGAGAGAGAGAGAGAGAGGAACCACTTCAGGAAAGGGAAAGGAAAACCGGAAGAGAGTGGAAAGGACGGCGTCCTGTGACGGAGAAGAGGAGGACGAGGATGAGGAAGAGGAGGACGAGGAGGAGGAATAAATGAATAACGAGGAGTAAGAGAAGGAAGAAGAAGAAGAGGAGGACACGGTTACCATTGTGGTGTGAGTTCCGAAAGAGGAAAGTTGGTCATCGTGGTGGGAAAAAGCAAAGAGCAACAGGTAGTAGCTGTAGTAGTAGTAGTGGAACATTGGGAAGAAAAACGACCCCGGACGAAGATATTCGGAGGAAAGAGGAAGATGAGGACGAGGAAGGGAAGAAGATGAAATTATTTGGGAAATGCTAAAAATATATGAACAGATAAAAGAACATAAGATTGGAGGGGACTGCAAGAGACCCTAAGGCCTACACTAAGCAGTTCTATGTCCCTTAAACCTGTCATCTCCATCCAAAAATTATCTCCTCTTCTCTTAAAATAACCAATAGTTTCAGCGCTTACTATATGGTTACTAAGTTTATTACATTCGTTAACCATTCTGTTGGTAAACCAGTTCCTGCCTATTTCCTTCTTAAACCTAATTTTGTTCAATTCAAAACCCATTAATACGAGTGCTGCCTCGCTGTCTTAATGTAATGACCTTGCCTGCATCACCCTTGTTAAAGCCCATGACTCACTTGAATACCTCTATTAGATTACCTCACACTCTTCGTCTTTCTTAGGAGTGTAAGGTAAGGAGCTTAAGGTTGTCTTTGTTTGGTGAATTTCTGAGCCTCAATACCTTTTTTTTTTTTTTTTTTTTTTTTTTTGTCATGCCTCGCCTAAGCATATCTAAAATCCTGATGCCCCACTGTGACTTACAAATTCTTATAAAAACAGATATATATATATATATATATATATATATATATGTAGTTACACATTTACATACACACAGATATTTTACGCAAGCATACTGTATAAGGGGAAGTTCGCTGGCTGAGCGGGTTAGGGTGTCATTATTTGCTGCGAAGGTCGAGGGGATGGAGGTTCGAATCCTGCCACCGGCGAAGTTGAACCAAGGTCGTGGTTCATTAAATTCCACGCCACAAAGTCTACTGTAAGGGGCACCGTCCTAGCCTTCCGATGGGAGGAGTTTGTGACGTTAAACCACTTCATCATACACCAGTGTTTCCCAAACTAGGGTCGCGAGGGTGTTTTTGAGGGTCGCCAATGGGTCTTTTTTAACTTTTTTTTCATTCAAGTTTCACATGTATTTAAATTCATTGTGCTAGTAAATATAAACTGCACTATAAAAACGAAAGTTTATCAACATTATGCAAGTACGTAGAAATATAACATGAAATGGTTGAATTTATTATTACAATTAGGGTTGCGACTCCAGGCTAAGCGCGGATTTAGGGTCGCACCCAAAAAGGTTGGGAAACACTGTCATACACTGTATATGCATTGTATATTTTAACGCGCATACACTCACTGAGCTGCCTAGTGTAGGCCTTATGGTCTTTTGCAGTCTCCTTCATTCTTATGTCTTATGTTCATACTTACACAGACTCACTAGAAAAAATAATCACAGTTAACCCATTCAACTCCGCTGCGAGCGAAGCGAGGACTGACGTCATATTTTTCTGGTGTTTGATCAAACATTTTGGTGTTTTATGATTTTTTGTTTTATTTGACCAAATGACAAGACATCTTGTCATCGGAGTTGAATGGGTTAATAACTCGTTCTCAAATTGCGCCCCACGATGGGAACCACCGATCTATATTGATTCTTGTGTTGGATGGACGGAGAATCGGATTTGGTTTGTGTGGTGCCTGATAAACTCGATCCCGCGTGAGAAACGCTTTCCTTGGCGGATTGCGTATCCTTTGGGGATGATTGTGGTCAGGCTCTTGCTTTGCGAAGGTGTTCAAGAAGGGACAGGAAGTTAGAGGCTAGGCGAAGAGAGAGAGAGA
>NC_134802.1:43658043-43670543 GCF_046742065.1 Oratosquilla oratoria | reverse complement strand
GGAACAAAGGATCGTCTAAAAAATAAAAAAATAAAAAAATAAATAAAAAAAATGCATACAGAAAATGTGTAAGATTTGTGCAAGACCAAGTTTTACACAAATGTGCTCTATGTCTTACCACTAATAACTTGCTCTATATATATATATTTTTTAATGACCCCAATGCCCCTTTTTTCCAGATGTGATTGTCATTATCGTTACCCTAAATCTTGTTCTCTTATCGATTGTTATTATCTTATTGCGTGGAAAGTGGGGAACCTGTCGACAATGTGGTTCCGCCCGGGGATCTGGTACGGGAGGACCCAAGCGTGCCAGCCAGGCGGAGGAGGAAAGTGAAGGAAATGATAAGAAAATTAGTCCTCAGACACAGTGGCTGGCAACTGGTGGATGCTCGCCTCCCGCCTCGGGGACTCCTCCACCAGCAAGTGTAATAAGGAAGGAGATCGAAAAAGGAGTCCGGCGGGGGAGGAAGGGGCATTATGAATCACGCCGACTGCCTCTTTCTGCCTTGAAAGATCACTTCTTCTTTCGGTGAAAATTTGGTGTTAATCGATACAGTCGCGCTTTCAGGGGAAAAAAAGGGGAAAAATAAAGCCGCCCGTCTGGTGTACAATGGAGCGACCGTTGGATGTGTGTGTCTTGAGGCGCCCTGAGCACCAACACCATCACCTCCACCACCACCACCATCACCATAGTTACCACCAACAGCCACAGAAGCCACAGAGACAGGAACAGAAATACCGTCACCACCAACACCGCCATTGTCACCACCACTACCACCACCAACAACACACTCGCCCCTTTGCAGACACACGGCAAGGTTTCTCTGTGCCCTCTTCCAGCTTCGGGGCATAAGCCAAGAAAGAGGAGGAGGAGGAGGAGGAGGAGGAGGCATTCGTCAGCTTGGCTGGCGCTCTGAGGGAGGGAAGGAGGAGAGAGGAGAGAAGGGCCCAGAGGTGGAGGAAGAGAAGATATGAGGCAGTGAATTGTGGCGGGTGATGTTTTATTTCGGACCTTTCTCGGCCGCTTTGTCCCTTCCTGATGACCAACGTCTCTCGCCGTGCACTGCTGATGGCGACCTAGCAAGCAAGCAGCGGACGCTGGAACATGTATCCGGACAATTGTCGATAAATGGATGACCGCGACCGCGCGGAACAGAAAATGACTTGACAAATAGACAGACACGAGTTTTCCGTTTTCCTGGTTGTGGTGATGTTGAAATCCAGTGACTTGCCAGTGTTGACATTGTGGCTAAAGACGTGACCTGGTTGTGCACTAACTGAGAAGAGAGAGAAAAGAGAGCAAAAGAGAGAGGGAGGGAGAGAGAGGGGAAGCACCCCCAAGGGCGCTCGGGAGGCCCGTGCAGCTCCCAGGGCGCCCCTCGACCTCGGGTGCTGCTGAAGAAGAAGAAGAAGGCAGCGAACTGAGGTCCTTATGACCAAATCCCGAAGTAGCACGAACTAATGGACAATGTAGTAGGGACAGTGTACTATACGTAGTGTGAGCGCAGAACCATGCGTTCTGTATAGATTTTAGTCTCGTGAGGGACAATTCCCGAGACTAAAGAGACGAGATAATCTCTAGTTCCGTGTTTCAGGATTCAGTAGATAGGTTTATCCCCGCCCCCTTTCCTCCCTCTGCCCCTCGGCAGGGGCCCTCGGTTCCCGAGCCGCCGCCGCAGCCTCCTTCGGAGGGTCCGCGTTTTACCCTTAATTAGCCGCAAACCTCTTTCGACTTCGCAAGATCGAGGTTGCACTTAACACTTTAAGTAGTCTGGAAGTCCCAGCGCGGGACCCCTACAGCCAAGGAGCCGTACATCAGCTCCTTCCTTGGCGCCCCCTGCTTCCTCCCACCCGCGGCCCTCCACCGGCTGCGCTCTCTTGGCCCAGGAAGAGCGCCATATCGAGGCCATGGGCAAGAACGGGAGTGGTAAGCTGAGCCAATGGGCCAAGATCAAGATCGTGTGCAAAGTAGTTCGGGGCAAACTCCAAAAGGCGCACACCATGGGATACTTAACCGTCCCGGGCCAACAGGTAACTAACTAACTGCCTAACTAACTAGCTAACTTAATAACTCAACTGTCCAATAACAACCCTCTTTACCATCCTGTTCCTCTTGTTCCACCTACCCACAACTCTCTTACAACCTTGGCAGCGTTTTTGGATGAATCCTTATATTATTATGTTGGATGATTTTCCTAGTCATTTCCCTCAGATGTACAATTCCATTCCTTTAAATAAACAAATAAGTGAAAAAGAATAAAATACAAGTAAAAAGGAAAATCATTCAATATTCAATATCAACTCCGGACTGGCGCATCAGCTGAGTACTCGGTTCCTTCATGTGGGAAACGCACAGGTGAGGTATTCAGGTGAGTGGAGATCGGAATGCCACATTCTGCTCGATGTACAACGAATGAACATGGCAACGCGACCAGTGTGATGAGCATGAATTTATATATATATATATATATATATATATATATATATATATATATATATATATATATATATAACTTATAACCCACTATCGTAAAATAAGATAAATAAAATATTCTATGTATTTCGACCACTCTCTGTGTTCATCTTCGGCAGAAGAGAACCACAGAGAGTGGTCGAAATATACAGAATCTTCTATGTATCATATTTTCCGATAGTGGGTTATAAGTTTATTTTTACCAGTGTATTACATTCTTCTCATATATATATATATGTGTGTGTGTGTGTGTGTGTGTGTGTGTGTGTGTGTGTGTGATTCACCATGGTCTTGGATCACGTGCTCGACAGCTATTTCCCTCCCGGAAGAGAGCTCAGAGCTCATAATTTTATATGACCGTGTGTATGTGTGCGTGTGTCTATGTATGTAATGAGTGTGTGTGCATCGTAGTGCACCTAGTACATAGGGCTGGAGTTGTGCTCATGGTATTCCGTCAATTTATCTTCATGTATGAAACTGTCCCAGCGTCATTAATGTTGTTGGCCTGGATGAAATTTCCTAACTTGTCCCGCAAATTGATGTATCTATGTGGAAAGCTGGGTTTCATAGCTTGTTTTGTTTATCTTCTTTTTTTCTACATTGACTTCTTGTTGTTCTTTTACTTCTTAACAGCAGAACCTCCTTGTCCATTGTTCTGTTCCTTTTTTTTTTTTCTTCTTCTCTCGTCTGAATGTTATTATCAAATCACCTCACTCCGTTCTTACTAAGTAGGAAGTCACGAGCTTTTTAATATCTCCTTATATGTCTTATTGGTAATTCCTCGAATTGTTTTGGTTGCCCTTTTATTTTATTTATTTTATTTTTGTTTTATTTATTTCGCATACATATATATATATATATATATATATATATATATATATATATATATATAGATATATATATATGCAAAGTAGACCACTTGGAAAAAAAATAACGAAGCAGAGCGCTTTCGTATATTACATCTTTAGTGCACTGAAGATGTAATATACAAAAACTGTGCTTCGTTAGTTTCTTTTTCCAAGTGGTCTACTTTGCATACACACACACACACACACACACACACACACACACACATACACACACACACACACACACACACACATATATATATATATATATATATATATATGACAATGCTGCATATCCCAGTCTAGGCCGAATCAGAATTTCACATATAATTTCATATCCTAACCCATGTAATGTAATGCCACTCTCACGTTCGTTAGCAATATGCAAGTTCCCTGGCATCCTCTTAATGTGGCTTTCCGGAGAGAGATAATTTCTGATTAAAATTTCCTCTCTCCCTTTGTGCTGAGTTGGTCGTCCATTTTATAACTTCTCGGCGATCTTTGGCCCATTTCCAAAATTTCACATTTCCTTTAATTGGATTTCGTCCTCCCCATCTGGCTCCAGTCATAAACCTTTTTATGACCTTGGGATTATGTGGAGATAAGATGCTGTAGCCGCTTGTTTCAGGTATCTTGGTAATGTACGGCAATGGTCCCCAAACTGTAGCTCGCGAGCGCCCATGAGGGCTCGCCAGGTATTTTTATTTTTCTGTTTATTAATTTTTATGTTTAATTATATTTTATTCATCTTATATTTGTGATCATTGCTCACTAGTAATTTTTAATTTTAATTATATTTTATTTATCTCATATTTATGATTATTGCTCACTAGTAATTTTTTTCTGTTTATTAATTTTTGTTTTATTGTATTTTATTTATCTTATAGTTATGATTATTGTTATTTTTTATTTTGTTATATTTGTTATTATGTATTGTTCACCAGAGAAAGAGATTTTTATTATAATTTATTTGTTTACGATTTCTTTTATTTTAGATTTTATTTATGTTGTATTTGTAATTGTTAATTTGTTTTATTATATTTATTATTATTTATTGTTTGAGTTATTTTTTTCTTTTGGTGCCCGCCATTGTGTGTGTTTATAACGAGGAAAATGGCCCGCAGTTTACAAAAGTTTAGGGACAACTGACGTACAAAAAGATGTCATTGGTGCCAAAACGGAGTTCTGTCGCCATTTTCTGAATCGACATCTCATCTTGTATTACCGTTCGTATTCGTCTGTCATTAAGAAAAATTTCTATTCACTCCAATGTACTCTGTGCTTGTACTCCTCGTAATCAAAGTCTTTTGTTGTCCAAAGCCTTCACCGTGGCTTTCTTGCTGTACTTCAGTCACTCTCGAATGAATATTTGCAGATTGGTTTTACACGAGTTTCCTCCTCTGAGTCCAAATTGGTTTCCAAAGATTTCCGTCTAGATAATTTATGTATATATATTTTTTTCATTATTTTATATATATATATATATATATATATATATATATATATATATATATATATATATATATATATATATATATTTGGGGTGGGGGCTTTGTACTGGTAAAGGACACCGGCTCATAGTTTACCGGATCCTCACTCTTTCATCCTTTAGATATTGGTGCCACATTGACAGATGTCCAGTCCAATGACACTTTCCCCTCTTTAAAGAGAACATGCAATCACTTGTAATTTATTCACTGATTGCTTCATACGCTCTTTTATGATCCAATTTAAGGTTCCATCTATTCCTGAGGCTTTGTCGAGAAACTTAATAGTTTATCTTCCACAAGTTCGTTTTCGTTGGTGAATACTGATAGGAAACTTTAGTTTATCATTACCACTTGTTTTCTTGTTTCTTCGTGTACTACCTGTTCAACTTGAATGTTTCTTCACTGTGCCTCAATTTATCATTATTTATATTTTACCTCTACACACACACACACACACACACACACACACACACACACACATATATATTTATATATATATATATATATATATATATATATATATATATATATGCTGGTACTTTGTGACAATTTGATCAAGGTGGAAAAAGAAGTCACGGGTCTAGTTCTGAGTTTCTGATTTTATTCCTGACTGGTTTCGCTCTATGTTTCTTCTGAAGAAGCAGAGCGAAACCGGTTAGGAATAAACTCAGAAACTCGGAACTGGACCCGTGACCTCTTTTTCCACCTTCATAAACACACATATATATATATATATATATATATATATATATATATATATATATATATATATTATATATATATATATATATATATATATATATATATACAGCTTATCTATAGAACAACTTGGGTTCATCTTGACACCATTTACACACGTTTCATTTTTCTTTTTCTCTGCTAAATCTTGCATATTAATTTTTTAGACCTTTGCTTTCTATGCTTCATTTACCAACCCATGCCTTGTCTTTGTTGTTTGTGTGTGTGTGTGTGTGCGCGTGCGCCAGAGAGAGAATTGGTCCATTTTTAATAGATTGCTGCCGAACCGCCCTATCCCGTGGGGAAAGATGTAACTGCTTACTCTAACTGCGGTGGTTGAATTTGGCTTTATAAGGTTCATGTGTGTACGTGTAATAATATATATATATATATATATATATATATATATATATATTGTATATATATATATATATATACATGTATGTGCGTGTATATGTTGTATCATTATTCATGTAATGATTTTATTCCGTGCCAATCATCATTTGAATAACAATGGTTTGCATGCGGTATTACAGTATTAGATACATAATTATTAATAGCCCTGTGACAACATTGAAAGAGCACTATATCAGCAACTACCCCACACGTTATGAGCTGCTGTTGTTCAACGTCAAGAAAATACAGCGGATGGAGGTGGAAAGGGCGGACGTGGCACCCGTCCAGGTTAGAGGCAAGGGAGGGGGAGGGGGAGAGGGAGAGGGAGGGGGGGGTCCTCTTCCAAGAGCATCGTGGAGCCCCGTGGAGAGCCCTGACTCCTAGGCGCCGGCGGCCGGAAGACGCCCAGCGTGGCTGCAACTTGTTGAAGGTCTGCCAGAATTGTCAGTTCGATAGTCGGTTCAGACTCTCTCTCTCTCTTTCCCTCTCTCTCCCTCTCTCTCTTTCCCCCTCTCTCTCTCTCTCTCTCTCTCTCTCTCTCTCTCTCTCTCTCTCTCTCTCTCTCTCTCTCTCTCTCTCTCTCTCTCTTTTTATGGGCATTCATGAGGTCTTGTTGCTTCGCTTAACAGACCTCACACACACGATATGGGAGCTTGTTTTCGAGCTGTTTGCATGTTATGGCCATGTTGGCCGCTTTGGTGGCCTTATTTGAGAAGGGAGCTTGTTTTTTATGACGTTTTTATGTTTTAGATTGATCAAATGCTCTCTCTCTCAGCCATTGAAAACCGATACACATAGTGACATGCGGTCAGTGACGAAAATACAGCTTCCATATGCAGTATGTGTGTGTGTATATTAATATTATATATATATATATGTGTGTGTGTGTGTGTGTGTGTGTGTGTGTGTGTGTGTGTGTGTGTATTTACCTAGTTGTATCTTAAGGGAAGGGGAGCTATGTTCGTGGTGTCCCATCTTTGTATCTCGCAGTGTGTGTGTGTATATATTTTCATATATTTATTTTTCTTATAGTTTTTTATTAGTTTCATTTATTTATTCGTATACTTATTCATTTATGTATCTATTTTTGACATTTTTTCTCGCTGAATGTCTTTAATTGGAAAGATTTTTTTTTTTTTTTTTTTTTTTTTTATGTGTTGGATCGCTTCCCCGCCTGAGGCTGTCGGGAACCGAACTCACAACCACTTCCTCATAAGCTCGACACGATATCTGCTGGGATTGTTAAGATTCAAGGAGGGATAGTAATAGCCAGGGCCACGTGGTAAGCCAAGGGATACCCCACTTGAACTCGTGAACAGGAGGTCGTGAGTTTGAGTCCCGGGACCTGGTTCTGGATTGTTGCGTTAGTTCTCGACATCTCTTTTGCCAGGCGGGGAGGTGACCCAACGTCGGCCTGTAAATAAATAAATAAATAGATAAAAAATTCTTGTCACAACTGACGGGACTTGGCCCTGCCAGGGGTTTCTCACTTCCCACTGCGTGGGAATGGGATTTATATTTATGTATTTATTTATTTATTTATTTTTTTATAATGGGCAAAAGTGATCAGGATTACTTTTTGAGTGAAGATTGGTGGAAATTACAGATGTAGTGGGGAGGTGACCCCGTATTGAGCAAAATTCTTTTAACATTCCGTTAAGGGTATATATATATATATATATATATATATATATATATATATATATATATATATATATATATATATATATATATACTGTATATATATGTATATTATTGGCTGTAGTTTTAACAGCGTTTCTTTCCTTGGGGAAAATCTCACGCCTTTTTTTCTTCTTCTTCTTCTTCTTTTTCTTCTTCTTCTTCTTCCTCTTCTTCTTCTCCTCCTCTTCTTCTTCTTCTTCTTCTTCTTCTTCTATATATTTCCAATACGGACCTAGTCGAGGATATTGAAAATTGAAATTGCCCAAATTTAGAAAAATGTTTAATTGTTGATGCTGACCTTTCATTTTGTGATTATATTGCGCGGCAGACGTACGTGGAGTATTATTTTCGAGTTACGTTGAATTTTGCGGAAGGTGGTGAAGAGCCTACGCCAGGAGACGCTGAGAAGCTGCGGCCAAAACCGTCACCTTTGCTCCATGATGTGCTTGAACTGTTGGGGAGGGAGCAGTCAATACTGGGAATTGGAAAGAAGTGCGGGATTCAAACCCACAACTAAGTAAATGCGAGACAAGCACGTTTCCGATGGTGTCACTGGTGCATTTTTTTTTTTTTTCCGAAGCAGATCGGAACTTTTTCCTCTCTCTCGCTCTCTCTCTTTCTATTTCATCGCTTCTCTCTATTCCCTATTCCCTCACCCTCTTTCACGCTCTGTTGCTCTCTATCTCTCTATCTCATCGCTTCTCTTTATTTCATATTCCATCATTCTCTTTCACACTCAGTTGCTCTCTCTGTCTCCCTCTCTTTCTCTTTCTCGTTTTCTCTCTCTCTCTCTCTCTCTCAGCGAGAAATCCCTTCGTCACGGTCCTTCTTTGAGGCAGAAGCTTTGTGTCTGTTTTCGGTGTCAGACGTCACGTCTCAACTTCGTGTTTGTCATGTGGACGAAAAACGCACTCGCCTCTCTTACAAGACCTCGGCGAAACTTCGGCGTGTGTTATTATCTCATCTTTGCGGAGACGTCGTTTGTTCGAAGTCCGTCAGAACTCTTCTGGAGAGTCTTCGACGGACCAGAATGCCATCTTGAAGAGTCCAGAGGTCTTCGGCTTCTTTGCATGTGTGTGTCCGTACTTTATGAGTTTCTGTTCTTTAGCTTGCAGAAGACGAGTCCAGCAATGAATTATATCACTAAGCTTCCACTAAATTCCACCATATATATATATATATATATATATTTTTTTTTTTTTGAGACACCACCGTGGCACTATTCCCTGGTGGTTGAGGGTCTTCAGGGTAAGAATCGCCAAATCTTTCTCTTTTGGTGCGAAGGACATTTGAGCTCGAGTTTTGTACTTAAGAGCGTGAGTCAGGCGGCATAATCACAACCGAATGTGGAACGGGAAAGAGGCTCCCTGTTGGAAATGAATTAAATGACAGAACGTTCAGAATTCGTGCTCTCTCTCTCTCTCTCTCTCTCTCTCTCTCTCTCTCTCTCTCTCTCGGTAATATGATTTGTTCCCTCATTCGCATACTTTTCCTCACTCCCTACGCCATTCTTCTCCACCTCTCCTTCCTTCCTTCCTCCCTCCCTTCCTCCTTGCTGTCATCTTCCTCCTGTCTTGTCACACCTCTCCCAGAGTTCCCTTCACATCAAATCCATTTCGTGTATCCGTTTTCTTCCAGTCCCTTCCCTTTCTTTTCACTTCACTTTCACTTCACTTTCAGACAATTCTGTATCACGTCTGAGGTCCACATTTCCCTTCATTGTTCATCTCCACTCATCTCCCACAGTCATCACATCCTCCCCTCCATCCTCTTTCTTGGTCATTTCTTTCCGTTCCTGTGACCGGGTCCACCCTTCACGCTCCTTATTAGTGTGTCTATATGTACACGGGTGAGGAGCCAACACCAGGAGGCGCTGAGTAGCTGCGGCCGAAGCCGTCACCTTTGTCCTATACGCTTGGACTGTTAGGGGAGGTAATAGTCTCTACTGGGAATCAGAGAGTAATGTGGGACTCGAACCCAGAACTAATTGAATGTGAGACCAGCACGCTTCCGATTATGCCATCAGCGCACAGGATGTGTATATATATATATATATATATATATATATATATATATATAATATATATATATATATACACACACACATGTGTGCTTGTGCGTGTGTCATCGGAGTTAACATGGTCACATCGGTGCCCCTTTCTTTGATGTTCGCCTACTTTTCGCACCTCTCCACTCTCTCCTTTTCTTCGTCACCCACTCTCTGCAACCACTCTGTCCTGCTTCTTCTTTCTTCGGCCTCCACCCTCCCTCCCCTCCCCTCCTCCCTCCTCCCTCCTCCCTCCCATCCGCTTTCGTCTCCGCACCGCATTGCCTGCCTGCTCTGGCTCCGAGCGGAGGCACGGCTGTGCTGTCGCTTCCACGTTCATCGATTGCACGGCCGAGCAAGATTTCGCCTCTGCCTCTGCCTCTCCTGCTGCAGCTGCGTCGGGGGCGCATCTGCAGCTGTCGCGCAGGCGTAGTGGCACAGCAGTAGCTGCAGTCCGCGCGCTCTGCTGCTGCTGCTGCTGCTGTTACTGCTGTTGGTGCTCCGAACAAACATGAACCAAAGGATTCTGGCGATAGATTTTTTTTTCCTTCGATGTGATGGTTTTCTGTTGTGGTCTCCATCTTGAGGCGTTAGATCATTGTATTGTTGATTAATACTATATGTTCCCCCTCTTTTTAAGTTTAGTCTCATTTTGCTTGGGATTGCTTGTTACGCGAAAGATATTGATTCAAGTGCATCCGTCAAGTACACACGTACAGAGTACATGTAACAGATTTAGTACATGTGCTTGTCTCAGGTTATGATGACCTACTCTCAGCATATGCTGCACTGCATGTCAATTCAAGCCACCACCGGGAAAGAACAGGCGAGACCTCTATCGCAATAAGATTTTTTTTTTAGTGAGACAAGAAATATATTCACAAAAGAAAAAAAAAAGAAAAAACTCAGGCACGTTTCTTGAGTGAGGATGTACCTTTTTTATTTTATTAATTTTTATTTTTTTATTCTTTATTTTTATTTTATTATTATTATTATTATTATCATTATTATTATTATTATTGTTTTATTTATTATTATTTTTACAAATTACTAATAGGAGCAGACACTGTACTTTATCACGTCTGTATATAATACTACATTACCCTGGGCACAGGTGTAGCTTAAGCCACTTAGTTACGCCGCCTCTGTAATCTTGAGCATGGCGCATACTAATGTACGGTGCTCATTCTGACCAAATTATCCTCCCTCTCTCTCTCTCTCTCTCTCTCTCTCTCTCTCTCTCTCTCTCTATCTATCTCTCTCTCTCTCTCTCTTTCTCTCTCCTCTCTTTCTCCCCCTCTCTCTTCTCTCTTTCTGCCCTCTCTCTCTCTCTCTCTCTCTCTCTCTCTCTCTCTCTCTCTCTATTTCATCGCTTCTCTCTATTCCTTATTCCCTTACCCTCTTTCACACTCTGTTGCTCTCTACCTCTCTCATCGCTTCTCTCTATTCCTTATTCCCTCATCCTCTTTCACACTCAGTTGCTCTCTCTCTCTCTCTCCCTCCCTACCTCTCTCTCTCTCTCTCTCTCTCTCTCTCTCTCTCTCTCTCTCTCTCTCTTACACACACACACACACACACACACACGGACAAGCGAATACATTCACACACACATCGCGCGTGATTATCGCAGGTTAAAGAAATTAATCTAGGCTTTGCATTTAGGAAATGATGTGCGAGTTATGGTTTGCATTCTAGGAATTGCGCGTGAGGAGGAGGAGGATGGCGAGGAAGAAGAGGAGGAGAAAGAAGAGGAGGAAGAGGAAGAGGAGTAGACTGAATTCTGTTTTAGGGTCGAAACTCTCGAGCGATATAATAAGATTTTCGCGATCATTCAGTTAACGTTTCATGTCCAGGCTACAAGTGTGAAATGTAACGCTGTTTGGGGATTTATCTTTTTCCTTTTTCGTGAAGACATACCACGCGCTGTTTTCTAAAAAAAGGTTTAACTCACACGCTGACATTTAGCGAGTGAGGACGTAATGTGTTTTAATGTTGTAAGACATACAGAATGAATTAGGATCCATCTGCCTTTCTTCTTCGGTCATGAATATGTATATGTATATATATATATATGTATATATATATATATATATATATATATATATATAAATATATATATATATATATGTATATAGATATATATATATATATATATATATATATATATTATATATATATATATATATATATATATAATATATATATATATATATATATATATGCAAAACAAATCCCTAAACACACGTGGTAACAATACTTGCAGAAACCACTGGGGAAATAAAAGAAATTAATACTAAACTTTTTCGTCAATTCAAGACATCTTTGTACCCTGATGATGTCTTGAATAGACGAAAACGTTTGGTATTCATTTATTTTATCGGTGGTTTCTGCACACACACACACACACACACTCACACACACACACACACACACACACACACACACACACACACACACACACATCTGTACATTTATGGAACCAAAGAGACGGGACCCCATGAGCATATCTCCAACCTCGTATACACACACACAGTGGTAGCGTTCGCAACTGCTACTACAGCGGTCCGAGTTCGAATCCCGCGCACAGCTCCCAACCCTTGGTTCCTTTGGAAATAATATAATCCCTCAACCTAAGCCCAACCCAGTAATCTCCATCATGCCCAGTTACATGTGAATACCCCTATGTGAATATGTATAACAATAAACTCAAAAATTGTGCAAAATCAGGGAATTTCCCCCACGTGGGGAGTCGGCCGAGCGATGAGAGGAGGAAGGGGCACCTCATCGCAGTCTCACAGAGGAAAGTACACTGCCTTTTCCAGT
>NC_134802.1:43638043-43650543 GCF_046742065.1 Oratosquilla oratoria | reverse complement strand
AAATCGCTCTGCTTCTTTAGTTTATTTTTCCAAGTGGTCTACTTTGCATAAGTGAACACACGTACCCGTGTTCTTATTAGCATATATATATATATATATATATATATATATATATATATGTGTGTATAATTGTGTGTGTGTCAGGATTCGAAGACTCCTGGTTCTAGTCTTTGCACTGTGTACAATCAATCAGAATAAAATTGTCTTGCCGACAAACAGTTGTTAGCATCACGTGTCATCTCGTCATAAATGCTAATTTATCTGGAGCTGTTTTTGTGGTCCAGTAACTCCGTCAGTATCCATATTTTTACTCCCTTTTCTGTGTCGTTTATCAATTTTGTCCGTAATATTGTGATTATTCCATTATATATATATATATAATATATATATATATATATATATATTCCCTCTATTCCTTAGTTCGCGGACCCCAGTAACGGTACTTGCTTGTTCTGGTCCTGCAAGATGGACAGCAGATAGGAGCATCTCCCTACTGTGAGCTGGCTCTTTGTTTCCGAACATGGCCCGAGATCTCTTCCAACTTGAATCGTATTTCTTCAAAACTTTCACATATGAAGATCTGGGAACTCGTGACTTCTCCCCACAAAAATATAACTCAACAATTAAAAGTTTCTTCCCGAAGAGATCTACAGGAGGCCCCTGGGACCGTTGCCAGGCGCTGTGGGGCCGCGGGATTCGAGTCAGTGAAACTTGTGGTGGTTTTGTCATTCCAGTTGGTGTTCCAGTTTCTTGTAGCCTTTTGGTTCCGTTCCTTTGACAGCTGTTGTCAATTCTTTTGAGTGATCTGCGACGCGTTGTGAGGGTATAGCACCCTGTGTCCAGTGATAGATTGTGGACCCACCATCCTCCTCCTCGTTTTTCTTAACTCTTGTACTCTGTCTTTCTATTTTTCTTTGACGTCACTATGTTTCCTTAATTTTTTTACATCTCGCATTTCCTCCTTTATTTTGCTTTCATTCCCCCCTCCCCTCCACTTCCCTCCTCCCTCGTTCAGTCCCCTCCTCTTCCCCTCTCCCTTTCCTCCTACTTACCATTCCCCTCCCTTCCCCTCCTCCCCGTCCCCTCTCCTCCTCCCCTCTCCCCCTCGCCTCCCCCTCCCTTCCTCCCCTTTCCTTCTCTCCCACCCTCCCTTCCCCTCCCTTCCTCCCCTTTCCTTCTCTCCCACCCTCCCCTTCCCTCCCCACCTCCTAGTCTTCTCCGCCCCCTCTTCTTGTCAACCAATCACAACCACCCCCTCCCTCCCGCACCCTTTACCTCCATCCATCCGTACCTTGTCTCCTTCCTGTCCCGTCTCTCTGCTAGACTATCTCCCTTTGCAGGATCATCTGTCTTCGGAGGAAGAGCGGAGTGGCAGGGGAGGAGAGGAGGGGAGGAATGGGAGGAGGATTGAGCCATTACTTCTGCTTTACATTCCCCTTCACCTTTGTGTGTTTAATCTTTTGTTATTACCGTCCCGTTTCTTCTCGCGAATATGGAGGTTTCTGTGTGATCGTAGGTTCTGCGAGCCTGATCCTGCTTAATCCTTTTTTGTCCATTTTGCTTCTTTAACCCCTCCAAGTCTTTTGAAGACGTCCCAGCCACCTATCATCCCGCCTCGCCATTGTCCTTCTAACGCCGTTTGTGGTACTCTTTGCTTGTTCAATTTTTCTTTTTCTTTTTTTCTTTTTTCTCTTCTTTTTTCCGATGTGTGTCCTTGTGCTCTTGTTACGTAACCTTCCATATTTTTTTTCTCTTTCTCTCCTTTTCCTTCCTCCCCCCCATTCTTTCTTTTCCTCTGTCTCTTCCTCTTCACATACTTTTCGTAATTTCTTACATTTTCTTTCGCTTGTTTCCGTTTCGCTTTGTCTCGTCATTCTCCTTTGAACTCTGTCCCCCATTCTTTGTTTCCTTTCTCGTTTCCTCATCTATTCATATTTCCCTCGCAGTTACCCTCCATACGTTTGTGGTTTGTCCCTCAAGTTGCTAACTGCAGAAGGCCGTGGTCTCTCTCTCTCTTCTTCCACAGCCCCTTCCTCCTTTGTTCTTTGTTCTTCTGTACTCTCTCATATCCTCTTTCATGCTTCTTTCTCAGCCGCACGCTGCTATTCAACAGCTCTCCCTCAAATTTTATTTTATTTTCTTCCCTTTCCGGTTCCCTTTCTTCATACTCGTGCGCTCTCAGTCTTCCTGGACCTTCTGCCCAAATCCAGAGGGTTTACCCGCCTCTGAGCTCCCGTCCCCCGGCGCCTCTCCGCGTTCTTCTACCTGTTGTTACTCCGCTTTTATGTGGTGCTGTTTACTCCCGGTCTGTTCCCGGTCGTCTTTTTCGTATGCAGTCTTTTCCAGACCCTCCCACTCTCACCCTCCCACCTCCTCCTTGGGATTCAGAATCCCACGTTCTTCCTCAATGGTTTCTAATCAGACTTCATCAAACTTTAAATTTTCTTAATCTCTTTTGTCTGCTGTCTTGTGCATTCGTACCCGGGTCTTCGTTCTCTCTCTCGCAAAGGATTTCCGGTTCAGTTTAGCTGCCGCTCTTTCCTACAGGTATATATTATCAGTGCTTCCTCATATTTTCATTTTATTTATTGTGATTGTTACTGTTATTGTTATCGTTATTAGACACACACACACACACACACACACACACACACACAAACTAGATTCTTTGTTCTCGCTCTCCCTCTTGTGCCGCTTTTTCCTAAAGCATTATCTTCATTAAACTACGTTTTGCATTACCTCATTCTCTCTTATTTCTTATGTGACCTCACAAACAGCATTATTACCTGTATAATCACGTCGTGCCTCCTTCCTCTATACCAGGGGTGGGCAACCCGTAGCACGCGTGCAAACATGGCACACCAACACGTAAAACCCAAAGGCCACCCGAAGAACAAACTAATAAATCTCTAACACCCTTCGTATGGTCATTGGTAAATACGTGGTCGCTGGGCGACAGACTGGGGCCTCAGAAGGTAAAGGAAGAAGACACGTACTCGTATGTAGGCCTGTAATTTTACTCCATTGATACAAAAAAAAATTGTATCAAATGTTTGGACGACATTGGTATTCATACTTGAAAAGGTTGCCCGTCCATTGTCTATGCTCTTACCATACGCCTGTTCATCCTGGCTGTCAATTTTGTGAAATGTTTTTCCCCTTAATTCTGCTTTGAGTTTGTGATACCTTTTTACCCTTTTCCCTGTCGTGCATGAACCAATGCTTCCTTTATTCTGCTATGAGGCTCTGGAAGTCTTCTCTTCTCTTGGAACTCGCTTCAGTAAAGGGAACTTGAAGGCGCCGGCCTGTATTGTCACTTTGTATGTTTTCCATTGAGGTGTCTTATTTCCGTTTTATAATTTTTTTTTTATTAATTTTATTATATGTTTTTTTGATTTAGTTTATCATTTATTTATCTTTTATTATTATTTTTATTTATTATACTTTTTTTTCTCTCTAAAATAGTTTTTGGTATAATGTAAAGAAAAATGTACATCACTCCACAGAACTCGTACTTCGTCAGCAAATTTTATCTTTGCTGCAGCTCACGCTCTTTATGTATCATATGACACAGCCACACCGGACCATTACATGATGCTTCAGGTCACCCAACAGACCAACGCATTCCTTCCCTCTTTTACCGGCTACTCGCTGGTCAAGTGGTTTAAAGCGTCGTTACTTGCGGCGGAGGTGACGGTAGTTCGAACCCTGCCGCCAGCGAGTTGGACCAAGGGCATGGTTCATTAAATTCCACGTTACCAAGTCCTCTGTAAAGGACACCGTTCTAGCCTCCTGATAAGGGGAGTTCGTGACGTTAAGCTGAATCATTCTTGTACTTCGACTTCCGAAGTTGTCCCTCCGAGTTCGAACATCGCGGTGGTCTTGTATCCTGCAGGATGCACTGGATCGGAGTGTCCCAGAGGAGTCATGACCTTGTTCTTCAGTACCCTTCCTCGGCTCTTTCTTCGTGAGTGGCTCTCACGGCCTTCGTTGTCCTCAGCGGAGGACCAAAGCCCCCCCCCCACACACACTCACACTCACACTCTCTGACACTCTCTCTCTCTCTCTCTCTCTCTCTCTCTCTCTCTCTCTCTCTCTCTCTCTCTCTCTCTCTCTCCTCTGAATTGTTCTCGATGTTGTGCCGCCTAGGAAGAGAGCCAAACTCTGTCATTACGAGGGCGAGGTCGAGGAGGAACACGAGGACCAAGGCCCAAAAGATAAAAAGAGTCCGAAATTGACCCTCTGGAGATGACTCGGCACCTTACATGGAAGCTTGACTGTTGGGCGGCCTTTCGGGGTAGCTAGATGGGCGCGTACACACGCACGCATACACACACACACACACACACACACACACACACACACACACACACACACACACACACACACAAAGACGCATCTATTATGTTTTATATGTTCATGTTTTATCTATTTTTATAGTGCTAATCACTTCAACATCATAATATGTATAGGTAATCATTTATTGCATACCATCTATCTTAATCCATATTGTGTTAATATATGTATTTTCAGCCTTCGGCTGCCATGTTTTCAGTAAACCGTTTATTATTATTATTATTATTACACACATACACACACAGCGGTCCGAGTTCGAATCCTGCTCAGGACCGAAATAATTTCAGTATTGCTGCACTGCGAGTCGGTACTCCAACTTTCGTGAGCGGAGAGTTGGGTGTGTGTGTGTAAGGTCACAGCATTACTCATAGATCGATCACATATAAGCTCTAAGCACTAATCCAGGAAGGGTAATAACTGTCGATCACGAGTCCAACACGTGATCCAAGACCATAATGAATCACACACACAGAATAATGAGGTTATCTGATCTCTTTCGAACGGTAAAACAAATTAAAAAAAAAAATGAATTTGTTGGTATGGGATGAATATAAAATTAGAAAACTCATAGGACATTAGGACATTAAAAATGAATAAAAAATAAATAAATAAAGACAAATGTACCAATTGAAGAATGTTGAAAAACAGAACTTTCGCCATAAATCGTCCATTTGTGATACAGATTAGAAGAAACAAATGGGGCGGATATTTTAAGATAGTTTCAACCAAAGTTTGAGAAATGAAGATTTAAGATACGGGATCCCACGAGTATAGGTCCAGCTCCGTATATTACTGTAAGGTAAATACACATGCACGAGCGCGCGCGCGCACACGCATACACGGCTCGACGGCGCAGTGGTAGCATTCTCAAAAGCTGCTACAGCAGTCCGAGTTCGAATCCCGCCCTGGGCTGAAATAATTTCAGTATCGCTGCGCTGCGAGTCGTTACTAAACTCTCGTGGGCGGGAAGTTGTGTGTGTGTGTGTGCGTGTAAGGTCACAGCAGTGCCCATAGATCGGTCATATATGAGCTGAGCTCTCTTCCGGAAGGGTAATAGCTGTTGGTCACGAGTCCAACGCGTGATCCAAGACCATGATGAATCACACTGCTTGACGGTGCTGTGGTACCTCTCGTGACTGATAATTCAGCGATCCGAGTTCGAGTCCCACCCAGGGCTGAAAATTTCAGCATCGCTACAATGTAAGCCGGTACCACAACCCTGATGGGCAAGGAGGTGTGTGTGTGTGTGTGTGTGTGTGTGTGTGTGTACGATATTTTACCTGTAGATCGGGCCATATGTAAGTTCTGAGCTCTGAGCTCTTATGCAGGATGGTAAGAATTGTCGATCACGAGTCCAGCACGTGGTCCAAGACCGTGGTGAATCACACAGATATGGTAGGTGTGTTGGAGTTTTGATAATATTAGGTGAGGAGCCTACATCAGGAGGCGCTGAGTAGCTGCGGCCCTATGCTCTTGGACTGTTGGGGCAAGTAACAGTCACTGCTGGTAATCGGAGAGAAGTGCGAGACTCGAACCCACAAGTAAGCGAATGTGAGGATACAGAAGGGGAGGACTCGTAGTAATGGATTAGATTGGACGAATTTAGGTTTAAGATTGAAATAGACAAGAACTGGTTTACCAATAGATTGGTTAATGAATGGAATAGACATAGTAACCATGTAGTGAGTTTTGAAACATTTGGTTGTTTTAGTAGACGATTAGATAACTTTATAGATAAGGATGCCAAGTGTTAATGGACATAGAAGTGGATAATATAGGCCTTATGGTCTCTTCCAGACTCCTAAATTCTTATCTTCTTATTATGGAACGAATCGCTAGTAGTGGCAGTGTAATTCAAATTATCAAACTCGGTCGTCGCGAGCTTCGATCGCGGGTCCACTGAGCGTGAATCCCGCACGCTACAATTTCGCTACACTAGAGGTGCTGAGCGTTCCTAGGTTCAGTTTAATCTGTGTCATCAGAGATGCTCGTTAGTCGAATTTCGAGTTCGATTTTATTGTTTATATTATTTATTTGTCTATTATTATTTATTATTATTTATTTGTTTTATTGTTATTATTTTGTTTTTCATTTTATTCATTTATTATTATTATTATTATTTATTTTTTATTTTTTATTTATCTATTTATTTTTCACCTGGTCGCGTACTTTGGGAGCTCTCGTTCCTGTCTATTATTTATTTATTATTATTGATTTGTTTTATTATTATTATTATTTTATTTTATTTTATTTTTCATTTATTTATTTTCTATTATTTTTTTCATCCGGTCGCGTACTTCGGGAGGTCTCGTTCCGGTCTTCTGTAGTCTGCCGCAACGCGCGCGCTCCTTTAGAATTTGAATTACTCAGGAGGTAGTCAGGTCGCTGACAACACAGGGCGTGGTTAACCCGGTACCGCGGTTAGGCTTATCCTCGGAATCCGCCGCGGTATTGTTTAACGTAGAAGTAACACTACGTGATGATGGAGCCTTATATGACGTTGCGTTTGTGACAGCTGCATCAGGTGGCAGTACTTGATAACGCTGTAACAAGTAAACGTGACACTAACAATAAGCGCTCCGTGATCACGTGGTGTTTCTTTTCGTAGACTTGTCGGCAACTGCCTATAACATACACTCTGGCACGTACAGTCATGGGCAATTTTTTTTTTATCCACCCGGAGTTTTTCATGATACAAAATTCAAATTCTTTGATTTTTTTTTTTCATCTATTCAAAAAAATCACCTAACTGTAAGCATTTACTACATAAGGAAGTATATCATATACACGAATATATATATATATATATATATATATATATATATATATATATATATTTGAGGTTGAGACCTATATTGTAGGCCAAACATTTTCTTGAGGCTGTGTACGCACGTGTATGGACATAGAAAGGAAATAAGCAAAGACTGGTTTACAAGTCGAGTGGTCAACGAATGGAATAGACATAGTAACCACGTAGTGAGCGCTGAAACTTCCGGTTAATTTAAGAAAAGGTTAGACAAATTTATGGATGGGGATGACAGGTGGTAATGGACTGGAACTGCCTAGTGTAGGCCTTACGGTCTCTTGCAGTCTCATTCTTATGTTCTTTTGTACCTGGTGGTCCGAAGTTCCTGGAAAGGCTTCCAGACGAATCCAGATCATCCAGTGGGCTTCTTATACCCCCTCGTCTCAGTGACGACCTCTACGGGCTTTATTATGGCTAATGTTGAATTGTAAAGAAAGAACATTGAATCTTACGGACAAAGCGCTGGTATTTTTTTCCGGAAAGTTTATGTAGAATTTCCGGTGATTCTGTAAATATTAAATGTGCTAAGAGTGACAATATTGCTCAAAGTCCTAAAACATATGTAGTACAGTAATTTATTGTAACTTTATATATAACTTAACAAACAAGAACAGAATGTACACGCACATGGAAATACTATGATATGGGATACAGTACTTTATCAAGAAATGCGGAAAGTCTGTATGTTCTTCCTTTGTAATCCTTTGTAAAGGCTCGGGATGGAAGATAATCTCAAGCTGCCTTCTTACTCAAGAATACAATTGTCTAGTATTACCTAGAATAAAATCTCTAGAGGACGTCATCGGGCTGTATTTCAGGAGCATTAAAAGTTCACATGTTATGTAGTACACGTCTAGTGATAATCTGAATCAGGGTTTTCAGGGTCCGTAGACTTGTATTCGGTCGTTACCTAAATATGCCTGTGGTCCGCAGTCTTAAAGAAATATAATAATAATAGTAGTAGTAATAGTAATAATAATAATAATAATAATAATAATAATAATTATTATTTTCTCATTGAAGATGTGACTATATCACGAAAGCGCTCGGGTTAAATTTTTTAGTTTCCTTTCAGTGCGGTGTTTAGCATAATTTGTGTATTCGTGCGTGCTTTGTGAAACTTGTGGATGTATATATATATATATATATATATATATATATATATATATATATATATATTGTGTTGTTGCTCCGTGCCCTTTCCCCCGTGACCCTCTTACCTATTTCTCCGGTCCCCTGCCTGTTCATCATGTTGGCGCGCCTGTCGTCAACATCCCCTAAGTTCAAAACATTAACTTCCTCGTAAGCCTTGCACACATTTACTGAGCACCGTACCCGGTACCTGCGGCGCCTTTCAACGGTACAGGAATGACGTTAACGCCTGAGGTTGTCTTCATGGACCTGTTCGGTGGAGTGGCGTACTTCAAGCATTTTATTATGGTTAACCGCAGACGATCTTGGTTCGCAATGGTATTCCGCGTAGGTTTAATATTTGAAGGGTATTTTGCGTAGTTTTATTTATTTTCTCACTCTTTTGAACACAAATATCCCTGTTAGTCTATCCCCTAATGGGATATTGAGTGTTTGATATCATCAGTATAGGAACTTCATTGCGGGTTTAATATATTCACGGGTTCGAGTCCCGCACTCCTCACTAATTCCCAGCATGACTATTACCTGCTCCAACAATCCAAACGTGTATTGGGCAAAGGTGACTGCTTCGGCCGCAGCTACCCAGTGCCTCCTGGCGTAGGTTCCTCAACTTCACTTTTTACGCACCAAGTCACTCGACTATCTTCTCAAAAATAAATAAACAAATAAATTAAAAATAAATAAATAAGTAAGTAAATAAATAGATAAATAAAAATAAATTATCTTTCTTCATATCGCTCCTGTACCATTTGGACTTTACATCATTGTTGAAATATTGTCCCCAAGGATATAAACGATGTTTATTGCTGCCAAAAACTCTCGTTCTCTCTTTCTCTTGCTCGCTCTCTCTTCCTCACTATCACTCTCTCGCTCTCCAGCTCTCTTTCTCGCTCTCCTGCTCTCTCTTGCTCTCTCTCCTGCTCTCTCTTGCTCTCTCTCTCTTCCTTTCTCTTTTTCTCTCTAATTCTGGTTGTAAGTTGGAGACAAGCCCAGACACTTGAACATACATTCAGGTCGTCGCATCACAGCTTCTAAAGTTTTCGACTACTTCTTCACCTTATTCTTTTTCCCCTTCCTCTTCTTCTTTTTTTCTTTTTTTTCTTTTTTTCTTTTTCCTCGTCATCGTCGTCTTCTACATCTTATACTTCTTCTTTTTTCCTTCTTTTTCTTTTTTGTCTTTTCTTCTTTCCCTTCCTCTTCTTCTTCTTTCCCTTCCTCTTCTTCTTCTTCTTCTTATTCTTCTTCTTCTTTTTTCCCTTCCTCCTCTTCTTCTTTTTTCCCTTCCTCCTCTTCTTCTTCTTGAATTGTGTTTTTGTCATCTTCCACACTTCTTTATTTCGAGCTTTTGGCCTCAGTATCGTCGTGGTTCTTTTGTACATCTCTTCTAACCGAGAACATGAAGGAAACATCTGTTGGATCACGTGTTGGACTCGTGATCGACAGCTATTGCCCTTCCAGACGAGAACTTTATAGTTCATATGGCCCGATCTATGAGTACTACACTGACTTTACAGAAGCACACACACACACACACACTCACACACACACACACACACACACACACACACACACACACACACACACACACACACACACAGGACTGAAATAATTTCAGTATCGCTGCTCAGCGGGTCGTTACTCCAACTCGTGGACGGGGAGTTGGGTTTGTGTGTGTGTGTGTGTGTGTAAGGTCAAAGCATTACCCATAGATCGGTTATATATGAGCTCTGATCTCTCTTCCGGGATGGAAATAGCTGTCGATCATGAGTCCAACACGTGATCCAAGACCATGTTGAATCTCTCTCTCACACACACACACACACACACACACACACACACACACACACACACACACACACACACACACACACACACACACACACACACACACACACACGCACAGAGGAAACTTTGGTGTTCTTAGCATCTTACACACGCATACACACGCACGTACGTATGAACTCACACACACACACACACACACACACACACACACACACACACACACACACACATACACTCGTGTGCGTGTAAGATGCTAAGAACATGATAGTTTCCTGTGTCAGGCGGCGAGGAGTTACGTTATCCTTGTGAATCCCTGCAAGCTTATGGAACCTGTCGCCGCAAGAAAATAGGGTGACGAACTCCATTAGGGCGGATATCCGCTGTAGATGAAGAAACGTGTGCCTGTGCGTATGTATATATTGTGTGTGTGTACGTGTGCATATGTGTACGTGTGTATATGCACGTGTGTATGTCTGTGTAGGTGTGTGTGTTTATGTACGTTTGTATGTGTCTGTACGTGTGTGTGTCTCCGTGTGCGTATGTATACATGTGTGTGTACGGACGTGTGTATATGTGTACATGTGTGTGTGTGTAGGTATCTGTGTGTTTATGTGTGTATATGTCTGTGTACGTGTGTGTGTGTATGTGTACGTGTGTGTGTATATGTGTATGTGTGTATATGTGTACATGTGTGTGTATGTGTACGTGTGTGTGTGTGGTAATGTGTACATGTGTGTGTATATGTACGTGTGTGTGTACCTACGTACGTGTGCGTGTGTATATATAAAAATGCATAAATCCTGCAATTTATGTTTTGCTTCCATATATTTCATAATTATGTCTTTTTGTTTTGTAAATGCTGATACTCGTTACTTTTTTCTTTTCATTGTTGCATTCTTTATGTCGTGACATTGCAAATGCTGAGAAAAACAATGAGGAACGTAAGAATGATAGGAGACTGCAAGAGACCATAAGGCCTACTCTAGGCCGTTCAGGCGTCCAGGAAAGAATAGAACTTGGGTGGTTTCGTCCCACAAAGTTGTGGGAGAGGTGGAAACGGAAAACTGTTGATAAAAGTCTATGAATTAGGTCGTTGCACACGCTCCTCTTAAAAAGAGAGAGAGAGAGAGAGAGACACAGCGAACGTATACAAGAATAAAGAATCACGGTAGAAAAGAGGCTTATGATCCAGTGGAAGTGTTCTGTAAAATATAATAAATGAAAAAATAAACAAAATAGATAAATGAACAAATAGATATTAATAATGATAACAATAATAATGATAATAATAATGATGATGATAGTAATAATAATGATGATAATAACAACAACAACAATACTAAGTGTCACAATATTATGCCTTCCTCGCCGACCTATGACCTAACTTCTCTGTCTTTCTTTTGCAGGTATGTTCGCGAGGATCAGATCTCGTTGTCACAACGCCATCTGTTCAGGCGGATTGACGTGGGTATGTATATGTATATATATATGCAAAGTAGACCACTTGGAAAAAGAAACTAACGAAGCAGAGCGCTTTCGTACATTACATCTTCAGTGCAAAAAGTGCACTGGAGATGTAATATACGAAAGCGCTCTGCTTCGTTAGTTTCTTTTTCCAAGTGGTCTACTTTGCATAAGTGAACACACGTACCCGTGTTCTTATTAACAGTATATATATAAGCTGTAGAAGGTCCGTGTTCATCTGTAGTCAGTCGACTGTATTTGGAATCTTGAAGGATCTCACATGTATACCTTTCCACGTGATGGAGGTGTGGGTATGCTTATGGTACAGCTGTCGTTTACGAAAACAACAAAACTAGCACAGACGTGCACTCACGACGATGGTGCTTGGCAGACTGATAGCTGAAATATTTTATTTGTGTATTTATTTATTATTATTATTATTATTATTATTAATTATTAATTATTAATTATTGCAGTTAAATGTGTTTTTATTTTCGTGGGCAGTGTTTCCACTCCCAAATGGATTTTTTACTTTATCCAAATCCACATCCCTATCCACTGCCCAGCCCACTTCTCTAGTCTTCTCTCTTTGGGTAGTACCTTTCCCCTCCCCCAATGTCCCGATATCCCCAACCTAACCTGTTCTTCCTCCATCCCCTCTTCCTCTTCCCCTTCTCTTTGTTCAATTTCGCCCTCCTAACCTTTTTTTTTCTCCTCTCTCTCTCTCTCTCTCTCTCTCTCTCTCTCTCTCTCTCTCTCTCTCTCTCTCTCTCTCTCTCTCTCTCTCTCTCTCTCTCTCTCTCTCTCTCTCTCTCTCTCTCTCCTTCCTTCCTTCCTTCCTTCCTTCCTTCCTCCCTAACTGGTGCGCTCTCACCTCCCCTCCCACTCGTCATCAATCTCCCTCCTGACTACACATCGTCTCATCATTTCACCCCTT
>NC_134802.1:43633043-43635543 GCF_046742065.1 Oratosquilla oratoria | reverse complement strand
TATATATATATATATATATATATATATATATTATAAGTGTATTTGGGCAGGAGTTTTTCTCTAATGCATATTTCATTAAAAGTGATGGCTAGTTTTACATTAATTATTTTCTTAAAGGTATTTTTCATATACCATATTATAGATTTGTGTTCCTTAGAAAGGAAATTTATGACTTGGCTGTATGTAGTCGCATTAGCTAGATCGCGATTTCGATCTAGCTAATATGACTACATACAGCCAAGTCATGAATTTCCTTTCTAAGGAACACAAATCTATAATAAGGTATATGGAAAATACCTTTAAGAAAATAATTAATGCACAACTAGCCATTACTTTTGATTACACACACACACACACACACACACACACACACACACACACACACGGCCCGATAGCGGATTGGTAAAGCACTGGCCTCACAAGCCGGAGAACCGGGGTTCGATTCCCCGGCCGGGCGGAGACAAGTTGGGTTTGTCTCCTTTCACGTGTAGCCCCTGTTCACCTAGCAGCGAGTAGGTACGGGACGTTAGTCAAGGAGTTGTGACCTTGCATTCCCGGTGTGTGGAGTGTGAGTGGTCTCAGACCTACACAGAGATCTGCTAATAATGAGCTCTGAGCTCACTGCCGTAGGGTGGTGTCTGGCTGTCTCGAAAAGAGGCTGCAGCAGATCCGAGGTGAATACACACACACACACACACACTGGGCCCTCCTGGAACCTTTCTTACACGTGACTTACCTCAGACTATAAACAAAGACGACGATGGCGATGACGACGAAGTCTGTACTCCTCTTACCCCTCCTCCTCTTCCTCTTCTTCCTCCTCCTCCTCCTCTTCCTCCTCCTCCTCCTCTTCCTCCTCCTCCTCCTCTTCGTTCTCCTCGTCAACGCCCCACTAGCCCGAGTGAAGGACTGGGTGCCAGAAATGGCCGGACTACACTACAGTGTGCGCACCTTTGTTACCCGGCCCCCTTCCCCTCAGCCATGTAACGCGTACCAATTCTCCATCCCCATACCTCTCTCTCTATCTCTCTCTCTCTCTCTCTCTCTCACTTTCTCTCTAACTCTCTTCTCTCCCCACCCCTCTCGCCCCCTCCCCATCTCTGTCTCTTTCTCTCTCACTCTCTTTCCTCTCTCCTCTCTCTACTTTCTCTCTCTCTCTAACTCTCTCCCTACCCCCTCTCGCCCCCTCCCCCGTCTGTCTCTCTCTTTCACTCTCACTCTCTTTCCTCTCTCCTCTCTCTACTTCTCTCTATCTCTCGCTCTAACTCCTTTCTTCCCTCCACTCATGGTCTCTCTCTCTCTCTCTCTCTCTCTCTCTCTCTCTCTCTCTCTCTCTCTCTCTCTCTCTCTCTCTCTCTCTCTCTCTCTCTCTCTCTCTCTCTCTCTCATTTGCATCCCGTCTTCATCCTCTTCCCCTAACTCGTCGTAATGTCCCTCTCTCTTACGTACTTATCTCCTTTATTTGGCCCTTCCCCGTCTCCTCTACATCTAAATTATTTTCTTTTTTACCTTTTTATTTTCTTATTTTTCTAACTTTATTTTTTTCCTTCCATTTCATCTTCGACTGCCCACCTTTCCCCCCTCTTTCCCTCCCTCTCCCCCAATTCCATCTTCGCTCTTCGTTAGGTCATTTCCTCTTGGTTCCTTCGTGGAATCTTTTCTTATAAACCCTAATCTTACTCTCGCCCCCCCTCCCCCTCCTCCTCCACCTCCTCCTCTTCCTTCTCCTCTTACCCTTCCTTCATCTCTTCATTCTCCTCCCCCTTCCTCCCACTTTCAATCATATCTTCCTCTTTCTCCTTCTCCTCCTCATCTTCAGTCTCCTCTTCCTCTTCTTTCTCTTCTTCCTCCTCCTCCTCCTCCTCCTTGTCCTTCTCCCACTTTTAATCCTTATCCTCCTCCTCTTCTTACTATTCTTCCTCATCCTCATCTTCGTCCTGTTTCTGTTTCTTTTTCTGTTGTGTCTTTTAATCTCCCTTGCCTGTTTCCCGCCCACCCTGCATCCATACCCTCTTAGTCCCCCCTCCCCCTCCCCTTCCCCCTCCCAGCACACCAAACTCGCATAGTCCCCCACAAGGGGGGGGAGAGGAGGGGGAAAGGGGGGGAGGAGACCCGAGTTGGCCCTCCCCTCGCGCGACTGTCCTTGTTGTGAGTTTTGTGATCACAGTTATTTTCCATCAGTCTTTCCGTTGTTTTATTTTATCTTTTATTTTTATTTACTTACGTATTTTGTTTATTGGTTTATTTGTTATTACTATTTATTTATTTATTCATTTATTTATTCACATAGGTTTCTCATGTTGACTTTCACCCATGGTGTCTTTGCGTTATTTGAGGTGTTTCAAAGCTAGGATAGAAGCGGTGGTCAAATATAGTCACGTGTTCCGCTTGCTGTCGCCAGGCGATTTTATCACCCGTAAATGTGTCACTTTCCGCGGGAGATGAGCTGTCGCCGGTTTCGGTCAGGGGCCAATGGTACCTCATTCATCCTCTTCGTGGT
>NC_134802.1:43618043-43628043 GCF_046742065.1 Oratosquilla oratoria | reverse complement strand
GGAAGTTATTTGCCGTCTCCAGGCGAAAGACCTTTTCCCTGACGCAGGTATGGGCGACTTGCTACTGTGGTGTGCCCCTGGAAGGTCCCTTGGCACTGGTTATCCCCTGCCCCTGGAGGGTCCCTTGTTACTGTATTGTGTCCCTGAAGGGACCCTTGATACTAAGATGTGCCCCTGTCCCTAGGGTTAATTGGCACTGTGGTGTACCCCTGGGGTGTCCCTTGGCACTGTATTGTGACCCTGGTACTATGGTGTGCCCCTGTCCCTGGGGTCCCTTGGTATTGTGGTGTTCCCCTGGGGTGTCCCTTGTCACTGTGGTTTACCCCTGGATGGTCCCTTGGGATTGGATCCCACCTTGTACTTGTGCTTCTGGTTTCGAACCCTAGAAACGGCAGATGTCTGGTATTCGTCGCAGCTGTCGTCGCACACAGGGCTGGGGTGACGGCCCCAGCCGCAGAGACTGTCTTTTGATGTGAGGGTTCTCACCTTTTCCCTCGTCGTGGTGTAAAATGGATTTTGAAAGTCTACGGGTGTGAAACGTCAGCGTTTGTGGAAAGGAAGAAAAACGGCGAGACAAATCTTGGGATAAAGGGTCTGAGAACAAAGGAGGAGGAGGAGGAGGAGGAGGAGGAGGAGGAGCTGGAACTGAAAGAGGACGAATTGAGAGTGAGAGAGAGAGGATGTGGAAGGAGGAGAAGTGGTATAACAAAAGAGATGGTACGGTAGTCAGGATGAATGAAGAAAGGGGGCACCGTTAAAGAAAAAAGAGAAAGAGAGAAGAGAGAGAAAAATATATACCTTTGCCGTTTTCACAGGTGAGGAGTGAAGGGGATGAAAGAGATCAAAGTGGACTCATGTGGAGAACTGGGCCAAGGGGGTGGAATATGTGCTTATGAATTGCGTGTACGGTGTGGAAGGACATGCGGGTTAAGAATTTGGCCCCACAGTTACCTCCGCAGACATCAGCGCCAAAGACCTCATCATCAACACCCAGCTTCACTCACCACATCACACTTCACCGAAGCACTGTCGTCGTCCATCACCGACGAACTGCCATGAATAAATACAGGAGTTAAAAGGATTACAAAGGATTACAAAGGCGGAGCATGGCGACAGGAGACCTTTTGGTCCATATCAAGGTCGGATACGAAAAAAAATATAATGATAAATAAATGAATAAATAAAAATTATAATAAAGTAAATAATAATAATAAAATAGATGCATAGGTATAGTTAGATAATAAACACAAGTAAATAATAAATTCACATATAACTAATAATAAATGAGAATCAAGCAAATAATAATAAACAGACAAATTATAACAAAACAAATAAGCGAGATGACATTGGCAACTGTGTCACTGACAGGCTTAAGCTCTCGTAACTGACGACAGAAGTATCAGTAATTGACAATCCATGATAACAACAAAAACAAAACAACAACTATATAACTCGGACGCTGCGTGAGTGTAGTTACTGTGGGTTTGTGTATACCCAGCGATATCAGGGAAGGTGTATGGGCTGTCGCTATATCGTTGGGTAATTCTGCAAAGCATAATCGAGCTATCGTGCTGGGCTTGTGTCAGCAGATACACACAAACGGATATGCCATCAACCCTCATGCTGTGACCGCTCTCCCCGTTACAAGTGGAGGCAGCTGTGCCCAGGCTTGCGCTGAAAATTGGCTGATGATCAAACTGTAATAACATTTAAATGGGTTTTAATGAATTAGGTGTGTTTTGACAAGGCCACACCCATTGTAAGGGGGAAAGGGGAAAGGGCCCATGGTGTGGTGTATGTATGATGATAGTTTTTAAGGAGCTCATTGGCAAAGCGTTGTTGATAGCTGGTGATGCGAGGTAAGAATAGAGAGAGAGAGAGAAGGAACAAACTGGCATAAGGGAAAATTACTTAAAGAGAACTTATTGATTATTTTGAAAACCCCGAAATAGTTAGGGAAGGGTTCAAGTAGAGGAAATTGTCGGGGAGAAAGAGAGAGAGAGAGAGAGAGAGAGGGAGGGAACAAAATGGCATAATGGAAAATTATTTCAAGAGAATTTATCGATTATTTTGAAAACCCCGAAATGGTTAGGAAAGGGTTCAAGTAAAGGAAATTTTCAAAGAGAGAGAGAGAGAGAGAGAAAGAAAAGGAGGAATACACAGGAGTTGCAATTTTAAATCCCAGTAAGTTAAGAGAGAAAGAGTGAGAGACGGTGGGAAGTGATAAATGCCGTGGATTACCACCCACGGGATTTGGAGAAACTGCTTCCATGTGGAACGGGCGTAAAAGTTGTAATGGAAGAGGAGGGCTGGAAGTTGCAAATGGAGAAGGAAGTCGTCGTTATGAAACGACGCGACACAGGAAGATGAATGGAATGACGATCTGGAACGGTCCAAGCGTAGAAGGAAGGTTTAGTTGAATGGGAATGGGAATCAGGGAAGAGTACTTTGAAGGTGGACTAAAGAAGAAGAAGGGGAAGGGAGGGTAGAAGGGGTAGGGGGAGAGGAGGGAAGGTGATGTAACATTGAGAAAAAGGAAGTGGAGGAGGTGGGTCTCGAAGGAGGAAGAGGAGGTGGTGGGTCTTGAAAGAGGAAGAGGAGGAGGTGGGTCTCGAAAAAGGAATATGAGGAGGTGGATCTCGAAAAAGGAAGAGGAGGAAGTGGATCTCGAAGGAGGAAGAGGAGGAGGTGGGTCTCGAAGGAGGAAGAGGAGGAGGTGGATCTCGAAGGAGGAAGAGGAGAAGGTGGGTCTCGAAGGAAGAAGAGGAGGAGGTGGATCTCGAAAAAGGAAGAGGAGGTGGTGGATCTCGAAGGAGGAAGAGGAGGAGGTGGATCTTTAAGGAAAAGAGAGCTCAAGGAGGAAGAAGAAGTCTTAGAAGAGGCCTGGAGTACACTACTGGATGTACTAGCCAGAATTTGTGATTTCGTGTGTGTGTGAGAGAGAGAGAGAGAAAGAGAAGAGAGAGGGCGAACACAAGAGGAAATACACAAGGAGGGGCGAGAGTAAATGTACATAGGGGACATGGACGTAGTGAAGAAAGAACAGTGATAAGCATACGCCAGGAGGCACCTAGTTTCGACCTAATCCGTCACCTTTACCCTATGTGCTTGGACTGATATGGGGATGGTAACAGTCACTGCTGGGAAATGGAGAGGTCTAAGAGACTCGAACCTGCGACTATTAAGCTACGAAACCTACACACTAAGGCGCAACAATATCAGTACACTTTCAAGTCATCCTCACTGTTAATCATGTTATATTGAAAACTCAAGGTTTATGGAAAATACTTTACTCGGTCGAAAGGGCGCAAATATCACGGTTAGGTTAAGTTAACTAAGAAACGATTTGGTAGCGAAAACCGCCAACGACGATATTTAGATTAGATTGAGCAAGAACGGCCTTTGGTTAAACCGAGGCAGGACGTCGAGAAGTAGGATTGGAAAAGTTGTCCGGAAACTCGGTGTCTGGAGGGAGTTTCCGCCGTCCGGCAGAAGCTAACTCATAGATATTCTTGAAGCGGCGCTGGAACCAGTGTGTGTAACGGGCGGCCGTAAACCTTACATTCGAGAAACGAGATTGGAAAGCGGAACGGGTGTGTGGGGGTGGGGGCCGCGGGGGTGTCAGGGGGTCAGGCTCTAGATTTCCCTTTATACAGAGAATTGCGACAGCGCCGCAACATGGCCACAAAATGGCGGCGTGTCCCGAATTGTCTCGACTCTCTGTGTAAAGGGTCTGTTGGTGCAACTGAATACACAACAAGGCAGCCAATTCAGTGAACAAGCACAAAAGGTTCGAAGAGTCGATAGGGAGAACGAACGGCAATCGCGAGCGAAAATGATTTGGCCACAAAATGGCGGCTCCCTGGGTCGTTTATCGTATCGTCATGTCGCAACTCTCTGTTCAAAGCGACTCTAGCAGGCATCAGACAAAGGAACGAGGAAGACGGGATCCTTAATTGAGGACCAGAGATCTACATGAAATTGAGGTCCGGGCAGACACTAGCCTCACAAACTTTAAAGAGAGAGAGAGAGAAGGAGAGAGAGAGGACGTGTTAATCCTCGAAAGCTCTGGATTGTTTCTTTGCCACTGTTACACTGCTCAGATGACATTCTTTGAAGAATTTATTCTTGCTAAAACTTGAGAGACGTATTCAGCTGAAGAGGAAGGATTTGGTATCAAATGGGCTCTCACTCATTCGTCATCTGACACCCAGAATAAAATGAGTAAAGGGTGCCGCCACCCGGACACCCTTTGCGAGCTTACTTTAATGTCATTTTATCGTTGTGGCTCGTTCGGTACCGACTCCGATCCGGGGTTACAAAGCCTCCGATTCGGTTCCCTGCTGGCAACTTGTCACTGACCATTGTTTTGGCTATCATAGCTTGTAGGGAAAGGTGATGGTTTCTGTGGCCGGAGTAAATGGTGTCTTAGATGTAGTACCTCCCCCTCTCTCTCTCTCTCTCTCTCTCTCTCTCTCTCTCTCTCTCTCTCTCTCATTATGGATGAAGGGTCATCTCTGTCACCCGCCCACTGCTCTAGTCAGAAGCAATGCAGCAAGGCACAACACAGCCACAGGAGAGGAGGCCCGACATCTGAAGCCGGTTTACCCCCACCGCTTCATTTACATTTACCATGTACAGAAGGGGAAGAGACCCGACGTGGCCTTGCTTGTTTTGTAGAGGAACAGGGGCTGGGTAAGGCCGAAGGAATAATACACGTATATATGTGTATATATATATATATATATATATATATATATATATATATATATATGTATATATATATATATATATATATATATTATATATTTACAAATCTCCAATGCATTGCAACCTTTCTCTTCTTGAACGTTTGGAGGGATTGGGAGGAGAGGGGGTGGGGGTGGGGGTGGGGGTGGGTGGCTTCCGAGGTCTGTGATGCTGGGAAACGCGTTTGATTAAATCTTATTATCGAGATGAGATAGCAGATTGTTGGCAGTTGATTTGGCCGAAGCCAGCACTGCAGATACAACACACACTTGCTCCTTCTCGCGTCTTCGTTTTCTTATATAGCCTCCTCTTCCACCTTCTTCTCCTTCTCCTCCTCTTCCTACTCCTCCTCTTCCTCCTCTGTCTTCTCGTCCTTCTCCTCTTCCTCCTGCTTCTCCTCCTCTTCCTCCTCCTCCTCCTCCTCCTCCTCTTCCTCCTCTTCCTCCTCCTCCTCCTCTTCTTCCAATTCCTCCTCTTCTTCCTTTTCCTCCTCATTCTCTTCCTCTTCCCCTTCCGTCTTCTCTTCCTCTTCCTCCTCCTCCTCCTTCTCTTCCTCCTCCTCCCCTCCTCCTCCTTCTCCTCCTTTTCCTCCTGCTCAACTTCCTCCTCCTCCTTTCTCCTTTTCTTCCTCCTCTTCCTCCTCCTCCTTCTCTTCCTTCTCCCATTCCCCTTCCTCCTCCTCCTTCTCTTCCTTTTCCCATTCCCCTTCCTCCTCCTCCTCCTCCTTCTCTTTCTTCTCCCATTCCCCTTCCTCCTCCTCCTCCTCCTTCTCTTCCTCCTCCTCCTCCTCCTTCTCCTCCTCCTCCCTCCTCCTCCTCCTCCACCGCCTCTCTCTTCTTCTACTATTCTTTCTCCTCTACCCTTCTTCTTCCTCCTCTCCCACCCCCTCGTTCCTCCTTTTACTCAACTTTCTCCTATTCTCCTCTTCTTCAGACTTCTCCTCGTCCTCTTCTCGCTGTTCTCTTCGTCCTCCTCCTCTTCTTCAGACTTCTCCTCGTCCCCCTCCTCTTCTTTTTCCTCGTTCTCCTCTTCTTCCTTTTCCTCGTCCTCATCTCTCTCCTCGTCGTCGTCCTCCTGCTCTTCTTCCTTTTCCTTGTCCTCATCTCTCTCCTCTTCCTCCTCCTCCTCCTCCTCCTAAGCTTCCTCCTCTCCCTCCATATTGGACAGCCCCCTCCTCATCCGTTCGTTTCCCCGTTCCACCCGTCGGTCGTCGGCGAGAGTAACGGCGGTAACGCTACCCCTTTCAGCGTCCACTTGAAAAAAACGCGTCTCCCTTCACCACCACTTGACTCTATGGACTCGAGGCGCTCGGCGGCACATCGAGATCTTCCATCTTCTTCGTTGTGTCTTCGGGGGTCCCGCCCTCCGGTTCGACAAGAATCCCCCCTCCCCCTCCCCCTCCCCCTCCCCCGCCCCCCTCCCACTCACATCCACTCGATCAGCACCGCGCTATTCCATATCTCCAGGGAGGATTTCCTTTCACTGCCCCCCCCCCAAACTCCCACTCCCCCACTCCCTAACTCCCCTTGTCCCCCCCAATCTTCCTCTTTGCTTCCCACGATCCTCGTCTCTTTGCATCTACCTCTCTTTTTGCACTCTCTCCTCTCTCTCCTCTCTAATCTGCTCTTCCTACCTGCCCACAACCTCACACACAGGCACACACGCACAGGCACACACACACAAACACACAGACACACACACACAGACACACACACACACACACACACACACACACACACACACACACACACACACACACACACACACACGCCCAATCCCTCTCCTCCCCTACCATTATCCCAATTATCCAGACTGCGTCACTTCTCCATGATCTCCCCCCTTTCCTCCCCCTTCCCCCCTCCCCCCTTCCCTCCTCCCCCTTCCCCCCTTTCCCCCCCCTCCATACACGCTCTCTCCTTTTGTTTTCCTCTTCTCCGTTTGCAGAGCCCCGTCGGGTCATTACTTGCGCCCCCTTTCTCTCGGATCCTCTTCGTCCTTTATGTCTTTTATTAACATCGTTTTGTTACTCGGCGGGTTCGTTTGTTCTGTTCCCTTCCGATGTAAGTACTTCTTCACTCCCTCTCTCTCTCTCTTCCTCTCCTCCTCCTCCTCTTCCTCCTCTTCTCTCTCGTCTTCCTTATCTTTCGTCCGGCCTTTGTTTCTCTTTCCTTAAACCTGTACTAGTTCTCTTATTTTCTTTGTCTCCCGTATCGTCGTCCTCCCGGTTCTTCTTCTTCTTTTTCTTCTTCTTCCTCTTATTCTTCATGTTCTTACTTTTCCCTTTCTTCGTCTTCTCTTACCTCTTCTTCTTCTTCCCCTTCCTCTTCTCCTTCTTCTTCATTTTCCTCCTCTTCGTCATCTTCTTCGTCCTCTTCTCTTTCTCTTTCCACCTCTTCTTTTTCTTCTTCCTCTTCTTCCTCTTTTTCTTCGTCTTCTTATTCCCTTTTATCTTCTTTTTCTTCTTCCACTTCTTCTTCCTCTTCTCCTTCTTCTTCTCCACCTTTGTCTTCTTCTCCTTCTCTTTTCCCTTCTTAATCTTCTTTTTCCTCTTCCTCTTCTTATTACCCTTCTTCTTCTTCTTCTTACTCTTCCCCTTCTTCTTCTTCTTCTTCTTTTCCCTTTCTTCATCTTCTTTCCCTTCGTCTTCTTCTTCCCCTTCTTCTTCCCCTTCTTCTTCTTCTTTTTCTTCTTCTTCTTCTTCTTCTTTTCCCCCTTCTTCCCCTTCCTTTTCTTCTTCTACTTCCTCCTCCTCCTCCTCCTCCTCCTCCTCTTCTTCTTCCTCTTCTCCTCGCTCCCAGCCTCGCCGCCTACGATATCCCGTCTCCCTTTACTCCCATTCTCTCTCATTGATTGACAAAATTGCTCTCTTTCTCTCTCTCTCTCCGTCCTGCCTTGCCCTTGCCCCTCACCGTCACTCTTCCTCTTCTTCCTCCTCCTCCTCCTCCTCCTCCTCCCCCTCCCTGGATCTTCACAAACATTTTTCTACTTCCTACGTTAGACGCGAACCTCCCTTTCAATCTCCTCCCTTGCCTTCCCCTGTTACCCCTTACCCCTTACCTTTACCTTTATCCTTCCCCCTTACCCTCCCCCCTTATCCTTCCCCTTAACTTTCCCCGTACCTTTCCCCCTCCCCCTTCCCCTCTACCCTTCCCCCTTCCCCTTCCCCATACCTTCACCCTTCCCCTTCTCATTCACCCTTACCTTTCCCCCCCTTATCTTCTCCCTTACCTTACCCTTACCTTCCCCCTTAACTTTCCCCGTACCCTTCCCCTACCCCTTACCCATCCTCCTTACCCTTCCCCCTTACCCTTCCCCTTCCCCTTCCCCTTCCCCCTTCCCCTTACCCTTCCCCCTTCCCCACCCCCCTTACCACCCCCCTTACCCCCCCCTTACCCTTCCCCCTTCTCCTTACCCTTCCCCCTTACCCTTCCCCCTTCTCCTTACCCTTCCCCCTTACCCTTCCCCCTTCTCCTTACCCTTCCCCCTTCCCCATCCTCCTTACCACCCCACTTACCCTTACCCCTTCCCCCTTCCCCCTTACCCTTCCCCCTTCCCCTTACCTTTCCCCATCCCCCTTACCACCCCACTTACCCTTACCCCTTCCCCCTTCCCCTTCCCCTTCCCTTAGCGTTGTTACTTTTCTTAACCCAAACCACGCCCCTCCTCTTCCTCGTGCTTGTCGTCTCCTTCCCCCCTCTTATCGTCTCTTCCCCCTCCCCCCTCCCCCCTCCCCCTCGGAGGTATTTTTACTTTGTAAGCTTCCTCCTTCTTGACCCTGCCTGTGGTGTGTCACAACGAAATCAGAAAGCCTACTCCTCCTCCTCCTCCTCCTCCTCCTCCTCCTCCTCCTCTTCCTCCTTCTTCACCCACCTCCTCTTCCTCCTTCTTCACCCACCTCCTCCTCCCTCACCCTCCTCCTCCTCCTCCTCTTCCTCCTTCTTCACCCACCTCCTCCTCCTCCTCCTCCTCCCTCACCCTCCTCCTCCTCCTCCTCTTCCTCTTTCTTTACCCTCCTCTTCTTCCTCCTTCTTCACCCTCCTCCTTGCTGTTATATTGTAGCCGCCATTGCCACACGTCTACGCTGTCTACACTTCCTCCTTCCCCCTTTCCCTTCTTCCCCCTTCCCCTCCTTCTTCCTCCCCTCCTTTCCCCTCCCCTCCTTTCCCCCTCCCTTCTTTCTCTCTTTCCCTTCCTTCCCCCCTCCCTTCTGTCTCTCCTTCTCTTCCTTCCCCCTCTCCCCTCCTTTCCCCCTTCCCTCCTCCTCTCCTCTGCCCTCCTTTCCCTCTTCCCTCCTTTCCCCTCCCCTCCTTCCTCCCTCCCCTCCTTCCCCCTCCTCTCCTTTTTCCCTCCCCTCCTTCTCCTTCCCATCCTTTCCTCCTTCCCTCCTCCTCTCCCCTCCCCTCCTTTCCCCCTCCCCTCCTTTCACCATCCCCTCTCCCCTCCCCTACTTTCCCCCTTTCCTCCTCTCCTCCTCTCCCCTTCCCTCCTTTCCCCCCTCCCGTCCCCTCCCCTTTCCCCTCCTTCCCAGATTACTTGTCGTCCATTGGGAGAGGAGGAGGAGACGCTTCTTGCCGAGCTTCAATTTGTATGGGGAGGGAGGCGGCTGGACATCAACCATCATCTAGCAGCAGCACACCACCGCGCACAAGGCAGCAGCAGCACCAGCAGAAGCTTTCGCTCAGAATGGATCGTCTGTCGCCCTGGAATTGCGTCCCTGGAAGACTGGGCATGGAGATGGTTGGCCAAAGAGGGCTGTGTGTAATTTTTTTTTTTTTTTTTTTTTTTTTTTGTGGGGGGGAGTCACACTGTCCCGCTTGTTGTTGGCTATAGGAGTCTCCCTTAGGGGTCAATAGACTTGAAAGGTTTTGATAGTGCTTTAACCAGGGGGAGACAATGGTCGTTGTATAGAGTACTGGCTGTCGTCAGGTGATTTTATTAAGATAATTGAACTTGCAGGAGGCGCTGAGTAACTGCGGCCGAAGCCGTCGCCTTTGTCCTATTATGCGTTTCTTGGAGTGCTGGGGCAGGTAACAGTCACTGCTTGAATTCGAAGAGGAGTGTGGGACTCGAACCCATAACTAAGCAAATGCGAAACCAGCACACTTCCAGTTACGCTTATGGAAATCTTTAGATGTTTAATGTATCTTTGGCTCAGGATCTAAGTGGTCTTAGTGTGTTAGTGTGTTAGTTTCTAGTCTTAGTCTTTGGCACCAGGAAGCACATGTTATTAATAGTGGTGGATTTAGTGTGG
>NC_134802.1:43590543-43610543 GCF_046742065.1 Oratosquilla oratoria | reverse complement strand
TCACTTTCTCCCTCCCTTTCCCTTTCTACCTCTCTTTTTCACATCTCTATCTATCTATCTCTCTCTCTCTTTCTCTCTTTCTTTCTCTCTTTGATGAAGGAAATGCAGTTGTTCTTCCTCGTGTCCGGAGACCACACAGCGACTTTCTCCACGTGTCCACAAAACTTTCTTGCCACTTCCTCTTGCAAAAGTTGTCCAGCATCGCCATTATTCTGTTGTCTTTGCAGAAAACTGGCTCAGCCCATCTTTTGGTCTCCTTTCCACTAAATATATCCACTTACGTATTGTAATCGTCAGCCCTCTCTCTCTCTCTCTCTCTCTCTCTCTCTCTCTCTCTCTCTCTCTCTCTCTCTCTCTCTCTTCTCTTTCTCTCTCTCTCTCTCTCTCTCTCTCCTTCTCTCTCTCCCTCCCCTTCTCTCTCTCTCTCTCTCACTCTCTCTCTCTCTCTCTCTCTCTCCCTCTCTCCCCCGGTTATGGATAGGCAAATATTACCCACGTAGTAGATGAATGGAATAATATAAGGCTTCCCGTATTAGGCGAAGATGCTAGCACCTCAGAATTATTATTATTATTATTATTATTATTATTATTATTATTATTTTAATATTTTGTTTATCAAATTTTATTTTATAATTGTTATTTATTTTTAATAATTTATTTATTTTGAGCGCCTCTTTTGGTCAAACACTTTCTGGCATGGAGAGCCTCAGTTATGGTGTTAGCTAGAATAAAATCACTAAAGGACCACTGCCGAACGGTTCAGTTGAGAGAGTCAGCTTCTTTGATAACTCCGCCACGTCATGCATTAACAGAATAAAGTCATCTGACACTAGCCAGAATAAAAGCTAAAGAGTGACGCAATACCGAATGGTCTGAGCACCCTAATCACCAATAAGAAATAACCAGGGCTTCTGTCCTTGATGGACAATATCTCACCCAAGAGGTGGAGTGTCAGAGATGACAAAGAAGACCAAGGAAGGAGGAAGAAAATCAGCAGAAACAAAAAAGTCTTTTTTTTTTTTTAACTAGAGGTTATTTATATTTTTATTTTGAGCGCCTTATTTGGTCAAACACTGTCTAGCATGGAAAGCCACAGTTATGATGTTAGCTAGAACAAAATCACTAAAGGATTCCACTGCCGAACGTGTTTTTTTTTTTTTTTTTTTTTTTTTTTTACTAGTTAAAGTCCATAGAATATTGACTGCATACAATTTCTGGAGTTACTCTCCTATAGGGTGCCAAACTCAGTTAAGAAATTTCGACACCGATGGAGATGCCACGGGGTACGCAAGTGTCGAGGAGTCTCCATGTCTGAAAGGGTCAAAGTGTACTGATGCAAAACACACAGGGAGCAGTGTTCTCCACAATACATCTTGATGTTTTTCCTCACACTGTTTTGCGATTCGTCTTCATTGTAAAAAGATATGACAAAGAGGCTGAGGGATTGTGTTGAGGCCATGCGTCCCACTGAAAAGAATTTTGAAAGATGGTGGTGACCCAACGCCATGTGACAAATCTTGATTCCAAGGAGATTTCTTCAAGAAAAAAAAAAAAAAAATCTTTGAGACGTAGCTCACCAAATACTTCCTGAGGTGCATGATTTGCTTGTGCACACAGCGCATGCGCAAATTGCATGACCATGATCGGATTAGAGCACACGTGAATCGTTGGTTTGAAAGCGTGGCCCAGATGGAGTGGTGAAAAAGATGGGCTCTCGTTGGGCTGGGAAGTTCTTGAGACACAAGGAGGCTTTTGATTGGCTGCGGCAAATTTGATTTGGGAAGCGGAGAACCCCGGGCAGGGATTGGCACGCTGGCCGGGGAGGAAGCCAGGGAGGAAGACTCCAAAGGGAGAGAGAGAGAGAGAGAGAGAGAGAGAGAGAGAGAGAGAGAGAGAGAGAGAGAGAGAGAGACTCTGGAGGGAGGAAATCTTGAGCTCCCTTTGCTATCAAGGAGGTCGAGCTGAAGGAGATAGCCAGGCGGCAGGAACCGAAGGGGTATCACGTGGGTACTCCAGTGACCTCTGACCTGACCTTTTCACCAACCCTCGTGTTTTGAAGGGTACAAGCCCTTCTCTCTCAGCTTTCCCTTCATACAGTCCATCTAACTCTGAGGAAGTCACGCTAAGAAAGGCTCAGTTCTTCCGGAAATCTCACGAAGTATTGGTGGAGTTCGTGGGGCCGAAGAACGAAGAACCTCCTTGTCGAGCTCATGACCCAGAGAGGAGCTCGTTACCATCGGCGTCGATGTCCTCTTAGAACGTCGGACGTGACCTTAATGAGGGAATTAGAGCTCCCGGAACTATTGCCAAGACGTTAAGGCAGGAAAGTGGAGTCCTTAAAGATTTGATCACTCGAGTCTAAGTGCCACTTGAGGAACTCGAAGCGAACGGAAGTGGTGGTTGGAGGATGAGGAAGTGAAGGTAACGGAGGGGTGGGTCATCTTGTCCGGGACTTCGGGAGAGGACGAAGAGAAGGAGGGAGGAGATTAGGTTGGAAAGTGAGTATTGCTGGGATGGGAGATGGGAGTGAGATGGGAAACTAGGATGGTTTATCAGAAGATGAAGAGCTTGCCCTAAATAACTAGTCGATAAGTTTCATTTTCACCGATGCATTGGGGAAATGAGGGGAAGAGGTGTACAGGTGTCCAACACAACTCAAAAAAAAAGAAAGAAAAGGAATAAAAATATAAATTATGATAAAAGTATAAAGAAATGATAATAGTAAAAAAAACAAAAAAAGTAGTTCACTTGCGTCTCTATTCTTTTGGAAAGTGTCGCGCCTCAAGGCAAAGTATTTTGAAGAATTTTATATTTCGAAATATTTTGAAGACTTCGGGAGGAGCTTCCATAGGGTGACAGGGTTTATAGAGATCGATTGAGTTCGAAATACGGAAAGACAGAACAAGAGGGCTCCGAGCTGCGAATCGTTAACAAGAATCATCCTCCTCCTCCTCTTCCTCTCCCTCCTCCTCGTCCTCGTCCTCTTCCCTTCTCCTCCTCCTCCTCCTCCCTTCTCCTCCTCCTCCTCCCTTCTCCTCCTCCTCCTCCCTTCTCCTCCTCCTCCTCCTCCCTTCTCCTCCTCCTCCCTTCTCCTCCTCACCTTCCCTCCTCCTCTTCCCTCTTCGTCCTCCTCTCTGCTCCCCCTCCTCCTCCTCCCTTCTCCTTCTTCCTCCTCCTCCTCCTCCTCATCCTCCTCCTCCTTTTTCCTCCTCCTCCTGCTCCTCCTTTTCCCTCCTCCTCCTGCTTCTCCCTTCTCGTCCTCCTCTCTCCCTCCTCTCCCTCTTCTACTCCTTCCTTACCCTCTCTCTCTCTCTATATTATATATATATATATATATATATATATATATATATATATATAAATTTATATATATATATTATATATATATATATATATATATATATATATATATATATACACAAATTTGAAATATTTTGAATTGATAGGCTTCTACAGATCGACTTCTTGTGGGTCCGACTGACTGACACGTTTTTGTCTTGTTGATGACATCATATTGATAATGATCGTCGCCTCATATTTAATGACTGGAAACCCGCATCCTTAAAGCTGCAGGCAACGGTCCTTGGCCCCTTCCACAGTTCTCTATGGGAAGAAACTTTGGAAAGATGTTGTATTAGTGATGTTGTATGTTGTATTAGTGATGTCTGCTGTATTAGTAAAGGCTGCTTCCGTTTCATCGACTTGTGGAAGAAGGAGGGGAGCAGTTACTAGTCGACGCCTCTCCATAAGTGAGAGAGAGAGAGACTGAGTGATGAGGGAGAAATACAGTCGAAATTGATAAGGGCATCTTGGGCATGGTCCGGGAACCGTGATCAGCCCCTTGAGGCTGCACTTCCATATGGAGAAGAGAATGTTGACGGGTTTTGAAAACGAGTGAGAGGGAGATGGTTCTCTCTGATGTCCATCTCTTGGAGACCAATAAATAATTCGTAAAAAAAAAAAAAAAACGTAATTTATTTTCTATTACAGGTACTTACCCAAAGTCAAAAAGTCTGAGCGTATGTCATGCACTGTGGGTTAATTAGTTCTAAAGCTTTCAGCCTCACTAAAAAGGCAATATTTTTCATTCTTTCACAAATTCGCGAGCACACACACGCACACGGGCGATAAACACGCACGCACGCATACACTCACGCACACGCATGCACACATACACACACACACGCATACACACACAAACACACGCGCACTCCTAGCAATGTGAAGAGAGTATTGTATGAATTATTACACGTTAATTGACTTGGAGTCACTGGGGTCATGCAATTCGGGCTCGTCGCGCCATCGCGCACACACAACCACATACACCCACGGCCTCCTCCTGTCTCGCCCACTCCACCACCATACCACTACTACCACCACCATACCACTACTACCACCACCATACCACTACTACCACCACCATACCACTACTATCACCACCATACTACTACTACCACCACCACCATCATACCACCATACCACTACTACCACCACCATCATACCACCATACCACTACTACCACCACCATCATACCACCATACCACTACTACCACCACCATCATACCACCATACCACTACTACCACCACCATCATACCACCATACCACTACTACCACCACCATACCACTACTACCACCACCACCATACCACCACTACCATACCACCACTACCACTACCACCACCATACCGCCACTACCACTACCACCACCACCATCCCACCATACCACTAATCCCACTACCATAGCACTACTACCACCACTATACCACCATACCACTACTACCACCACCATACCACTACTACCACCAACATACCACCACATCCTACCTCAGCCCCGAGCCGGTGATCAAGGAAACGTCTTGATAGCGCCATCTGCAATATTGCTTCATTTGTTTGATTTATTTGTTCATTTGTTTGTTTATATATGTTTCATTATTTTATTTGTTGCTATTACTGTTATCGCTATAGTATACTGTGCGTGTATGTGTCTGATGTATATACACACAGTTAAATAATAATAGCAATATTAATGATGATGAAAGTAGTAGTAATAATAATAATGATTATAATTAATAATAATAATAATAATAATAGTAGTAATGAAGCCAGATAATGTGGGGTCGATATCGTGGCTTTACAGTGATTTACTAAAGAGAGGGAGAGAGAGAAAGAGAGAGAGAGAGAGACGTTCTTGAAATGAAATTCGACTCTCATTTGAACGGTAGGTCTATAGCTTGCAAGAATTGTGAGTACGACCCCATCAGCCGGAGAATCCCTCCCTCTTGTTACAAGATTCTCTGGAATGGTTGTTGTGGTTGTGACCTACATGACGACCGTCCGGCTATACAGGGCGTTAATTGCTGCCCATGAAAAATGCACAGAGTGTCTACACGTCTCCTTTTGTGTACCGATCCTCCGCGGCGGTTTTTCTTTTTCCTAGTATTTCTTTCTTTCTTTCTTTCTTTCTTTTTCTTCTTCTTTTTCTTCTTCTTCGTCTTCTTTTTCTTCCTCTTCTTCGCCTTGTTCTTCTTCCTCTTCTCCGCCTTGTTCTTCTTCCTCTTCTTCGCCTTCTTCTTCTTCTTACTCTTCTTCTTTATTCTTCTTCGCCTTCTTCTTCTTCTTCTTCTCCTTTATTCTTCTTCTTCTTCGTCTTCTTTTTCTTCTTCCTCTTTCTTTTCTTTATGTTTTCTTTTACCATATCGCCATTTTTTCTCATTCTCCCTATTCCATCCTCTCTCTTGCTCTCTCTCTGTCTCTCTCTCTTTCTCTCTCTCTCTCTCACACACACACACACACACACACACACACACACACACCTCCAACTAATGTATACTACAGCTAGATATACGCATTCTCTCTCTCTCTCTCTCTCTCTCTCTCTCTCTCTCTCTCTCTCTCTCTCTCTCTATCCCTTCGCTTGCGCTATCTCATTCAGTGTCTGCAGACTGCTTGGACGTGTTGACGTAATGCGTATTTACTCTTATGTTGTGTAAATGTTTTATATTTCACTTCTCACTTTTCATGCGTAACCTACTTTGAGTGTAGCTGTGTTACATGTGTACCAGCTGATATCTTTATATATATATATATATATATATATATGTGTGTGTGTGTGTGTGTGTGTGTGTGTGTGTGTGTACACAAAACACTGAATGGGTCCCAGTGAATAGATATATTTTTTATCAACTACAATTCACTTTAATTCTAAGCCATTAACATCGAGAGACTCGAGGAGGCCAACATGCAGAAATTGAAACGTGGTACAGCCAAGGACTCGAACCTGGGCTCGGTCGGTTAAGTCACTATCAATTGTCTTGTGCTAGCCCAGGTTCGAGTCCTGTTGGCCTCCACGAGTGTCTCGATGTTGATGGCTTAGAATTAAAGTGAATTGTGGTTGATAATATATATATATATATATATACGCGCGCTCGCGTGTGGTTTTGTTTTACATCAAATATCTTCTATAAATTGATTAAATTGATTTGAATGTATCTTAATTACTTTTCATTTTATCATTTGACTGATTGATGTTATTCATATGGATTGGAATAGACCTGTGTTTGGCTTTTTTTCCAAACATTTCAGTATCAGTGTTTGGAAAAACAAATGCAAGTACTTCATCCAACGCAAATAATAATTCTATTCAGATTTATGTCCGTGAAAATATGTTTCGTATTTTTATTTTCTGCAAATGACGATTAAGTTGATTGTCATTGTAGAATTTGTAATATTATTTTTGTATTTTTCGTTTGATTTGTAGCCTACCAGCTTGTGAACATAAATTTATGCGAAATTATAATGAAATGGATTTATGTCAAAACGGTATGAAGGAAAAATGTATGGAACTGCTCATTCCAATATTCAATACATATGTTTAAAACGTTGACTGTAATATTTTTTATTTTATCCTTATTATTATTTTATTTTCATTGATTATCATTTTTATTTTATTATTATTATTATTATTATTATTATTTTTTTTTTTTTTTTTTTTTTTTTTTTTTTTTACAAAATAGCATTTTGATGACAATCACTTTGTGAAAAATATTGCGTGGGAAGGGACAGGAACAAATTTGAGCGAAATAATTCCTGTATAGGAATTTTATTTCAAATGGAAGAGCGCTATCAAAGATGGCGGCCAAAATACAATGTTCAGACCTTAGTGTATTATATTGGTTGTTCATTATATACAGAGGGACGCACGGTAACCCTGTGGATACCGTGTCGAAACCATAAGCAAGTGATCATGAGTTCGATCCCTGGGACCCGCTGTGGAGTTCTTGCGTTGGTTCCCGACAGCCCTAGCCAGGCGGGGAGGTGACCCAAGCATCGGCCTTAAAAAAAAAAATATATATATATATATCTATATATATATATATATATATATATATATATACCCATATATAAAAAGCTACGAGAAGTACATTTACATGGATAACCTTACACACACACACACACACACACACACACACACACCACACACTGTCGATCACGAGCCCAACACACACAGCAAGGTGAATCACACACATTTACACTACGCGCGCGCACACACACACACACACACACACACACAATCACACACACACACACACACACACACACACACACACACACAGACGTGATCTCCCTTTCCATACTACCCGCCTACACACACACACACACACACACACACACACACACACACACACACACACACACACACTCTCTCTCTCTCTCTCTCTCTCTCTCTCTCTCTCTCTCTCTCTCTCTCTTCCCTACGCATTCAGTATAGTTTCATTATATAAAAGACTGAAACCCGTTCAGTGTATTCATAAGACACCGTCTAGATAAGGGATACATTATAAGGGCTCTTACATATGGTGACCTGATATCATGATGACCCGACACCGTAATGACCTGGGGGAATACTTGTATAGTGTATTTTTACAACAACAAAAAATGGCCCAGGAAAAGCGTAAAGGCCCAGCTGTAACCAGCTGTATTTCTTCCGTCTCGTCCGCGCAAGGATTAAGGTGTTATGTTGTGTGCTGATGTACATCTCTTTGGCTAAGCCTGCCCAAGGTGAATCGGCGGGTGGGGGGTTGGCCTAACCTCTCACCTTCAATATTAACTTGTTACACCATTAGATATTCCTCCTCCTCCTCCTCCTCCTCCTCCTCCTCCTCCTCCTCCTCCTGCTTCTTCTTCACCTCTTCCTCCTCCTTCTCTTCCTCCTGCTTCTTCTTCACCTCCTCCTCCTCCTCCATCTCCTCCTCTTCTCTTCCCCCTCCTCCTCCTCTTCTCTTCCTCCGTAACCTCCTCTTCCTATTTCATCTAATTCTCCTACTCCTCTTCCTTCTCCTCTTTCTCCTCTTCTTCCTCCTCCTCCTCCTCTCCCTTTTCTTCTCCTATTCTTTCTGTTTCATCTACTCCTACTCCTCTTCCTCATCCTCCTTCTCCTACTTCTCCTCTTCTCTTCCTCCGTATCCTCCTCTTCCTTTTCTTGTCCTCTTCTTTCTGTTTCATCTACTTCTCCTACTCCTCCTCTTCCCCCTCTTCCTCCTCTTCCACCTTCTCCATCTCCTACTCTTCCTCCTCCTCATCGCCTTTGTCTTTCTCTTCCCTTTCTTCTCCTCTTTTTCGTGTTTCATCTACTCCTCCTACTCCTCTTCCTCTTTTTTCTCCTCTTCGTACATTATCTTTCTCTTCCGCTTCTTCCTCTTCCTCCACTTCTGACTCCCATTATCTCCTCTCCCTCCTCCTCCTCTCCCTCCTCCTCCTCCTGCTCCTCCTCCTCCTCCTCCTTCTCCTCCTCCTGCTCCTCCTTCTCCTCCTCCTCCTAGTCATTTTCCTTTTCTTTCTCCTTTACCGTCTCCTCTTCTTCATACTTCACTTACTCCAACATCTCCTCCTCCTCCTCCTCCTCTTCCTCCTCCTCTTCTTCCTCGTTTGCTCGTGTATACATTATGTATTCTCTCTTTTCTTCCTCTTCTTACGCCTTTCTCCTCCTCTTCATATTCCTCCACTTCTTACTTCTCCTCCTCCGTCTCCTCCTCTTCGTATTCCTCCACTTCATACTTCTTCTCCTCCTCCTCCTCCTCCTCCTCCTTCACCTCTTCATCCTCTTCTTCCTGCTCACTTGCCCGTGCATACAGTAGGTATTCTCTCTTTTCCTCTCTTCTCCTTTCATCTCTTTTATTCCCTTTGTTACCGAAACACCTCTCGCCTCTCTCTCTCTCTCTCTCTCTCTCTCTCTCTCTCTCTCTCTCTCTCTCTCTCTCTCTCTCTCTCTCTCTCTCTCTCTTTTTCTTTTTTTTAAACTTCGCCTTTTCATTTTTTCTCTTTTCGAATTCACTGACCCTTTTCTCTTTCTTCTCTTTTTATTCGAACTTTACTTTCCCCCACCCCAATTCTTCTTCCTCTTATTTTTCTTTTTCCTTTTTTTTCGTATTTTCTCTTTTCGCTTCTTCTCTCTCCCAATGTTCTTCCTTCGCTGATTTTCTCCTTTTTCCAACTTTCTCTTTCTCCCTTTCCTTTCCTTTTCGAGTTTTGATAGATTTCCCTTCTCTTTGATTTACTCTCTTTCCCGCTCTCTTTTTCCCTTCTCTTTTTTCGTCTCTTTCTCAACCCCCTTAGCCCCTTCCCTCCCTCCTTCTCTCCTTCCTTCCCTCCTTCCTCCCCTCCTTCCTTTCCTCCTTCCCTCCCATCCTGTACCTCTTCATTACACCCCCACACACCCCCACACACACACACACACACACACACACACACACACACACACACACACACACACACACACACACACACACAAGACTCGGTGGCGCAGTGGTAGAGTTCCCGGCTGCCACTACGGTGGTCTGGGTTCGAATCCCGCCCAGGGTTGAAAAAAATCAGTATCGCTGCACTGCGAGTCGTTACTCCAACTCTCGTGGGCGGGGAGTTGGGTGTGTGTGTGTGTGTGCGTGCGTGTAAGGTCACAGCATTTCCCATAGATCGGTCATATACTGTATGACCTCTCTTCCGGGAGGGAAATAGCTGTCGAACACGAGTCCAACACGTGATCCAGGACCATGGTGAATCACACGCGGTTTTTTTTTTTTTTTTTTTTTTTTTTTTTTTTTTTTTTTTTTTTTTTTTTTTTTTTTTTTTTTTTTTTTTTTTTTTTTTTTTTTTTTTTTTTTTGGGGGGGCAAAGGTGTCTCTTTGGTGTGCGAGTCTTGCAAACCCCAACGTTAAGTGAACTTAAGAGACAACTTTTCACTTTAAGGAGAAGTACTAAGTTTCTCTCCCCTCCCCACCTCTCTCTCTCTCTCTCTCTCTCTCTCTCTCTCTTTTAAACTTAGTTTTAAACTCTGGTTTAGGGAAAGAAGGGAATAAGGAAGCACCTGGAGGAGGAAGAGGAAGAAGTCTCCTCGTGGGAGCATTACCTCGTCAAAACTTGGATCTCTTTGTTCTTTTTCCCACACTTGAAGTCCCTCTTGATCGCTCTTATAGCTGTGACCTAAGATGGCCTCTCTCTCTCTCTCTCTCTCTCTCTCTCTCTCTCTCTCTCTCTCTCTCTCTCTTTTTTTTTTTTTTTTTTTTTTTTTTTTTTTTTTTTTGTAGTAGTAGTAGTAGTAGTAGTAGTAGTAGTAGTAGTAGTAGTAGTATTAGTGTCGTTGTCTTTAGAATATTTAGGTTTTCTTTGACGATAATATGCTCCTGTCGGGGCGACTGAATGCACATTTTTGGGTTTTACTTGGCTCCACCCAATTAAACTGACGATGTCTCTTGAGACACATCACTGCAGCGGCGCGTGGCCATCATCAGTGCCTTCCTTTCGCCCTTGCCTGTGACCTCTGTGGCAAGACAAAAGCCCCTCTTCCGTACCTCCTCTCGCTTACCTCATTACTCTGACAAAGGGCTTAACGTTTGTCTTCGGGGCTTTTCTCCCTCTCCCGAATGGTACCTTAGTTTAAACTTGCTCCACAACTATAGTACTTTAACTTTTTATTATTTATTTTACTATTGATTTTGTTATTATTTATTATTATCATTATTGTTTATTATTATTATATTATTATTATTATTATTATTATTATTATTATTATTATTATTATTTATAATTATGATGAGTGGTCAGTGGGAACCCACATGATGCACCTTTCAGGTATTTAAGAATATAAGATTGGAGGAGACTCCTTGAGACCATAAGGCCTACATAAGGCAGTTCCATGTCCCTTACTACCTGTCATCCCTATAGTTTCAGCGCTCACTACATGCTAAGTTTATTCCATTCATTAACTACACTGTTGGTAAATCAGTTCTTGGCTAGTTCCTTCTTAAACCTAAATTTGTCCAGTTTAAGGCGTAAGTACGTGAAGCAGATTCCCCTGTGGATGCTGAAGAAGGCGAAGAAGGAGGAACTTTATAAGTACGATGACGAAGTACCTCAAGAAGCGTCTTGGACCGGCACAGCAAGAATAGAGAAAGCAACTCCGATTTATGGGCAAGTCCAGATGGCCACGCCAGTAGCATTAACGCACCCAAAGAAAATATCAAGATAAAGTGATGGTGTGTGTGTGTGTGTGTGTGTGTGTGTGTGTGTGTGTGTGTGTATTGGGTATAGATCTGAGGTATTTGGCAGCTTGGAAATGACGCTTTATCAAATAGATACAAAGGATTACAAAGGAGGAGCATGCCGACAGGAGACCTTATGGTTCATAACTAGGTCGAATTTGGTCCATAACTAGGTCGAATATCATAAGTTATGTTACCCCCTCGCAAGACTTTTTAGTGTGACTGTACTTCGTGTATGAAAGTGGCAAAACCGACAAGTCTATCGAAATAAACACTAAATATGAGGACGAAGCCTGTATTAGTAAGCTTGTCTCAGCTTTTTTTAAGTACATAGGCTTAATAAACATGACTGTATTATAGTCATGTGTATAGTCATGACTGTATTATAGTCATATGTATAGTCATGTGTATAGTCATGACTGTATTATAGTCATGTGTATAGTCATGATTGTATTATAGTCATGTGTATGGTCATGACTATTATAGTCATGTGTGTAGTCATGACTGTATTATAGTCATGTGTATAGTCATGACTGTATTATAGTCATGTGTATAGTCATGACTATTCTAGTCATGTGTATAGTCATGACTGTATTATAGTCATGTGTATAGTCATGACTGTATTATAGTCATGTGTGTAGTCTTGACTGTATTATAGTCATGTGTATAGTCATGACTGTATTATAGTCATGTGTATAGTCATGACTGTATTATAGTCATGTGTATAGTCATGACTGTATTATAGTCATGTGTATAGTCATGACTGTATTCTAGTCATGTGTATAGTCATGACTGTATTCTAGTCATGTGTATAGGCCTAGTCATGACTATTATAGTCATGTGTATAGTCATGACTGTATTATAGTCATGTGTATCGTCATGACTGTATTCTAGTCATGTGTATAGTCATGACTGTATTCTAGTCATGTGTATAGTCATGACTGTATTATAGTCATGTGTATAGTCATGACTGTATTCTAGTCATGTGTATAGTCATGACTGTATTCTAGTCATGTGTATAGTCATGACTCTATTCTAGTCATGTATATAGTCATGACTGTATTATAGTCATGTATATAGTCATGACTCTATTATAGTCATGTGTATAGTCATGACTATTATAGTCATGTGTATTATGTACTTGGAAATCTGTAACAAGGAAAACGCCGTGCTAATAAAGGCTTCGTCCTCACATTCAGGTGTTTATTTTGAAAACAAAACTAAGGACTGCACAGAGGAGAATGGAGAGATCAATGATGGGAATAACGCTGAGAGACCGAAAGAGAGCAAGTTGGGTGAGAGAGCAGACTAGAGTGAAAGATATTGTGGAGGCGGTAAAAGAGAGGAACTGGAATTGGGCAGGTAAGTTAGTGCGAAGGATGATGAGCGATGGAGCAAGTGTGTTACTGAGTGGACGCCGCGAGATAGGAAGCGTGGAAGAGGGAGACCAGACAGAAGGTGGAGAAACGAGATCGAGAAGTTTGCGGGAGTGACGTGGCAGAGGATGGCGTGGTCGTGTGAATCAAGGAATGCTATGAAGGAAGCCGGTGTTCAGCCTCCCTCGAACGAAATCCTCCATCATCCAACTGAACTATTGCACCTTTGTACACGTCCCGTACATTTGTACAGATTTGTACACAATGACTATCTCCCACAAAATTTACTAGTCCCTGGTTCTTGTGTAGACTCGTTACTCCAGAGTCCTGTGGTTTGTTTCGACATAGTGCAGTGGTATTTTTTTTTTCTTTTCTTTCTTCTCCATTCCCTCTTTCATGAATTCTGAACATTTGTGTGTCTCTCTTTCATTGTTTCTCTCAAAGCTCACCACGCCAAAATGGGTAAAAAAGATAAATACATACATACATACATACATATACCAATAGCTATTTCTCCCTTACAAGGACATAATAATATATTAATGAAAATAAACCCTCTGTTTTATTACGAAGTTGACGATCATAACGATCTTATATTTGACCATCTTTTGTGACAGAGTGATTTATTTATTTTTATTAATATTATTCAGATTTCTCGCATTATGCAGAAATGCATTACTTGTAACAGTATTCCATAAGCACCCCCCCTCCACCTAAATTCTTGTTATGGTTCCCTTGGGGGGTCCCCCCCCCAGGATGACAAACTGAGTCCTAGTACCCCCCCCACTGTCACCGCCAGCTGGTATTCTGACGCCAGCTGGTTACACCACCTGTGGCTACCCTCCCTCATCGAGCTAATTAAGCTTCCTTAATAAGATCACATTTTTTCGGTGTTGGCCGGAAAAAATGTATGTTCATTGCTTTCCCAAGTAGAAAAAGCGAGTGACAAATACAAATTAAAACCAGAATTCAAGAGTGGCCCAAATTAATTTGACTGAACGTTGTACGAGAAGAAGTTAAAGTAATGTTACATAAATAATTTTAACTCAGAATTATTTTACTCATTCTTTCGCCTTTTACGTACTCATGGTATTTATTTATTTTTCCTTTTTTTCGTATAGTAGACGTTCTTCTCTTCATTGCTTATGTAATGTCTCTATCTAAATCTATCTTCATGTCCATTGTGCAGTTCCTTATACGCATTGCGTAATCTGGAGACCTCATACTCATTGCGTAATGTGGAGACCTCAAACACACTGTGTAACCTAGAGACCTCGTACTCATTGCGTAATCTGGAGACCTCATGCTCGTTGCGTAATCTGGAGACCTCATGCTCGTTGCGTAATATGGAAACCTCATACTCATTGCGTAACCTGAAGACCTCATACTCACTATGTAATGTGGAGACCTCACACTCACTGCATAATCTAGAGATCTCATACACTTTGCGTAATCTGGAGACCTCATATTCATTGCGTAAACTGGAGACCTCATACGCATTGCGTAATCTAGAGACCTTATACTCATTGCATAAACTGGAGACCTCATACTGCGTAATATGGAGACCTCATGCTCGTTGCGTAATTTGGAAACCTCATGCTCATTGCGTAACCTGGAGACCTCATACTGTGTATGTAGAGACCTCATACTCACTGCATAATCTAGAAATCTCATACACTTTGCGTAATCTGGAGACCTCATACTCATTGCGTAAACTGAAGACCTCATACCCATTGCGTAATCCGGAGACCTCATACTCATTGCATAAACTGGAGACCTCATACTCACTGCGTAATATGGAGACCTCATGCTCGTAGCGTAATCTGGAAACCTCATACTTATTGCGTAACCTGGAGACCTCATACTCACTGTGTAATGTGGAGACCTCATACTGCATAATCTAGAGATCTCATACACTTTGCGTAATCTGGAGACCTCATACTCATTGCGTAAACTGGAGACCTCATACGCATTACATAATCTGGAGACCTTATACTCATTGCATAAACTGGAGACCTCATACTCATTGCGTAATATGGAGACCTCATACTCATTGCGTAATCTGGAGACCTCATACTCATTGCGTAATCTGAAGACCTCATGCTCATCGCGTAATCTGAAGAGATTGTCGGCGCATTTCGGTCAAGAGTCTTCTCAACCCTCTTACCGAAGCACAAGACAACAGAAAAATTGTCCCAATTATATTTAGTCATCTGTGCTCATTTGTGTCTCTTTTTGTCCACGAAGACCATTCGTTCATTGTTCCCGACAATTTCCCGGGGCCGTTTCCAGTCCTTACCACTTGCAAAGGCTTCCCACGAGAGCTCTCCACTTCGGCTGTGTAAATAGCCCTTCCAGGTTCCTTCGCCCACTTCGCAGTCTCCGCCTACTTCGCGGGACGTCCTTCCGTGCCAGACACCGCGTTTGAAGGACTTCGCCTTTTTCTTCGTTTTTCCTCTTTGTTTCATGCTGTCCCTTTTTTTCTCTCTCTCTTCTTTTTTCTTCGTTTTTTTATGTGTCAGACTGTCCTTCTCTTCTTTCTCCTCTTTCTATTTCTTTTTTTTTCTTCTGTCTGCCATTTTCCTTCCTTCTTCCTCCCTTTTTCCTTCCTTCTTCCTTTCTCTTTCTCCTTCCTCTTCCTTCCTTCTTTTCTCCTTCCTCTTTTGCATCCTCTTTCCTCCTTCCTTCCCACCTCTTCTTCTGATTTCCTTCTTTTTTGCTCTTTCTCCTCTTCTCTGCTTCTCATGTCTTCTTCTCCATCTTTTCTTTGTTGGACACTTTTACTCCACATGGCCATAGTGTTGCGTAAACGTTCTCGTTCTGTACTCTAACTAATCCCCATGTTTATTCCCCTCATTCCTCACATTCCTGCCTGCCTCCTCCCCAGCCCCTTACCCTCACTTCTACCTCGCTTGTTCTCACCCTACATTCTCCCTCATTCCCTTTCCTCAACGGGCCTCCACTCCTTTCTGTTGAGAAACCCATAGCTCCATAGAATTCTGCGCCCCTTTCAGTCCCATGTTGCTTTTGGTCTTGTCTCTTCATTTTCCATACATTCCATTTCTATTTTCTATTCATTCCATTTCTATTTTCCATTCATTCCAGTTCTCCTCCTCCATTTCTTCGTCCTACTCCTCCTCCTCCTCCTCCTCCTCCTCCTCCTCCAATTCTTCGTTCTACTCCTGGAACATTTCGTCCTCCTTCTCCTCTTCCAATTCTTCGTCCTCCTTCTCCTCTTCCAATTCTTCGTCCTCTTCCAATTCTTCGTTCTACTCCTGGAACATTTCGTCCTCCTCCTCCTCCTCCTCCTCCTCTTCCAATTCTTCGTCCTCCTCCTCTTTCTCTTCTTCATCTAATTCTTCGTTCTCCTACTCCTCCTCCAACTCTTCGTCCTCCTTCTCCAACTCATCGTCCTCCTTGTCCAACTCTTCGTACCTCCTCCTCCACCTCCAACTCTTCGTCCCCCTTTTCCTCTAACTCTTCGTCCTCCTCGTCACCTTCCAGCTTTTCGTCTTCCTCCTCCTCCATAAGGCCTACACTCCTAGTGTAGGCTTTATGGTCTCTTGCAGTCTCCTTTATTATGTTCTTATGTTCTTCGTCCTTCTCATCTTCCAGCTTTTCGTCTTCCTCCTCCTCCAATTCTTCGTCCTCCTCCCCCAACTTTTCTTCCTCCCTCTCCAACTTTTCCTCCTCCTCCAATTCTACGCCCCCCTCCACTTTCCTCCCCATTTCCTCAACCTTCCTCCATCTCTTCCCACTGCTTCCCTCCATTTCCTCCCCTCCCTCAATTCCCTCACCCCATCTTCTCTCCTCCACATCCACTTAAGCCTCCTCCACCTCCGCTTCAGCCTCCTCCTCCCCCTCCACCTCCCTTCTCTCCTAGACCGTTTCCCTCAGAACCCTCCCCCTGCCTCATCCCCCCGCAAAACACCCGGGGGGCGGGGGGGGCGTATGGCACTCCTCGATGCCTCGTCGGGGAACACGGACACCTGCGGGGTACACATCTCGGCATCTGTTCAACATGTCCATCTTCCTACCTTCCTTCCTTCCTCCTTCTTCCTTTCTCTTCCTCCTTCCTCTTCCTTTCTTCTTCCCTCCTTCCTCCTTTGCATCCTCTTTTCTCCTTCCTTCCCTCCTTCATCTCTCCTTTCATTCTTCCATTCAACCTCCCTCCTTTCCTTCCTCCTTCCTGACTTCCACCTCCCTTTCCTTCCCTCCTTGTTTCTTCTTCCCTCCCCTCCTTTCTTTCTCCTTCCTCCCTCCTTCCTTTCTCCTTCCCTTCTTTCCCACCTTCCTTCCTCCTCCCTTCCTCCTTCCTTCCTACTTGTTCCTCCCATCCTCCTTCCTTCCCTCCGTCCTTCCCTTCCTTCCTTCCGTTCCTCAATCCTTCCTCTCTTCTTCGTTCCTTCCTTTCGCCTTCCTATCTGAAGGGCGACTTCCTCCGTGACCCAGGTCAACGCCTATAAGCTCCTTCATTGTATTCGTCTCATCTTGCTGCCACCAGTCGATTTTATTCTGCTGAGGGGGAAGAACCTTCGAGGCGGAAAAAGGTTAACCTGGTTTGGTGGACTTCGAGGTTTTCGTTGTCGCCCAAGGGCCTTCATTAGCATGCAGCTGCGAGGTAGCCGGCGGGCGGGGCGGCTCTCGAAGTGTCCAGAGACCCCAGTTCGAGTCGAATGTCCTCCTCGTCGAAGTCGTTTAGTGGCCTTAAGACGAAGTTACTACGGCGGATTTTAATCCCTTAGTTCTTGTCCTATAAAGTTTCGCGTTTCCTTAGTTTCATAGTGTCTCAGTTTCTCAAAGCCTTTAGTGTCCTATGTCTTTTGTTCCTCTGTGTCTCAGTTTCTTAGTTCCTCAGTTTCTTCTGAGTCCGTTTTTCAATTCTTCACTTTCTTAGTTTCTCAGTGTCTCAGTTTCTCGGTTCCTCAATGTCTCAGTTTCTGAGTCCCTCAGTGTCGCAGTTTCTGCGTTCCTCAATGTCTGTTTCTCAGTTTCTCAGTTCCCTCAATGCTTCAGTTTCTCAGTTTCTCAGTTCCCCCGATGCTTCAGTTTCTCAGTTTCTCAATGTCTGTTTCTCCGTTCTGCAATGTCTCAGTTTTTCACTTCCTTGGTGAAAAAGAAAAATGCTGGCGAAATACGGGCGACGAAATTCAGTGAACTATTTTCATTAATCCTTTCATCCTTTCCGTGTTGATTGCCAATTCTCCCATTGTTCGGACCTCCTCTTCCTCTTCCTCCTCCTCCCCCTCTTCCTCCTCCTCCTCCTCCTCCTCCTCCTCTTCCTCCTCCTCCTCCTCCTCCTCCTCCTCCTCTTCCTGCTCCAGGCTATTCTATTCGTCTCCATAGCGTCCCTCCTTTTCTATCGAGTGGCACTTGACTCTATATTATGACTTCTGCCAGGCTATTTCATTCATCCTCTACGGGATCCCCTCGCTTGCAAAGAAATAAATTGTTTTATTACCATCAGGGGGGGGGGGGCTGGTCCAACGAGTCTTCGATAATTATTCAAATTGAAGAAATAGAGGCAAGAATTGATTTATCAACAGTGGTGAAGGACAGGAATAGACTTAGTAAACATGTAGTGAGCGCTGAAGCAATAGGTTGTTTTAACCCCTTAAACTCCGATGACAAGATGTCATGTCATTTGGTCAAATATAAACAAAAATCATAAAAACACCAAAATGTTTGATCAAACACCAGAAAAAATATGACGTCAATCCTCACGCGGTCAAGCCGCATCAGATGATATTCGGATGTACGGGCCGGCGCGAGGCCTACCATATACGGTTTTCGTATCTACACCACAAGCGGCTGACATGAGTTGAATGGGTTAAGAGAAGATAAGATAGCTTTATGGATAGGGGTGATGTGTGTTAATGGACACGAACTGCCTAGTGTAGGCCTTATGGTCTCTTGCAGTCTCCTCCAATCTTGTATTCTTGATTTTGTACTGGCTAATGACTTCTATTCAGATATCTGCAGGACCACGCACTGAAATGGGGAAGAAGCATTGGGGACTGGAGACTGCCGTGGTTGAATTAAATCGGCTGACGACAACTAGAAACAAGCGAATGAAACTGTGCCCCCGAAATAAAAGTTAAATCATATTCAAGCTGGAGTTCAGACTAGCCCTCCCCCCCTCCCCCCGAAAAACCTTTTTGGCTTTTGTTGTTTTGAAATGGTTTGCAAGTCATGACGCGCGCGCTGGCCAGCAGAGCTGCATTCTCTTTTTCCCTCCACGTCGCCATTTTTCGTTGCCGCATTGGTATTCCATCAACGTTACCTGGAACGTTCCTGCCGCGACCACAGCATTCACCTGCAACGTTCCTGCGCCACCACAACACTCCAATCTTGCAGCGACCCACAGAGACCAAGTCATTTCCGTCTCCTCTTCCTCTTCCTCATCCTTCGTGGGCGCCGACGCTTTCCGCACCTTCTCGTCTGCGTTGAGCCTCGACTTCCTCGGAGAGTCCAGAGACCTTCTTCTTCTTCTTCTTCTTTCCCTTCTTCTTATTATTATTATTCTTTTCTTCTTCTTCTTCTTCCTCTTCTGCGTCGAGGCTCGACTTCTTCGGAGAGTCCAGAGACCTTCTTCTTCTTTCCCTTCTTCTTTCCCTTCTTCGTTCCCTTCTTCTTCTTCTTCTTCTTCTTCTTCTTCTTCTTCTTCTTCTTCTTCTTCTTCTTCTTCTTCTTCTTCTTCTTCTTCTTCTTCTTCTTCTTCCCCTTCTTCCTCTTCTTCTTCCAGTCAGTGCGTAACTGCAGGCCACCTCGTTTGATTGGTCTTAGTAACCTTGCACACGGGGGAACATCGTTGAAACGTCGTTCAATGGACCAATAGGAGTCTTGCATAGAAGAAAATATAAATAAAAGGAAAAAAAATTATATTCACAAAAACATCTGAAGTCGAAAAAGCTCTGGACTGATAGGTATTCCAGATGAAATTGTCACCATGTTCACTTCCGTGGATGTCTGATGGGGTATTTTGTTAAAGCAATTTTCAGTGAAAATTTACTTGATTTAGATTTTTTATTATTATTATTTCTTGAAGAGAGAAGGTTACAAGGGTGACATAAACCCAACCCCCTTTTTT
>NC_134802.1:43578043-43583043 GCF_046742065.1 Oratosquilla oratoria | reverse complement strand
TCTCTCTCTCCATCAGGCTCTCTCCTCCATCACGCTCTCGCCCCATCATGGCCTCTCTCTCTCTCCCTATCTCCCTCCCTCCCTCCCTCCCTCTATCACTCCCTCTATCACTCTTTCCATCAGGGTCTCTCTCCACAGGCTCTCTCTCTCTCTCTCTCTCTCTCTCTCTCTCTCTCTCTCTCTCTCTCTCTCTCTCTCTCTCTCTCTCTCTCTCTCTCTCTCTCTCTCTCTCTCTCTCTCTCTCTCTCTCTCTCTCTCTCTCTCTCTCTTTCCAGACCCGCTTCGCCTGTGGTCGAAGCGCGTTTGTTACCATTTAACGATCTACTCCAAACCGCAGTTAGATTTTATGTCCCGGAGGGTAGAAGCGCTGGTGAAATTAGTTCACCTTTGTGGGTCCCCCTCCCCCCTCCATCTCCCCTCCTTTCCCCTCCATCTCCCCTCCTTCCCCCTCCATCTTCCCTCCTTTCCCCTCCATCTCCCCTCCTTCCCCCTCCTCCTTCACTAGTGAAACGGTAATTAGTCTTGGAGGTTCTCTTCTGTTGGTCTTAATGTTAATCAAACAAGGACGTTTTATATGTGACAATTCTCCGTTCAATCCAGCTCGGGATGGTTCATTTGTGAAAGACAAATCGATAGAAAAAAAACCTGATATTTCGTCCGTGTACTCAGTCAAACGTTGAAGCCGTCCAGCCGAATAAGACTTCTGTGATTTTTTTTTTTTTCCATTTTTCGTCTCCATCTTCGTCGTCGTTTCTTTTTTCTTCTTCTTTTTCTCCTTTTTAATCTCCTTCCCTCCTCCCCCTCCTCCTCCCTCTTCCTCCTCCCCCTCCCCTCCACCTTCTCCGCCCCGTCCTCCTCCCCATCTTCCTTCTCTTCCTCTTCCTCCTCCTTTCCCCGTCCTCCTCCGTCCTTCTCTCCTTCTTCCTCCCCTCATCCTCCTCATCTTCCTCCTCTTCCCCCTCCTCCTCCTCCCCTCTGCCTCCTCCTCCTCATCATCGTCATCATCATCATCATCATCATCATCATTATCATCATCATCGAGGGAAGGCAAGGCTCCTCCCAGTGGTGCTGCTGCGGCCGACTGAAACCCCTTTTCGACCTCCAAGGAAGGCTGCTGATGGCAGTCGCAGAAACGGAACTGAAGAATCCCACGACGATATCCAAACCAAGAGGAGAAGACGACGAGAAGTGATGAGGTTCGCGAAGACGCCGGAGATCGCTGGAACGGAAGTCTCGAGTGCCACACAGTGCCCGAAAGAGTTCCACGATCTCCGCCTCGTTCTGGTCTCTCTCTCTCTCTCTCTCTCTCTCTCTCTCTCTCTCTCTCTCTCTCTCTCTCTCTCTCTCTCTCTCTCTCTCTCTTATTTTCTTCTTCTTTTGGGTCCTCGCCACCCCTCTCACCACCTCTCCGTAACCCTCCCGTCCTTTACCCCGTCCTCTCCCCTTCCACTCCCCCATCTACTCCCCCTTCCTCTCCCCATCTTCTTCCCCTTCCTCTCACCCATCTTCTCCCCCTTCCTCTCCCATCTTCTCCTCCTCCCTCTTCTCCATCCTCTCCTTCTTCCTCTCCCCCACCCTTTCCCCTTCCTCTCCCCCTTCCTCTCCCTCTTGCTCTCCACCTTCCTCTTCTCCTTCCTCTTCTCCTTCCTCTCCCCCACCCTTTCCCATCCCTCTCCCCCTTCCACTCCCCCATCTTCTCCCCCTTCCTCTCCCCCTTCCTCTCCCCCTTCCTCTTTTCCTTCCTCTCTCCTTTCCTCTTCTCCTTCCTCTCCTTCCTCTCCCTCCTCTCCCTCACCCTTTCCCATCCCTCTCCCCCTTCCACTCCCCCATCCTATTCCCTCTCTACCTCTCCCCTTCCCTACTTCTCCCCCTCCCTAACCCTCCCTTCCTCCCCTCCATCCTCTTCCCTTCCACTCCTCCTTCCTCTCCCCCATCCTCTCCACAACATCGATTTCCTATTTCGTCCCCCCTCCCCCTCTCTCCCCCCTCTCTCCTGTCACCCTGTTGTACCACAAACTCCCTTTCTTTTAACTCTCCCCCCTCCCTCCCCCTAAACTCCCCCTTCCTCTTCTTCCTCCTATTGTCTCCTTATTGGCTTTGCCTCAACAGGTTTTAGCTTTTTCGTCGAGTTCACAACCTTGGCCTCGAACTTGGACCTCGAGCGGGTTAGAGCGTCGCTACTTGCGGCGGTGGTCAAGGTGATGGTAGTTCGAATCCTGACAGCAGCGAGTTGGACCAAGGGCATGGTTCATTAAATTCCACGCTGCAAAGTCCTCTGTAAGGGGCACTGTCTTAGCCTCCTGATAGGAGGAATCCACGACGTTAATCCGAATATATATATATATATATATATATATATATATATATATATATATATATATATATATACATACATACATATACCAAGGCTCTCTTCCCCCTTACCCAGGGGGGTAGCCAAAAAGGACAAGGCACAATAATATTCCCACCCATTTCATCCCCGAAAACACTCCACACCCCTCCACCCTATATATGCGTAAGTATCCACTAGGAAAAGTAAACTAACGAAGAAGAGCGCTTTCGTATAATTACATCTTTAGTGTGTGTGAATCTGGGAAACAGATGTTCTTGGATGCAAAGCTTGTAAAATAGCACTGCATAGACATTAATTATTAATAAAAATTTAATTTCCTTCAGAATCTTAATCTTTCAAGTTAATCTTTCTGTTGGAGAAAGAAGAAATGCACTGTTACTAGAATAATACACACACACACACACACACATGTATATATATATATATATTGTTATGGTATCTCCCAAAATTTATTATAAAGGCTGATAATTACTGCAATTTGAAATCACTCATTATTCCAGAATCGATTAAGAGAAAAATATAATTAGATTTGTTTAAGATTATGGTTATTTACAAGAATGTTCCAATCTGTGTACACAAAAAGTATGAAAAATTGATCAAAATTTCAACGTGCTTTATGTTAAAGTCTTGACAAACCAAAATAAAACAGGTTTCAAGGTAAGATTCCCGTCCATCACTCAAAACAACAAAGTTACAAAAGGTGACACGAACAACACTTAAAAAAAATGGGAAAATTTACCTTAACTTTCGTAAGCGTCTGCGCTCTCGGAGCTAAGAAGAAGAAGAAGAAAAAAAAAAAAATTCAGAAGGGTCTCTGACCTGACCTTCGTGAGCTGGGCGCGTTCCTATATGCGTTCCTAGGTCCGTTACTTGGTGTACTAACTGGCATGACTTTGCTCAGGACAACAAGGAACGCGCCCAGCTCTCCTTGCATAGTACACAGTATTACAGAGTACGAGGGTTGCCAAAAACCATTATGGAATATGACTCACTCTTAATGGATCTAATTAAAATCAAGCATACATAAATCTGACTAATCCTAGATATACTGTATTCAGAGACCATTTACATAGTTTATGGGCTTCACGTCTTAACCTAAAACATAAATTACAATCAGCTAGAAAATAATAAGAGATTGTGATCTGGCAGTACTACTCGGTATTCCCAGAAAGACTAAACAAATTTCTTTAATTTTGGTAAACGCAACACAACGCATTGACCTTAAACTAAAAGAAAATTTATCAGACGTTTTAAAGACGCGAGCCTCCTTGAATCCACACAGAAGTAACAACGGTGAGCACCGAATATCTTAATTTCCAAACATCCAACAGCACCACAGTCAGGCTGAAATCCGATCACCGGGACTTGTGGTAAACAGAAGGAAAGTCTAGCGTGGCACAAAAAAAAAAAAAAAAAAAAAAAAAAAAAAAAAAAAAAAAAAAAAAAAAAAAAAAAAAAAAAAAAAAAAAAAAAAAAAAAAAAAAAAAAAAAAAAAAAAAAAAAGCAGAAACAGGTCTGCCACCCCCAAAGTCCCAGTGAGGGGTGAAATAAAGTGACAATATACACAGAGCACACATAACTGGTCACTGAACGTAGAACTGGGGTGTGAGAGTGATGAGAAAAAAATATATATATAAAGGTTGAAACCTGACATATATATATATATATATATATATATGTTGAGACATTCTGGCAGGTTGACATAAGTGGAGTAGGAAGCACAGGAGTCTTAGTCTGAGTTTATTCCTGACTAGTTTCGCAGGTATGCTTTTTCAAAGGAATACCTGCGAAGGAATAAACTCAGACTAAGACTCCTGTGTTTCCTACTCCACTTACGTCAACCTGTCAGAATGTCTCAACATATATATATATATATATATATATATATATATATATATATATATATATATATATTAAATACTGGCGGACTAGTGTATTCAGTATGTATCTGAAGTACATGAAATCTACCCTTAGTACATGGAAAGAGGCTGAGTATATGAGGAACGCCACATCATTCTGTCTGGTCCGAAATCACCAAGTCTGAAGGCTGCGTGACATCACGTGGACCCCTGACGCCCTTCACCCTCCTCCTCCTCCTCCTCCTCCTCCTCCTCCTCATACTCCTACTCCTACTCCATAAGAGAGAAGAGGTCTGGGGCAGAGCAGGGCTCTTTGGCATGGAATTACAACAAGGGGGAAGGGGATGGAGCAGAACTGTGTCTTTGGTCGTAGTTATCTTTCTCTCTCTCTCTCTCTCTCTCTCTCTCTCTCTCTCTCTCTCTCTCTCTCTCTCTCAGTCTCTGTCAGCCTCTCTCTTTCTTTTCCTCTCTCTCTCTCTCTTTCTCCCTCCCCTTCCCTCTCCCTCTCCCTCTCAGTTTCCCCCTCCCCCTCTCTCTCTCCTCTATATCTCATCTCTCTCTCTCTCTCTCCTCTATCTGTCTCTTATCTCTCTCTCCTCTCTCCTTCTCTCCCTCCCTGCCCCCTCTCTGCCCTCCCCCCCTCTCTCTCTCTCTTCCCTACCCCGATAACTGTAATTGGAAAATGTTTCTCATTTCCATTTTTTCCGCACTTTGAATTGATTTTTACTTTTTTTTTTTCATTTTTCTTTGTCTTTTTTTCGGTTTTCGTTGTTTATTCATGCTCCCCA
>NC_134802.1:43553043-43570543 GCF_046742065.1 Oratosquilla oratoria | reverse complement strand
AAATAAATAAATAAATAAAATAAAAAAAGATAAAGAAGAAGAAATGTTGAGGTGAATGTTAATTAAAATCAGCTCCCAAATATGAATGCGAATATTTCTTCATTTTTATTTATTGGTTTATTGACCACAAAGATACACGATACTTTACACGCGTCTCTATGTGATCCACATAAACAGATATATTGACCAAATATCGTGAGCTTGGATTTCAAAAACATATATAGACGTCTTACGCTGTGCAATAAACAGTAAATCATAAAATCAGGAGCTAATAAGGAAAATAAACATTGGAATAACTCACCTGGAATTCCGACGTGTGTAGAAGACTGACTCAGAATAAGCAGTAAATCATAAAATCAGAAGCTAATAAGGAAAATAAGCAATGGAATAGCTCATCTGGAGGTGCGAATTGTGTGCAAAACTGACTCAGACTAAACAGTAAATCATAAGATCGAAAGCTAATAAGGAAAATATGTATTGGAATAATTCACCTGGAGTTGCGACTTGTGCGAAGATACAAGACAGCTTCAGACAAGTGGACGACACGATGAGTTGGAATCGGGATTGTGTCGCGCGATGCAACACTCGACAGAGAGAAGTACTTGCCCGGAGTAGTCGCAAACGCGTGGGAGTCCCGGGGGGAGTGGGAGGGAGTGTCCCCCTTCTGGATCGTTGGAAGTGATAGGGAAGAGAAGTGGGGAGGAGGCTGGAGACTAAAGGTCCTTGCTGGGAATGAGGGGAGGGCAGTTCTGCATATTTATTTTTGTTAATAGGTATACTTAATGTAGCTCGTTAAGTCTATTGCCGACTAGATACATACGTCTGATCTCTGTGTGTATGTGCCTTCATGTGTGTGTGTGTGTGCGCGCGCGCGCGAGTATTCGTGAAAAAAGGAAAATGTTCCAACCTTGATTAAGCATGACAGCATATGATTTAGGCCTCTGATTCACTTATAGGAACTGTGTGATGATGGTTAACCGTATCTAGGATGGAATAAACTCTTCCGTGAAACTAAATAGGATCTTGGTTAAGCGTAATGCGTGTCACAGGGTTCTGTATTGCCGTTCATAATGTTAGGGGCTGATACAGAGTGCAGGGGTTGGAGTTTGTGGAGTGGGGTTGTGGTGTTGGGGTGGAGGGGGTTGTTGAGGACTGGAATAACGCGTTGTATTAGCCCGGCTTCACGTACCGGGGTTATTGGTTGCTTTGTGATTGCTGATGCCATTGTGCTTTCGTGCCTTCCACGCTGAATGTTTCATGGAGATGTGCAACGTGGAGATCAGGGCATGATTGCTGGGTGCAGTCTCTCTTTCTCTCTCTCTCCCTATCTATCTATCTATCTATCATTCCCTCTCTCCCCGTCTCCCCCCTTCTATTTCTATGTATCTCTCAGCTTTTCATAAAACGAAACAGTTAACGAGTTTGTCTGAAGTGATCGATCTCAGGAATTTACTAATTAGTTCTGCACTGTGTACAGTGCCGGGAACACCTCCAATTCCACAGACTTGATTAATTCGTTCTCTTTGTGAGCGTCCGCGGATGTGTCCCCTTTGGCGTCTCCGTCGCTTCCCGATGTTCTTCCTCTTTACCCGGACGGTTATGTAACGGAAGTTTCTGATCTTCGTTTGTTTTGTGTCTCTTCTCCGCTTCCCCTAACCTCGCCCTTAGCTTCTACGTGACCCTCAACTGTTAGGCAAGGCAGTTTTCCTTTGGGTACAGGGCAAACTTCCCTCCAAGGCAAGTCCTTAAGTGAGTTGCTAGGGGGCCAGTGTAATGTTACAAATCTGATGAAATTAGAATTTTCACGATATAAATGTAGATTGAAAATTTGACATAGTTTGAAATGTTGCTTCTCCCTAAGAAAATGTAAGAGTATGAGTAGCCAGTATTTTTTTTTTTTTTTTTGAGCGCCGAATGACCTTTGCTGCCCGAATGCTCGACTTAAAAGCCTAAAACCTATAATGATCATCTTCATTGGGATAGAAGCACTGGTTCTTTGCTGTGGTTTCCTTTCAAAGCTTTATTCTGTTTGGCCCCTGGCACCCTTTCCAAACTTTACTCTATTTGGCGCCAGCCGATTTTAATCAACTATGGGATGATACCGAATTGAAGATGTTGATTAGTTGTATAATGGTAATGGTCATAGTAGTGATAGTAGTAGTAATGTCATGGTAGTGATAGTAATAGTAATGCTATAGTAGTGATAGTAGTCATAATACTCGTAGTGAAACCTAGATATGCGCGTTTAATGCTCAGAGAAAGGGATTTGACAGATTTTCTTCCTTTATCATTATTATCATATATATATATATATATATATATATATATATATATATATATATATATATATATATATATATTTCTTTATAGAAATAGGTGTGATACATGGGAAATGTTGGTGTACAGTAACGACAGGAATACACGTCGCACAATAAACTTTCATACGAAGGATTACGAAGGAGGAGCATGTCGACAGGAGACCTTTTGGTCCATAACTAGGTCGGATGCGAAAAAATTATAACTGTAAATAAATAAATAGATAAATAATAATTATAATATTATGAATAATAATAAATAGAATAGATAAATTTGTCAAGTTGAATAATAAACAGGTAAATAATACATACATATACCAAAGGCTCTTTTCTCCCTTACACGGGGGGTAGCCAAAAGACAAAGGCATAGAAACCACTCCCACCCATTCCATCCCCTACATACTCCACTCCCCTCAACCCTCTTCCCTCCCTCTTATCTTGGCACTTCTTGGATGACGGGTCATCCCTGCATCTTGTCCACTGCCCTGGGTCAGAAGCAGTGTCGCTAGACACAGCACATCCATAGCAAGGCCGCTTCATTAATTCGGCGAGTCCCCCATCTCCATCCCTTCATGTAGAAAATGAGAAGACGGGGAGAGGGACAATAGGTAAATAGTAAATAATAATAAATTACACGAGACCTCAAAGAACCTGACCCGGAGACAGACGCCAAAGAAACGAATCGTAAATCTGTCTTCATTCGCAGCCTCTGCATCTTTGGCGTCCACAAATGGAGCATCTGTCGCCGTCAGCTCTGTTTCCCGATCTCGCCTTCGTCAGGTAATTGCCCGAGGTATTAGCAACGGTCGGCGCATTTTAGAGATGATAGGAAGGCTTTGTGATCGGATTATCTTGTTCCATCATTGTTAATCTTCTCCAATTTCAAGAGAAGGCGTCTTTACTCGTTCTCTCTCTGTTATTCTGTTCATTATCGTTCTTGTTCTTCACCCTGCCCTCGCCGCTCTGTCTCTCTCGACCAAGACTTCCATGTTAATGGTTTCTCTTCCCAATATGTGTCTTCCAGTCCATTTCGTAATTAGTATCTGCGTCCCAAACACGTTTCTCTTCTCTCTCTTCTCTCTCTCTCTCTCTCTCTCTCTCTCTCTCTCTCTCTCTCTTTCTCTTCCTCTCTATATATATATGTGGCTCGAATTTCTCATTGTTTTCTCCATTTGTCTTCCCCCTTCCCCCTTCCATCATCATTTACTACTTCCAGCTCTTCGTTATTTTCCGCATCGTCCTCATGTTCCACCTTAGTTGGCTTCTTTCGTCCACATCGCCAGACTTTTCCTGTCTGCTCAGAGTGGCATGTGTCTGCCCCTGTCTCTCTGTCGCTTGCTGGCCAGGCTTACCGTCACTACCCCCTCCCGTACTCTGTCGCATCCTGTGTTTTGTCCTCCTTCACTGATCCCCAATCCGGAGTCTCCTGTCCCGAATCTCCTTGTACTCCCTCCTCCTTCTCCTCCTCCTCCTCCTCCCGCTTTCGATGTCTCTCCTGACCCAACTTGATTACCCGCTTCCCCTTCTCAGGTAGCCTGGTGTCGGCCTCTTGCCCAGGCTTGCCCTCCGAGCCACGCCCTAAACGTAGATTCGCTCTTCCACCCAGCTTCCCCCTCCAGATCCTCCTCCTCCTCCTCCTTCTCCTCCGTCGTCGTCTTCTGTTACTCAGAGTGACCCTTCTTCCCTCCTCAGCCTTCCCGGTCTTTGTTTTCTCTTGCGTTTCAGACCCAGCCCGTCCCTCTTCTGGTTTCCTTTGACAGTCCTTCCGACCTTAGATGCACTCCTTCTCTGTGCTCCTCCCTCTTGGCAGTTCTCTTTTCTCCTCATCTGTCATATTTGAAACTTAACGGACAGAGGCCTTCCATGGCTTTTTGGTTCTGTCACTTCAACCTCTCGGGGTTCTTCGTCTGCCCGAAGGTTCTGTCATGTTTCCCATCCGGTTCTTTCTTAGCGTTCTTGGTAATTGAAGTAGTCTGTTTACGAGGTGACATAAATGGACCAAAAGGCGAAGAATGTGTAGAGATCTCTTAGTCATTCCAGTCCTTCTGGAGTTTGTCCTGACAGGGCGCCATCATCCTCGAGTAATGATCCCGCCACGTATGAAGGAGGAAAGGATTATGAGATTGCCTTTCTTCTTCTTTTCTTCTTCTTCTTCTTCTTCTTCTTCTTCTTCTTCTTCTTCTTCTTCTTCTTCTTCTTCTTCTTCTTCTTCTTCTTCTTCTTCTTCTTCTTCTTCTTCTTCTTCTTCTTCTTCTTCTTCTTCTTCTTCTTCTTCTTCTTCTTCTTCTTCTTTTTTTTTTTTTTATTGGGGCTCAGTTGTTACCCTCTACTAAGTCTCCTCCTCTTTCCTCTTCTTCCTCTTCCTATGCTTGAATGTACAATTATTTTTCCTCTTTTTTCCTTTTTTATTTATGAAGAAAGGAGGGTTTCACTGGCATGCCACGCACCGTTTTGGCCACGTACATAATAGCGCCTCTCCAACCTCACCTTGCATAACGCTCGGAAGGTCACAATGAATTTTTTAAAACGCTCACACACGGTGGCTGGTCGGACCCTCTGACATGGAGGACTGCTGCTCCCGTTGAACAAGAGTCCCACACAAACGGGGACAATCTCAACCCTTGGCATGTGAAAAGCCGTGTTCTACTTAAAAACCACTTCCATTAACATAAGAACATAAGAATGAATCTTAACCATTGCCATGTGACAATGCTTGCTTTACTTGAAAATCATTACTACACGGCTCGGTGGCGCGGTTGGTAGAGTCTCCGACTGTCACTACAGTGGTCCGGGTTCGAATCCTGCCCAGGGATGAAATCATTTCAGTATCGCTGCGCTTCGAGTCGTTACTCCAACTCGCGTGGGTGGGGAGTTGGGTGTGTGTGTGCGTGTAAGGTCACAACATTACCCATGGATCGGTCATACGAGCTCTGAGCTCTCTTCCGGGAGGGAAATAGCTGTCGATCACGAGTCCAGCACGTGATCCAAATTACCAAGGTAGATAAGAATGAAGAGGTCTGTAAAAGATTAGTCCATTCCATGTCCATTACAACCTATCCTAATCCATAAAGTTATCACATCTTTTCTTAAAGCAATCAATTTTTTCAGCGCTCAGTACGTGGTTACTAAGCCTATTCCATTAGTTAACCACTTTGTTAGTAAACCAGTTCTTGTCTATTTCCTTCTTGAACCTAAATTTGCCCAATGTAAACCCATTACTACGAGTCCTGCCCTGACGTCTTAATATGATGACCTTGCCTGCAAGGTTACTTTTTCAGTTTTTGATCATGACTGTATCACTTATCGTGTTTTTTCTTTGTTCCTCAGGTGAGTGTTGAAGGAGAGCGTCGTCTTGTCCCGATTTAGGTAAGTGTTTGGGAGAAGCTTCCGAAGTGGGCTCGATAAGGAAGATGTGCTCGAGGTTGATTCGGGGAGGCGGGGCACTAGTGTTTCAGGTTTCTGTTGGCCATAGTCGAAGTTTTGCCTATGGTAACTAGTAGAGAGGTTCTTTCTCTGTCTCTCTCTCTCTCTCACTCTCTCTGTTTTAGCCTGTCTCTCTCTGTCCCTCTCTCTCTCTCCCCTCTCCCTCTCTCTCTCACTCTCTCTCTCCCCTCTCTCTCTGTCTCTCCCTCTCTCTCTCTCTCTCTCTCTCTCTCTCTCTAGGATTTGTTGCACTGGTTCACTCGTACTCGGAAATCGATTTGCTGCGACTGAACAGAACAATTTGAGATTGCAAGAGAGGATGCGCCAAAACAAGTGTATGGTCCTCAGGCTGCCCTTGTGCAGATTGACTCTCAGAACCAGGTAGCCCAAGTGTCACATTAGAAAGTACTGTAGACTAGATCGTTGGATACCAACATTTCAAGGAGATTCAGATGGGTGACTGGTACAGTGGCTGTAGTTTGATGGTTGTAGTAGCAGACAGCGATGATCCAGCATCTGTAGCCACACCTTTATTGCATAATATACACACACACACACACACACACACAGACACACACACACACACACACACATTTATTTTTCTGGGGGGAGAGAGCAGATTCTCATGAATACAAACTGAGTTGAACACAAACAGGATTCTCACAATTATTAATCTTCTTCCTGATGTTCTCAAATTTTCTGACAGTAGGTCTTGCCTCGGAAGGATGGGTTAGGACAAGCCGTCCATGCTTTAACATTTTTGATTGACATTTTGACTACAGCGAGTCATCATCAGAACAGTATAAATAAATTACAGCCTTTCACAGTTACATAATACGCAAGTGACAATTATACACAGGAAACATAGATCTGAATATTGGCAGCCAGGGAACTCGGAGACCTGAATCTCAGGGAGTGTCTCAAAGCTTGGATCTCATGTTGTGAGGGAGGGGGAGTGAAGGATGGAGGAGGAGGAGGTGGTTGAGGTCTGGGAGCACTGTGTCGGTGTCTGGTGGACGAGTTGTACCGGGGTATGGCTGTAGTCATATTGGGTTACATAGACTGGAGCTCGTTCCCATATATAGATAGCCTCCAACATTTTTAAATACTTTATTTTACTGCCGTGTGTGATGAATTATTTTGTGCTTGACAATAGTCTATCAAGCTCAGGCTGGTGGTATTGTAGGTGATGTTGCTTGATTGCCCCTTGTTAATTTAGGGACAATTGCCAACTGAGGTGACATGTATGACCCGTATATGTAGAATTAAGGGGTGCGCAGTCCCCAGAGGTACAATGATATTCGTATACGACATTGGTCTTGGACAAGACCCCACAGATACGGGACAGATTGTTCTTCATAACAATGGAACAAGAACGAGGGATGTTGTAGAAAATTATTATTCTTAATTTGTCATGCTCATCCACCGGTTTACAATTCTTATAGATAATCTCTTTTGGTGTGTTTTTCGTCTTTACGGTAAGAAACTGTAAAAAGTTTTCATTTGTTTGGTCCACATTTCGGGCAGCAACGTTGCGCTCAAGCAAGTTCTTCATTCCATTATCAAAATCATCATTGGAGTAACCATTGTTCACTAGCATTTGGCGTAAGTGTTTGAGTTCTGAATGGAGCATATGCCACCTCTTGCAGTTCTTACCGTCAAGACGAAACGCACTTCAAAGAGATCATCAATAAGAATTGTAAACCCGTAGGTGAGCATGATGAATTAAGAGTAATCATCGTCTACAACATCCCTCGTTCTTGTTCCCTTGTTATGAAGAACAATATGTCCGATAGCACCCTTAATTCTACATACATGGGTCATTCAACATGCCACCTCAGCAGGCGATTGTCTCTACATTTATCTCAAGGGGCAGTCTGACAACATCACCTACAATACCCACCAGGCTGAGTTTGATAGAGAGACTATTGTCAAGCACACCAAGATAATTCATCACACACGGCAATAAAATATAGTATTTAAAAATGCTGGAAGCTATCTATATAAGAGAATGAGCTGCAACCACTGATATACAATTCAATATGACAACAGCCATCCCCCTGTACAAATCGTCCACCAGGCATCGACATAGCAACCCCAGACCTCAACCTCCTCCTCCTCCATCCTTTCCTCCTACTCCCTCACAACGTGAGGCCTCTGCTTTGAGACGCTCCCTGAGATTCAAGTCTCTGAGTTTCCTGGCTGCCATTATTCAAACCTATGTTTCCTGTGTATAATTGCCAACTGTGTATCGTGTAACTGTGAAAGGCAGTGATTTATTCATACTATTCTGATGATAACTCCCTGTAATCGAAACGTTAATTAGAAATGACGTATTGTCAGAAAAAACTGAGAATATCAGAAATAAGATTAATAATTGTGAGAATGCTGTTGTCTTCAACTCAGTTTGTGTACATATATGAATGTATATTTGGATGTAATTAAGGGGTGACTATAGTTGTTGGATAGTCGCTGTCTGCTACATGGTGGCCGGCGTGGACGGAGCGAGTTCCGTGCACGGTCAGGAGGAAATGGACAGTTTTCTCTGCTTTATGTTGCGGGATTGTACACGTAGATAGAAGTGCTGGTGAAATATACTCCATAAGTCTCGGATACATAGTAGGGGTGAAAGAAAATACTCTTTCCAGTGGTATGGATTTCATAAAACACACACACACACACACACACACACACACACACACACACACACACACACACACACACACACACACACACACACACACACAGATTTGTCACATAAACTTGGACTTGAAATAATTCAGTTTTATAGCTTCTTATCTACATATGTATATTGTACATCTTGTCCTGATGGATCATTCCTAAATGAACTCAGAGAGAAAGAGAGAGAGAGAGAGAGCAACTCTAGGAGGACATTTGGCTTCTCAGCAAGATCTAACTAGATGTTACTGAAACGCTGACGATACTTGACCTGTGTTCATCATTCTTCGCCGTTGGTGGTGGTACAGATTGGGCAAGATTTCCACCTGGTCCACCTTGACGTTAGATGTGGCAACACTGCCTCTTGTGTTCACGGAACTAGTTGTTTATGTAAAGGATGCAGATAATTATTAGCTCAATCTGCTCGCTTTATATTTAGGGGCGAACATACGCGTTGTTGCCACATTTACCATCATAGCTGCCGCCGTGAGTTTCTTTGTGGAGGTGTTGATATGAAACGATCTTAGATTGACAAATCGCTTGAGAGATTGAGTTTGCATAACCCATCAACACCTAATGCAAATGGGCTCGTAGGTGTTCAGGAAGTCTTCGTATAATTAAGTTTAGGATGACTTTGCACGATGCAGCATCTACTGATAGAGAAAGATGATCCAAGTCGTCACCGGTTTGTCCAAACGACGACGTGACGTCATGTCGTTGAAATTTTCCTTTCGAAATGAACCGACGGTTATTCTTTATTTATAACTACAGGAGACCAGGAAAAACTCCATCTAGCGTAGGTAGAAGGTTTAGACCGAGGGAAAGGTGCCTGTGACCTGCAGCATCGCGACCACAAGGGAGAAGAGAAGGATTGGAATATTTGGAAATCATTAGGGAAAAAAAAAAAAGAGATGTGGTGATTATCGGCGTGGCATAATTCAGAGTCGGGAGGACAAATCCCCCCCCCCACCTTCCTTTATCACCGCGACTGTAAACTATAGCCTTCTCTTCCTCCTCCTCCTCCTCCTCTTCCTCCTCCTCCTCCTCCTCCATTTCTTCTTCCCACTTCTCATTCTCTTCCTTCTTTTGTTCTTCCTCTTCAACCTCCTCGTCCTTCTCCTTCCTCTCCCCCTCCCTATCCACTTCGTTTTCTTCCTCCTTCCTCCTCCTCCTCCCCCTCCTCACTTTTGTCTTCCTCCTCCACCTTCTCCTTCCCTTTCTCTTTCTCTTGCTTCGTCTCCTCTTCCTCATCCTCATTCTCCTTCTCCTCTCCCTCCTCATCTTCTCCCTCCTCATCTTCCTCCTTTTTCTTCTCGACTTCCTTTCCTTCCTATTCCTCCTTTTCCTTTCCTCCTCCTCCTCCTCCTCTTCTTTCTCCTGTTCATCCTCTTCTTCCTTCTTCCACTTTTCGTCGTCCTTCCTTTTCCTTCACTTTTTCCTTTCCCTCCTCCTCCTCTTCCTCCTCCTCCTCATGCTGCTATTCTTCATTCTCCTCTTCCTCCTTGACCTTCTTCGCTTTCATACCGTCCTCCACTTTCTCTTCTCCTCCTCTTCTTCCTCCTCATATTTCGCCTTCACTTCCTCTTCTTCTCCCATGTCCTCGTCTTCCTTCTCTGCCCTCTCCTCTTCCTCCTCCGCATCCTCATCATCTGTCTTCCTCTTCCCTCTCCTCTTCTTCCTCCACCTCTTCCTCCTCTCCTTCATTCTTGTTTTTCTCCTCCCCTTCCCCTCCTCCCCCTTCTCTTCGTCCTCCTCTTCTTCTTCCTCTGCTACATCGTTTCTGTCCCAATTCCTCTTCAATTTCTTCCGTCTCTTCCGCTTCCTCCTCCTCCTCCCTCCTCCTCCTCCTCCTCTTTTTCTTCCTCTTCCTCGTCTTCTTCTTCCTCTTCTTCCTCCTCCTCCTTCCCGGACACCCGAGTCTCGCCTCACACTTGCCATTTTTTCTTCACTCCATCAATCCAACTTCACTTCCACTTCAACTCCGCTCTCAAGGCTTCCACTCTTCCACCCGCCCCTCCATCTCTCTCATACCCATCCAATGGCCAAGGATCTTTCCTTATCACCGCTCTCCCCCCCACACACACACTTCCCTCTCTCCCTCCTTCCTCTCTCCCCCCCTTCCTCTCTCGCCCCTTCCCCCCTCTCGCCCCTTCCCCCCTCTCTCTCTCTCTCTCCCGCTCTACATCTCGCATCATTTCCTGCCACGCCGCGGTATATGGTCCTTCTAACTTGGTCTTGTTGCCGTCAGGCGATTTTATTCATACACACACACACACACACACACACACACACACACACACACACACACACACACACACACACAGTATTATCCATAGATCGGTCATACGGGCTCTGAGCTCTCATCCGATAGGTTGATAACTTTCAATCACGAGTCTAACACGTGATCCAAGATCATGGTGAATCACACAAACACACAAACATATATTTGGCTGTGTGTGCGCGCGCACTTGTTTACGTCACAATCGGGCTGTATACGATCTTTGAGCTCTCGTCCGGGAGGGTAATATCTGCCGATCAGGAGACCAGCACGTGATCCATGGCCGTGGTGAATCTCATGAGCGACGCCCTCACTTGGTGTTGAAGGGGATGGATGCCCATCTTGATGATGAAATGTCCTCCGTTAATTTTTTTTTTTTTTTTTTTTTCCTTCTCGGGCCTTTGGGGACGTGGTAGGTGGTGGTGGTGGTTGTGGTGGTGGTTGTGGTTGTGGTGGTGGTTGTGGTAAGTGGTAGTCGCTTGATCGAGTCCACGTCGGCACTAATCTTCACACACACACACACACACACACACACACACACACACACACGACTCGATGGTGCAATGGTTAGAGTTCCCGGCCGTCATTACGGCGGTCCGGGTACGAATCCCGCCCAGGGGTGAAATAATTTCAGTATCGCTGCGATGTGAGTCGTTACTCCAACTCGTACCCGTGGAGTTGGGTGTGTGTGTGTGTGTGTGCGTGTAAGGTCACATCATCACCCATAGATCGGTCATATATATGAGCTCTGAGCTCTCTTACGGGAGCTGTCGATCACGAGTCCAACACGTGATCCAAGACCATGTCGAATTACACACACACGCACACACACACACACACACACACACACACACACACACACACATATATTTTTCTTGTCTCTACATTAGTCCCTCATGCCCTTTGCTTATTGTTAATTTTGTTGTGTGTATTATTTTTTTCGTTCCTCTCGTTGTAACCACTTTGGGTAGAATGTGTTCATTTTTGGACGCTGAGCAACGAAATACAATGCAAAACGGTGTAGCTTTTGTGAATGTGGTTGAAGGACAAATGATGGGTTAGTTAGAGCGGGAGAGGAGGGGAAGGGCGTTCTCGGTGTTACAATGTATTTTTGGAAGCTTTTGTGTGTGGGTGTCGATGTGAGGTCACAGCATTGACCTTAGTTCGCGATATACAGGCTTTGAAGGTCTCGTCTGGGAATAGCTGTGGGTCATTAGTCAAGCACGTGGTCATAGGCAAAGATGAATTGTATTTTCATTCTCTCTCTCTCTCTCTCTCTCTTTCTCTCTCTCTCTCTCTCTCTCTCTCTCTCTCTCTCTCTCTCTCTCTCTCTCTCTCTCTCTCTCCCTCTCTCTCACACCTTTACCTTAAGCGTTTCCTTCAGCTTTTCCATATTTTCCTTTGTCCCTCCTCCCTTTTCCCTTTTCCTTCCTTCTTCCCTCCTCCCTCTTCCCACCTCCCTCTTCCCTCCTCTCTTTTCCCTCTTCTATCCTCCCTCTTCCCTCCTCCCTCTTCTCTCCTCCCTCTCCCCACCTCCCTCTTCCCTCCTCTATCTTCCTTCTCCCCACCTCCCTCTTTCCACCTCCCTCTTCCCTCCTCCTTCTTCCCTCCTCCTCCCCTCCTCCCCACCTTCCTCCTCTTCCCCAACTTTCTCTTCCCTCCTCCCTCCCCCACCTCCCTTTCTCCACATCCCTCTTCCCTCCTCCTTCTCCCCACGTCCCTACTCCCTCCCTCCTTCCTCTTCCCTCCTCACTTTTCAGTCTTCCCTCTTCCCTTTTCCCTCTTCCCTCCTCCCTTCTTCCCTCTTCCCTCTTCCCTTCTCCCCCTCAGCCTAACTTGTCATGGGTGGTTTCAGTTTAAGGACCTCCTTGGCACTCAACACCTCCCCCCCACCCCCTCCCCCACACTTCACCCACGCAGGGCCGTATCGCCCGGCTGTCGGCCGCTCCTCCTCCTCCTCCTCCTCCTCCTCCTCCTCCTCCTCCTCCTCCTCCTCCTCCTTTTCCTCCTTCACCTCCTCCTTCCTACTTCTCTTCCTTATTCTACCCCTATTCCTCCAACTCTTCCTTCATTCTGTTTCACTTCCTTCTCACACTCCTTTTCCCCTTCTTCCTCCTCTTCCTCTTCTTTTACAACCTACTCCTCTTCCTCCTCTTTTACAACCCACGCATAGTCTTCCCCTTCCTCCTCCTCCTCCTCCTCCTCTTCCTCCTCCTCTTCCTCCTGTTTCTCCTCTTTCTGTTTGTAGTGTCAAGACAGCCTCCGCCTGAGCGTCGTCACGCGCCATCTCTCCCGAACGCTCTACTCCAGTGATCCTTACATGCGGCTGCGCTTAGGCCACACCCCCCTTCCCCCCGCTCACCTCGTTTAGCATTTCACCGCACTTTGCACTTGATCCGCCGCCGGCATCCATCGTCTTTCCCCTCTGCGGCGCTCTCTCGCGGCGGCGGCGGCACTCTGCGGCTGGCACCGCATCTTTGCTATTAAGTCTTTCAATCTTTACGCAGCGCGGCATTTTCTTAAAGACAGGCTTTTTTTTTCTGCTAGAATCATTACTTCCTTCTCCTCCCTTCCTCCTCCTCCGCCTCCCCCTTCCTCCTTCCTCCTCCGCCTCCCCTTCCTCCCCCTCCTTCCGCCTCCGCCTCCTCCTCCCCCACCCCGCTCTCGAGTCATCGCCTAGATTCTTCACATTTTGTCCCTTTTGTGTCATCTATTCTGATGTCAGCGTTGATGTCGTGCAGTTCAGGGTTGTCACTTACTTTTTGCTAAACCCCCTTTCCCCCTCACCCTTTCCCCCTCGCCCCTCACCCTTTCCCCCCTCACCCATCACCCTTTCCCCCCTCACCCTTCCCCCTCACCCTTCCCCCTTTCCCCCCTCACCCTTTCCCACCTCACCCTTCCCCCTCACCCTTCACCCTTTCCCCTTCTCCCCTCACCCTTCACCCTTCCCCCCTTTCCCCTCACCCCTCACCCTTCCCCCCTTTCCCCCTCACCCCTCACCCTTCCCCCTCACCCTACCCCTTCCCCTGAAGCTATTCCCTTCCCCTTCTCCCTCTCTTTCTTAAGTCTTTGCCAAATATGAAAACATCCAGGCTCTCGTTAAGCCTAAGAACTCCAACATTGCAAGATTTTTTTTATATGATTTCATGCATTTATTCATTGATATAAATTATTTGTTTTGTTTATTTTTGCTAACGTTTCTTCTTCTCCTTCTTCTTCTTCTTCTTCCAATTTCTTCTTCCAATTCTTCTTCTTCTTCTTCTTCTGTGAAACATGGCTCCTGACTCATCTTCGTCCCTTTCTTTCCCTTCCCTTCCTTCTCTTCCTCTTTTTTATTCCTTCTTTCTCTCCTCTTCCTTGTTTTTCTCCTCTTCCTCTTATCTTCTTCTTTTACCTTCCTCTCCTCTTCTCTTTCTCATCCTCGTCCTTTTCTTCGTCCTTTTTCTCCTATTCCTCTACCTCCTCCTCTTCCTCCTTCCTCTCCCTTTTTTCTTTTTTCTTCTATTCCTCTTCCTCCGCTTCCACCTTCACCTACTCATTCTTGTTTTTCTTCTGCTCATCTTCTTCCTCCTTCATGTCCTCTTCTCCTCCTCTTCCTCCTTCCTATTCTTTTTTTTTCTCTTCGTCTTCTTCTTCCTCCTCTTCCTCCTTCATCTCCTTTCTCTCCTTTTTCTCCTCGTATTCCTCTTCTTCCTCCTCTTCCTCCTTAATCTCCTCTCTCTTCTTTTTCTCTTCCTCGTCCTCTTCTTCCTCATCTTCGTCCCTCATCTCCTCTTTCTTCTTTTTCTCTTCATCCTCCTCTGCTTCCTCTTCCTCCTTAATCTCCTTTTTCTTCTTTTTCTCTTCGTCCTTCTCATTCCCATTTTCATCTTACCCTCTTTCTCTTCGCCCTCCTCCTCCCTCCTCCTCCACCTCTTCCTCCTCCCCCTCCTCTTCCTCCTCCCTCTCCTGCTAATCATCATAATCCCATTGTCACCTACTCCTCATGCTCCCTCTCCTTCCTCTTCGTCCTCTGCATTTTCCTCCTCTTTCTCCTCGTCCCTCTTCTTCCTCCTCCTCCTCTTCCCTCTCTTCTTTTTTTTCCATATTGTTCCTCTTCCTTCTCTTCTTCCCCCTCCCCTTCCCCTCGTCCCCTCCACCCCTCCTATTCTGCTTCCTCCTCCCTTTCCTCCACCTACCTTTCCTTTTCCTCCTCCTCCCCTCATCTTCCTCCCCTCCTCCTCTTCCTTCTCCTCCTCGTCCTCCCCTCCTCCTCCTCTTCCCTCTCCTCGTCCTCCCCTCCCTTCCTCCTCCTCCTCCTCCTGCTCTTCCTCCCATCCTACGCTCCTTCCCCACGTCATCGTCCTCTTCATCATCGTAGCCTTCCTCCTCTTCGTCCTCCTCGTCCTCCTCCTCTTCATTTTTCACCGTCCCTGTTTCGGCACCTTGATGCCAAGCCCATCAACATCACCCAGACACCCATCAACTTCACCCAGTACAGGACGCGGTAATGGCTGCAGCACCCATGTATTATCTCTCTTTCTCTTTCTCTCTTTTTCTCCACTCTCCCTCTCTATCTCCCCTACCTCTGTCTCTCTCTTTCTCTCTCTCCCGTCTCCCCCTCTCTCTCCCTCTCCTTCTCTCTCCCTCCCTCTTTCACTTTCTTTCTCCCTCTTTTTCACCCTCTCTTTCTCCCTCCCTCCCCCTCTCTTTCTCCTTACCTTTCTCTATCTCTCTCCCTCTCCCTCTCTTCCTCCCTCTCTCCCTCCCTACCTCCCTGCCTACATCTCTCTCCCTCCCTCCCTCCCATCCTCTCTCTCCCTTCCTCTCCCCTTTCCTTTCCTTTCCTTTCCAGGTCGTGTGCTGCAGACTTGCTTCGCCTTTGACTTTGACCTATATTCGACCTGTCAACGTCTGCCCCCCTCCGGCTGCTCTCTTGTTGCCCCCCCCCCATTTTTTTCGCACTGCCTGGTCCGTTCTCACTCCACCCCCCTCACCCCGTTTTCTTTCTTTTATAATTGTATTTTTATTTGACATTTTTTCCCTCTTGTCATTTATATTTTACTTTTTTCCCTTTTTCGAACTAACCAGTGTATCATTTTTTTATAATTTCGTCCACTTTTATGTACATATATATATGTATATATATATATATACATATATATATATATATATATATATATATATATATATATATATATATATAAACGTAGAAACCACTGTTGGAGTAGAAAAGACTGGAAACGGGGAATCTATATATTTCGATTGCAAACTGCAATCTTCAGGATTGCAGTTTGCAATCGAAATATATAGATTCCCCGTTTCCAGTCTTTTCTACTCCAACAGTGGTTTCTACGTTATTGACAAATGTGTGATTACATTTTTCACCTGTAATATATATATATATATATATATATATATATATATATATATAAAATATATATATATATATATATAAATATATATATATGTTTGTGTCATTATGGAAATAAACTCGTATTGGGATTCGAACCATATATATATATATATATATATATATATATATATATATATGTGTGTGTGTGTGTGTATGGTGTGTGTGTGCAAGTATTTTTATATATTGCTTATTATTATTTATTTATTCTAATTTATTTAATCTTATTTTATTCTATTTTTTCAATTCTGCTCTTCCCCCCCCCCCAGCCTACCTTCTCCCACCACCATCACCACCCACGTACCCTTCCCTAGCGCCGACCCTCCGTCCTTCCATCTATCTATCTTGGCTCGTCATGCCTCGTCACGGAAACTTCGCCCCTTGATGCAGATGGAGTCCTCTCCTCTCCTCTCCTCTCCTCTCTTCTCCTCTCTCCCCGGCCCTCCCTTTGACGCAACCCACCCACCCTCTCCTTCACCTCCCCTCGCTCATCCCTCCATCCAGTGACGACCCACGAATCCTCCCTCCTTTATCCCTCCATGGAGTGTTTACTTTGCCCTCCATCCCTCCATCCCATCCGCGAGACCCGGGGCCAGCCTTCCCAGGTGGAGCCATGACTGCTTCGTCTTTAAAGGCTCTCCCCTCTCCCTCTCACCCCTCTCCCTCTCCCTCTTACCCTCCCTTACCTTCCCCCTCTCCCTCACCCTCTCACCCTTCCTTACCTTCGCCCTCTCCCACACCTTCCCCCCAGTCCTTCACCTCCCCCCTCTCCTCACCTTCCTCCTTTCTCTCGCCTTCCCCCTCTCCAACACCTTCCCCCCAGTCCCTCACCTACCCCCTCTCCAACACCTTCCCCTTCTCCCTCACCTTCCCCCTCTACCACATCCCCTTCACCTCCCCCTCCCTCACTCTCCCTCTCCCGTCTATCCCCCTCTCCCTCTCCCGAACTATGCCTTCCATCCTCTCTTGTCTGGAGGCTCTCCCTACCTTCCCCCCCTCTCTCTCTCTCTCTCTCTCTCTCTCTCTCTCTCCCTCTCTCCCTCTCTCCTTTGCCTTCGTTCCTTTGATCCCTCAGCTGCCACGGCTCCCGACCTTGACATATTGTGTTCTGGCTAATGCCCAACGATTTGATTTAGGATTTTTTATATTTGTGGGTGAATCTGGGCCGTTAGGGTGGTGGTAAAAGAGAGATTTAAGGCAAGTAGCAGAGTGAGGAATGGATTTTTCTTCTTTTTATTTCTTCTTCTTTATCATCTTAGTGTTCCATTCTTCTTCTTCTTCTTCATCTTCTTCACATTATTCTTCTTTTTCTTCTTCTTTTTTCTTCTTCTTGTCGTCGTCTCAGGTCATGGAAGAATGTTTAGTGGTTCCGGTTTCACTAAAAAAAAAATATATATTTATTGACTGTATCTA
>NC_134802.1:43508043-43548043 GCF_046742065.1 Oratosquilla oratoria | reverse complement strand
TCTCTCTCTCTCTCTCTCTCTCTCTCTCTCTCTCTCTCTCTCTCTCTCTCTCTCTCTCTCTCTCTCTCTCTCTCTCTCTCTCTCTTACCGTAAATTCAAAGTTAAAAGTCGAGAGCAGTAGGCTAATATTGGAGAGAAGGTATCAGGTTGACGTGGAGTTGAACTTTTGAACTTTTGCGGTATCGATGCTGAAAAGAAAATTAATAATAATTGGTGTAGAGGTAACTGTCTTTTGTGATTGCCCATATATATGTATATATATATATATATATATATATATATATATATATATATATATATATATATATATATATATATATATGTGTGTGTGTGTGTGTGTAATTTTTTTTCATACTGTTCCACAATTCCTACTAACGCCTCACTGGGAGGAAGGTTGTTACGTTTTCTTCGGCTGAATAAAATCGTCTTGTTAAGCCTTAAAAGTATACCAGAAAAGTCACATTCTTCCGTGGATACGTCCAAGTCAACAATCACTGAACGAAGAGCGTTATCCAAAGGTGAATAAGATTTCATAACCATGAGTGTATATCTATAAATACATACATACATATATATATATATATATATATATATATATATATATATATATATATATATACGTGTGTGTGTGCTTACATACACATATATATAAAACACACATATATATATTGCTTAATTGTTAAGAGAAAAAAGTCCCGATTTCTCATATTTACATTGCCAATACATTAAGGCTTGACAAGCCTGGGAACTTCCCTCAGCTGAATAAAGTTACGTGGTGATAGACAGAATGAATAAAATTATATTAGTCAATCTGCTCAGGATATAAAAATCTGGAATTGTTTGTAGGAATATCGTATGTAGGAGATTTATCATTATTTTTAATGTATTCATAAAAGTGTATGTGTGAAAGCTTTCATATATTAGAAATATACTATTATTTCTTTATTAATTTTTTTATTTATTAATTTATTTCCTTTTTTGTTTATTTACATATTTAACTATTTATCTATCTGTATCTAAATATTCACTTACGTGTTTATTTATTCATTTATTGATTATTTATTTTTCTTCCTTTTTCTTGACGTTTCTGACAACAGAAAATGTATCACCGTGAGTGTCGAAGAGAAAACGGGAATATTTATTTACTTAACTCGTGCAATAATCAACTCAAACAAACATTAATTAAAAGAAATGTTCTTTATCCTATTACATAGGTGAGCATCTAGGACAAAAAGAATATATATGTGATGCTCAGGAACTTATGAGGGAAGAAATTGTGAGGGTTTGTGAGTAATTTTCCCTCGGTCTCCACGATTACTCATTACTCATTACACGCGGGCAATATAGAGAGCGTTCTCTCTCTCTCTCTCTCTCTCTCTCTCTCTCTCTCTCTCTCTCTCTCTCTCTCTCTCTCTCTCTCTCTCTCTCTCTCTCTCTCACTTTCTCATTCATTATCTTTGTGTGCGAACATCTAAAAGTATTATTTCAACGAACGTCAAATGACCTAACCTAATGTAAAAAATCAATGAATAAAAATTCCTCAATCGTCATCTATACTTGCCCCCTCCGGATATTCCAACGTTTATAATCTTGTTGACGTTACTTAGGGTTGGCAAGGTTTCTTCTCGGAAATGAAGCGATAGCATGTATAGTATACAGATGTATTAGTTATCTTCATCAGTAATAACACAGTGTCTTTTATGTTACATCAAAACATCCAACCAACAAAGGTGATTTTTTTTTTATTCTCTGCTATGAAGAATTTTCTTGATATATTCAGATTTGTATTTATTTCATCGCTTAGTTCACTTACCAATCTTTATTTTGAACACAGTGAACAATTCATTTGTATGCATTTAATGCATTATACATGTAATACTGTTTAATTTTACATTAAATTTACTGTAGGGGTAATATTTGCCATGCATCTTTACACAGTGAACAAATTGGTTTGTAATTATGCATTACAACTGAATTATCTCAATAGCGAGTCCAACCACCGCGGGGGTCAATGACCTCGTTTAGGTCACTGCTTCGTTTGGACCAGCTTCCAAGGCAAGAAGGTCATTACCTGTCCGAGCCGGGTCTGACGAGGCGACTCAGCTGTAACAGTTATAATTTCGGCCAATAGTACCATTCTCACGTGGAATGGAATCGGTTGGCAAATGAACGTCCAAGATTGCCGAGAGTGTTGTATGGGCGTTCTTCATGTAACTGGGGAGTGTTTTGGTACTCCTAGCCGAAAGAGATTAACTCTGACCTCAGTTTCCTGTGATCCGTTTAGGATGGCCGGTGTCACATTATGCGGCGGGGCCGGATGCGGCTAGATGATGGTCATATTCAATTAATAGTATCAACTGATGATGTCCAGAACTCTATATAATGACCACCATCTCCTCCCTGGTTTAAAGTACTATCATAACTTTTCAAGTCGAATGACTCCTAAGGGGGACAGTGTGACACCGATCTTAGGTCGCACTGGGGCGTGGCCTCGGGTACATCGTCCAAGGTCTGTAGCACTTGGCTGTAGGAGAGGAAGCCTGTGTCCTCTTTCAAGGTGTCGAAGTCCTCCTTGGCCTCTTATGGTTCTGGGTAATGTCGATGTGGCTGCTTTGAGTAGCGGTTACACGGCTGGATAAGGAAGGCCCCGTCTCCGAGGACATCCCAGTAGCTGGCATTGTGACCGAAGACCTATGGATAGAGTTCGTCTCTACTTCGGGAACTACACTACAAGTGCAACAACACCGCGTAGTCTTCGAGGAGCACCTCGTACTCAAATTCCCTCCCTCCTCGTCAGTGTGACCCTCAAACGCCCTGGCCCATCGAAGTTCTCCCTCCTCCATGTTTCCCCTACACGAGGCACCTCAACCTCCACCAGATGTCGTCCTTGTCCGGCACATTCCCACACACCCGCTCCCGACTGCAGAGACCCATGGGCCCAGCGCCCCTTGTTCTCACTGTCTTAGGATCTGAAATCCTTTCCCTTCATCCATCTTGATATTCGAGACCCGGCGTTGATCGAAATCTGCTTTATACCCATGAATCTCCTTAGCTGCCACATGCGAATGCAAATGTTATTCGTTCCAGGCCACACCCCTATCCTGCACGCGCGCGCACGCACACACGCACACACACACACACACACACACACACACACACACACACACACACACACACACACACACACACACACACACACACACACACACACAGAGTGCGCGGGAAAAAAAACTCCGCCATTATTCTGATTTCTTCAATCGCGAGAGTCGTTGGTTCTTGGTCTGCTGGGATCCAGTTCCGTTGCTCTCTCTCTCTCTCTCTTCCTCTCTCTCTCTTCCTCTCTCTCTCTCTTTCTCTCTCTCTCTCTATCTATCTATCTCTCTCTCCTCCCCCTCTGTATTCCTCATTTTTCTTCTCTACTCTTCGTTATTTTTGTCTTTTCTCCTCTTTTCTCTTTTCCTCTCTGTCCGTTTTTGTTCCCTCTTCTTTCTCTTTTCTCTTTGCGCTTCTTTTCCTCTTTTTCTTTCTCCTTTCTATCTCTTTCTACTCTGTATTCTTTTTCTCTTCCGTCCCTCTTTCCATTATTTTTCCGGTTTTTCTTCCTGTCTCACTTCCTTCACATTATTCTTTCTTTATTTGTTCTTTCTCTGATTCCTTTCTCTTCTTTTTCTCTTTTCTTCCCTTCCCTTTTCATTTCGCTCGCTCTTTCCTCGCTCTCTCTTCTTCCTCTCTCCCTTCGACCCTCTCTTCTCTTCTTCCTCTCTTTCCTTCATTTCTCTCCCTCTCTTTCATTTCTCTCGCTCCTTCCTCTCTCCCCTCGACCCTCTCTTCTTTCTCTCTTTCCTTCATTTCTCTCCCTTCTCTCCTTCACCTCTCTCGGTCCTTCCACTTCCCTTGACCTTCTCTTCTCTTCTTCCTCTCTTTCCTTCATTTCTCTCCCTCCTCTCCTTCATTTCTCTCGCTTCTTCCTCACTCTTCCCACTTTTTCCTTCATCTCTCCTATATCTTCTCTTTCCTATCTCCTCTCTCCCGTCCCTCTCTCCATCTTCTCTCCATCCTCTCTCCTTCATGTTTCTTCCCCCCTCCTCTTTCTCTTTTCTTCCCTTTCTCTTCCGCTTCCGTCCCTCCCTGCCTCCTCTCTCCTTCTTGCCTCTTCTTCCTCCTCTTTCCCCATTCCTCCCTCTCTCTCTCGTCCCTCCCTGCCTCTCCTCCCTCCCCTCCCTCGCCTCCCTCCCTTCCTCACTTCTCCCCTCCCTGCCTCCCTCCCTCCTTCCCTCTTTCACTTCTCCCCTCCCTGCCTCCCTCCCTCCCTCCCTTCCCTGCCTCCCTCACTCACTCACTCCCTCTCTCCCTCTCTGCCTCCCTCCCCTCCCTCTCTCCCTTCTCCCCTCCCTCCCTCCTCCCCTCGCTTTCTAAGAAACAGCTATTGTGTTAGAAGTTGAACCTAGTCATTTGTACGACTGTAAGAAGAGAAGTAGTTAAGCGCGCCCACCTGTTGCTGTAATTATGCACTGCCATTTCATAATTCGACATTTTTTTTTTTCACCCGTCGTAAGAAAACCGTATCTTACCAAATGTTTCTTTACTAAATCTTGTCGTTATTGGACGTTTGCTGCCGAATTTTAAGGCATTTGTCTCACCAACTATACACGCTCGCTTCTGGTATTTTAATCCAATTTATTATCTTAGGCCTGGCTTACAGGGCTTAAAAGAAATATAATTTGGGGATTAAGGATGATAATAGGAATGTTCAATTAGAAATTAAAAATAGATTCGAAGCTCTAAAAACTAACGAGGAAACCGTGGAAAATATGAATTTGAATTTCGTGAATTTTAGGGAATCAACAGAGAAAGTAGGAAGTACAAAAAGTATTAGAGAAAACAAATACTCCAAAGCTACAAAAAAAAAAAATAATAATAATAATAAAATAAATGGCTACAAGTTTCCTGCACAGGCTCACAGTTTAACATGTAGCTTTCCCAACCATCTAGTTATTTGTTAGAACAATCAATGCAAGACCAATATCATTGAGGTGTGTATTGGTCTTAGCTAGATAGGACGGCGTGGGATTGTACCCAAGGATACAACTTATTCTTTTAATTCTTCTTCTTTTTGTCCTCCTCCTTGTTTTTGACCTTCTCCTCCTTCTTGTTCTTCTTCTTGTCCTCCTTGTTGTTGTTCTTCTTCTTCTTGTCCTCCTCCTCCTCCTTCTCCTTCTCCTCCTCCTCCTTGTTCTTGTTCTTGTCCTCCTCCTCCTTATTGTTGTTCTTCTTGTCCTTCTCCTCCTCCTCCTCCTCCCCCCTCCTCCTCCCCCTCCTCCTCCCAGCAGCGTACTTGCCCTCTCTATTTGCGCTTCCTCCAGGTTCTTGTCTTCTCTCCCTCTTACCTCTTCCCTCCTTTTGACCCTCCTCGTCCTGTTTGCTCCCAACTAAAACTCTTTTGTTTTCCTTGAAGGCCTCTGGATCTTTTCTTGTAGCCTCTCATGGAACTCGCTCTTTCTAACTCTTTGTATCAACCTCTTCGCTCTCTCTCTCTCCTCTCTCTCTCTCTCTCTCTCTCTCTCTCTCTCTCTCTCTCTCTCTCTCTCTCTCTCTCTCTCTCTCTCGACGCCATCTTCGTGTTTCGGCTACAACTCTTTCTTTGCTTGTTTCCCGTCCAGCCTCCAGGTACCATTTATTTTTCCCCCTTTTCGCCCTCCAATTTTCTTGTTGAAGACACTTTTTCCACGGCACTTTTCGAGGCTCTGTTTTTGAGGTCCTCCTCCTCTTCCTCCTCCTCTTCCTCCTCCTCTTCCTCCTCCTCCTCCTCCTCCTCCTCCTCCTCCTCCTCCTCCTCCTCCTCCTCCTCCTCCTCTTCTGTGATCTTTCCTCGGCCTCTAGGAGTCCTCTGAGTCTTTGTCCGCACTTTGCGCTGCCGCCTGCCGCCCTGCCTCCCTTTCATGATCTCTCACTTTCATCATCATCATTATCATCACAACTACGCCCCTCCTGCTCTTTTGGACCCGAGCTTACAGTTTTCAGACCTTGTTATTTTCTTCTTCCTTTTCTTCTTCTACCTCTTCCTCTTTCTCTTCTTCTTCCTCATTTTCTTCCTTTTCTTCTCGTTCTTCTGCTTTGCTTTTTTGGACTTGAGCATACAGTTTTCAGACCTTGTTATTTTCTTCTTCATCTTCTTCTTCCTCTTCCTCCTCCTCTTCTTCCTCTTCTTCTTCCTCTTCCTCTTCTTCCTCATTTTCTTCCTTTTCCTCTTGTTCTCTGCTCTTTTGGACCTAAGTTGACATTTTTCAGACCTTGTTATTTTCTTCTTCCTCTTCTTCCTCTTCCTCCTCCTCTTCCTCCTCTTCTTCTTCCTCTTCTTGTTTTTCCTCCTCTTGTTCTTCCTTCTCTTGTTCTTCCTCTTCCTCTTCTTCCTCATTTTCTTCCTTTTCCTCTTGTTCTTCTCAGTTCTTTTGGGCCTGAGTGTACATTTTTCAGACCTTGTTATTTTCTTCCTCCTCATCTTCTTCTTCCTGTTTCTGTCCTACTTCTTCTTCGTTTTCTTCCTTTTCCTCTTGTTCTTTTTCTTCTAATTTAGCTTTTTGAAACTTGCACCTGCTCTTACATCTTTCGGACCTTATTTCTTCTTCTTTTTCCTTTTTTTTCTTATTCCTTGTCATGTTTTTCTTTTTATTCCTCTTTCTCCTCTTTTTCCTCTTCTTCCTCTTTTCTTCCTTTTTTTTCTAATTTGGCTTTTGGAAACTTGCACCTGGTCTTATATCTTTCGGACTATTTTTTTTTTCTTTTCTTCTTCATCCTCTTCTTGTTCTCCTTCTTCATCTTTTTCGTCTTCTTCATCTTCTTCCTCTTTCTCTTAATCCTCCTCTTTTTCCTCTTCTTCATCTTTTCTTCTTCCTCCTCTTCTTGATCTGAGCAATCCAACATCACTGCGTCCTCCCTTCTGTATACTTTTTCATGCAATTGCCCCCATCTGCCCATTCCTTTATTTTGTGATTCTTTTGACCATTACTTACATTCTGCTGTTGGGACCGCTGTCTCCCTCGGCCTCCCTTGCCTCCCCCCCCCTCCCCGGTCCTCAGATCCAGGTGCGCAGAAGATACCTTTGGGCCTTCTCCCCAAATTCGTCTTTTCTCGACAGTTGTAACAAAATAGTTGTCTTGCTGTTCGTGGCACTTTGAACTAATTGTATGTTTTGTGTATATATATATGGTCGTGTAAGGCTAATCTTTCGCCTCGTGTGTGTGTGTGTGTGTGTGTGTGTGTGTGTGTGTGTGTCAGTGGATGTATATACATTGTTATCTTGTATATGTGCATGTTTGTTTTCGTGTACATCACTGACTTCTCTACGGCCCTTCGTAAGAGCACATTAATAGAGGAGACTGCAAGAGACCATAAGGCCTACGCTAGGTACTTCCATGTCCTTTACCACCTGTCGTCCTTGACCATAGAATTATCTTCTCTTAGAGCAAACAATAGTTTCAGCGCTGACTACATGGTTACTAAGTCTGTTCCATTCGTCAACAACTCTTTTAGTAAACCAGTTCTTGCCTATTTCCTTCTTAAACCTGAATGGTTCCACCTGCCCCAGATTTCTCTTCATGCAGGAAGTTTGTCTTGGCCACGCATTTGAATCACTGGTTGTAAATTTACGAACCGAAGCCTTCTTAGCCGCCAAACCTTTACCAGTGTATACGTATATCCTTCCTTCCGATATATACGTATGTCTTGTTTTATTGTTCGTAGCCAGTTTCAATCTGTCTTCGTATGTCTTGTCTTGAAGTGTGTGTGTATAATGATCTGTTTTTCGTAGCCTGGCCTAGTCGGGTGTTCTGTGGGAGGGGGAGAAGGCTACTGTATCATAATTCACCTCTTTTTTTTTCACTAAAGGCGGCTCCTCCTTGACCTTCACCTATAACCTTCAGCGGGTTTTGCGTTGCTTCCATCCCGCTCGTGTCTTCTCCTCTTCTTCCTCGGGTAGCCCCGTCTCTCTCTCTCTCTCTCTCTCTCTCTCTCTCTCTCTCTCTCTCTCTCTCTCTCTCTCTCTCTCTCTCTCTCTCTCTTTGCAAGATTTAAACGTTGTGTGATGTTTCGTTTTGTGTGATATCAAGGTTAATGTGACAAAGATTGCTGTGTAACTGTACACGTGTAGCTTGTTTGTTGGTGGTTGTTCGTTTGTCGTTTTGTTCGTTTGCATGTTTGTTTAGCGCCCGCGCTCATGTGCATGATACACACAACTGCTGCCATGCAGTCCTTTCCCCCCTCTCTCTCTCTTTCTCTCTCTCACTCACTCACTCTCCCCGTTATATACATACATACATATTTTTTTTTTTTTTTTTTTTTGAACGCCAGTAAAATGCCATCACTTCGCCCCCAAAAATTTCTTTAACTTCACCTTGTTGAACACTTAATCTCCTTTGGTTAACAGTGCGAAGGAGTTTAAAAAGATGTTCTGAAAGCTCAGAATGGTGGTGACTAGACATTGTGATGGAAAGTAAAAAACAGGGATGCGATCCCGGGCTCGTAAAAAAAATAATAAATGAAATTGAAAATAAATAGCATATTTCTAATATATGAAAGCTTTTACACACTTTTATGAATACATTAAAAGACAATGATAGATCTCCTACATACGCTATTCTTACAAACAAATTTCAGGTGTTCATATCCTAAGCAGATTGTTTAATATAATTTTATTCATTCTGGCTATCACCACACAACTTTATTCAGCTGAGGGAAGCTCCCAGGCTTGTTAAAGCCTTATTATATTGTTATTGTAGATGTGAGAAATCGGGACATTTTTCTCATACCAATTAAGCAATATGCAATGACCATACGGAAGCGAAAACTTTCATAATGCGATGTACTTGGCAGAGGTTCATTTTGTGGGTAAGTCTTTCATATTAGGGCTCTGGTTTTCAAGGGAATGAGAGCGAGATTTTCCAGGGATTTATTTAACCCTCAAGCCGCCGACGGGTGCAGCCACTGTGTCTTCTCCGTGGGTCAGGCTCCAGTAGGCACTTCACCACAGACATCAGAGGCGATTCTTCAACTTTCTTCCAGTGGGGCTGTTTATTGAGGTCCTTGTTCTTAGCGACCCAGTGCATGTAATCCTTGTCCTCGTGCCCTGCCTTCGTCCATGGGCATCGAGTCGTGAGCATAAGGAAGAGGATGACTCCACAGGCCCAGAGATCGACTGGAGGGCCTCTGTAGCTCAGATTCTTGAAGATTTTTGGCGCCATGAAGACCGCCGTACCAATGCGACCGACCAGGTCGACTTCGCGTCCGTTCTGGACGTAGACGCAGGAGAACCCGAAGTCAGAGATCTTAATGACTTTGTCCTCAGTCAGGAGGATGTTTCCAGGTTTGAGATCTCTGTGAGCAACGCCCCGCGAGTGCATGTAATCCACTCCATCCATGAGTTGCTCAAAATAGTCGAGGGTTTCCTCTTTGGTCAAATGAGAGATGTGGTCTTCGAGCGTACCACGGCTGCCGTACTCCAAGTACATTCGCAGCTTCTGACCTGTTTCTTGCCAGTGGAGGAGCCCGATGATATTCTCGTGGGTCACTTGGCTGTGAAGCATGGCTTCTTCCTTGTGAAGCCCATGCCTACGTGACCTCACTTTTTTAACAGCCACCAGGTCATTGGTGTTGATGTTCTTCAACAACCTGACCTTTCCGTACCCACCGTTGCCAAGGGTCTTGACGCGTTTCCATTCTTTCCTTGATCCGTGAGCTTTGGCTTTTCTCTCGTTCTGTTCCAAAAGCTCAGGATAAGGAATCGAAGTCTCGGAGTTGACTGGAGTCTTTCCGAGGTTTCTCCTTCTTCTCAGGGGCCATTCTGACCGTTTTGGTTCCTCAGTGCCAACTCTGGAGTTTTCCCGAACTCTTCTTGCTTCTTCGGTTTAGTATTTCACTTCGTTGTCGTTGTTCGACGCCTTCAGGCGGAAACAGCAGATAAAAAATCGCAGGAACATCTTCGGTAATCTTTTGCACAAAATCCGAAGATTCATGGGCCCGAACCTTTTGGCCCATATCTGTTAAGACGTCGTCAGAGATTAGCCAGGAAGTGCTTCTTGTACTTGGAGCTAATAAAGGAATACACCCGTCAGCTCATGTAATCACACGTAACTGCTCTTTTCCCCTTTCTCTTAATATATATGTGTATGTGTGTTTTATATATGTATATATATATATATATATGTGTGTGTGTGTGTGTGTGTGTATATATATATATATATACACACACACACACACACACACACACACACACACACACACACACACACACACACACACACATTTTGTTCTTACAACTTGACATTCAACAAGTACACTAGTTCCGTAGTCTTTAAGTTATTTTTATTGATTTTATTTTATTTATTTGTTTATTAATTTCTGTTTAGTATTTTTTCTTTATACTCTTTTTAGGAGTAATTCTTTCCTGTAATTATGGGCTATAATGTCTGATTGGTTGTTAATTTGAGTTAGCCTTTGACAAGTTTTAAAGATATAATGAACAGAACGAAGAATTCTTGCCTCAGTAGAATATTGACGTTGTGTACAACACATGCCTTTGCTTACGGTGGAATCCATATATCGTTGACCTTTTTTCTGTACGCCGCAATACATTATTCAGAGTTTAATGTTTATTCAAGTAAGATTCATCTTAGGGGTGTTTTTCCTCCATTTGACACTCGCAACTTCGACTCTCTGAGCGTCGCGGCAGTTCGGCTGGAGAAGGGCGAGCGGGAGAGGAACTCCGCGTCTCCTTCGTGGTGCCATTATCTCGCGCGGCACATCAGGAAGGAACTTGTGCCGCGTTGACTCAGCCCTCGGGAGCGGCGCGCGTCTCGGCGCTCCTTGGCAACACAATAGAATTGTTTGTTTATTTGTTTGCTTGTTTGTACGTGTGCTTGTGTGTGTGTGTACACGTAAATTGATTTAAAAGGTCGAAGGTGTTACGATACAATAGAATTGTTTATGTGTGTGTGTGTGTACACGTAGAATTATTTAAAACGTCGAAGGTATTATGATACAATAGCATTGTGTGTGTGTGTGTGTGCGTGTGTGTGTGTGTGTGTACACGTAAAATTATTTAAAACGTGGAAGGTGTTATGACATAATAGAATTTTTTTATTTATTTGTTTATGTGTGTGTGTGAGCGTGTGTACACGTATTTAAAACGTCGAAAGTGTTATGACACTTGCTTCTTTCACGACGTATTTAAAGTGATACTTTCCTCCTCCTCTTCCTTTCCTTCCTCCTCTCCCTTCCTCTTCTCTTCTTCCTCCTCTTCCTTCCCCTCTTCCTCCCCATTCTCCTTCTCTTCTTCTTCTTCCTCTTCCTTGTCTTCCTCTTTCTCATTCTTCTTTCTCCTCCCTTTCCTCATTTTATTCTATTTCATCTCTTCCTCTTCCTCTTCCTGTTCTTCCCACCTCTCCTCTTAGTCTTCTTTTCCCTCTTCCTTTTCCTCTTCCTCTACCTCTTCCTCTTCTCTTACTTATTACTACTCTTTTTCCCATCTCTATCTTTTCCCCTCTTCCCCATTCTTCTTTTCATCATCTATTCTCCTCCTCCTTTATCCACCTCATCCGTGCCTGAAGGTAAGGCTATTGTATTCAGCCACAAGGTTGTATGAGCGATGAGGCAGAACGGGCTTGTTTATGCAGTGGCTGGCAGTGGCCGGCTGTTGCCGCGTCGCGTCATCCCACCTTCCATTCAAACGATTTAACGGTCAACCGAAAACGGGTAACGGTCAACTGAAACTCTACAACGGTCAACCGAGGCATGACGTCAATCACTCCCTCTGGTGAGAATATCATCTACCGTTTGGGGTTTAGGCTATGAGGTCCTGCTTGGGGAAGGCGCTAACGGTCAAAATAAGACTTTCTGTGTTGTTGATTAAGTTATCTTTGCCACGGGCTCTGTCCACACCGCATGAGCAGCTCTCTCCCAGTAGAGGAAGAGGAGGAGGACGAGGACGAGGAGGAGGAGGACAAGTAAGGAAGCCATCGCAGGTGTTTGATCTGTCCCTTGACTCTTGTCTGATGCCGTGGTTTCAGGACCTGGTGTCCTGAAAAGTTACACGACTTCTCTTACTCCTCCACCTCCTCTTCCTCCTCTTCCTCCTCTTCCTCCTCTTTATCCTCTTTCTCCAGCTCCTCTTCATTCTCTTCATCCTCTTCTTTCAGCTCTGCCTCCTCTGGCTCCTCCTCCTCTTATATTTGTTTGTCTTCTTCCTTCTCCTCTTCCTGTTTCTCCACTTCCTCCTCCAACTCTTCTTCTTCTTTCACCAACTCTTTCACATCTTCCTCCGCATTGTCTTCTTACTCGTTTTCCTCCTATTCTCTCACTTTCTTCTCTTCCTCCTCCTGATCTTCCTCCTCCTCCTCCTCTTCTACTTTCTACCCCTTCTCTTCCTACTCCTACTCTTCGTTTTCCTTTACCGACACCTATTCCTTCATCTCTTCGTCCTTCTCCTCTCCGTCTTCCTCCTTCCTCCTGTTTCTTCTCTATCTTAGAAACGACGTTAATGATAATAATGACAGTTTTATACGATGAGAATATGATTATAAATATGATAATGTCAATAATTATAATAGTGTTAAAGATGATAGTAATAAAAAAATGATATTAATTAAATCGGTTGTAATAGTAATAACAACAACGTTGATAGTAATAATATTGAGACATTGTGACAAGTTGAAGTGGGCGGGAAGAGGAAAGACTGGAGTCTTATTCCGAGTTCTATTCTTGACTAGTTTCGCTACAAGCTTTTTCAAAAGAAGCTTGTAGCTACTCAAGAATAAAACTCGGAATAAGAATCCAGTCTTGACTCTTCCCACCCACTTCATAGTAAAAATGATAACAGAAGCAGAAATAATAAGCACGATGACGGTAACCACACACGGATGATTTTGGAAACCTGATTTGATTCAGCCATACCTAGAAAAGAAAAAAGGGAATTGTCTAAACCTTCCGTCTGTCAAACCATTACTCTCACTTCATTGCTGTCTACAGTTTTTTAATTAATTTTAAATTGTCGTCTTCGTCGTCGTCGTCGTCGTTTCCCGCTCTAGCCACTTGGAGGCCAGACCCATGACCTTGCAATCCACGGCGTCCCAGCGATCTACCTTCCCCACTGCTGAAGGCGTCTTTATGTCTTCTTTCGAAGTCGAGTTCGATAGAGGACTTTGGAGTTTCTGAAGGCCGTCTGGGACAAGACGGTGTTTTCCGAGCTGTCTTGTTGCTCGCCGCTTGCTTGCTTCAGCTTGTACTGATACAAAAGCTATAGCCACATTGGTTTTCATGAACGCAGAGAGAAAGAGAGAGGAGGGGGGGTGACGTCACTCGTCGTTGCGGGACATAGCCAGATGCCTTCCGATTGGTCGTTCTTGGTTTTCTTTGAATCCTCGTCTTTTAGTAAATGATTACTTTGCGTCTCTGAGTATACACGCGCGTGCACATACCTTTTCAAGCTACGCAAGACTTTATCGTGATGGTATTTTTCCTTCTTCTTCTTCTTCTTCTTCTTCTTCTTCTTCTTCTTCTTCTTTTTCCTCCTCCAGTTTCCTTTAATAATTCGCTTTTCTCTCTTCGAAGGTATGTATATTTTTCTACGTTATAAAGTGTCTCTATTACTCGTGTTTGGACATCTTGTACGTAAGGCAGCTTGGTCATCCGCTAGTCCACTGCGCGACAGTACAATAAATTAGGGGACAGGTGAAAGGGTCGTTAAAAGTGTTTTAATTGTATATGAAGTGCCCATTTCTATTTGACTGGGCCACGACCTTATAAGGGAGTAAGGTAAGGTGATTCACCATGGTCTTGGATCATGTGTCGGACTCGTGATCGAGAGCTATTTCCCCTCCCAGAAGAGAGCTCATAGCTCATATATGACCGATCTATGGGTAATGCAATGACCTTTACACGCACACACGCACCCAACTCCCCGCTCACGAGAGTTGGAGTAACGACTCGCAGCGCAGCGATGCTGAAATTCTTTCAGCCCTGGGCGGGATTCGAACCCTGGACGCCTTAATGGCAGCCAGGAAATCTACCACGAGCCGTGTGTGTGTGTGTGTGTGTGTGTGTGTGTGTGTGTGTGTGTGTGTGTGTGTGTGTGAGTGAGAGACAAAGCACTCAAAACAGTGAAAACTTCCAAATAAACCCGTCCTTGTCATCACGCCTCAAGTCAAGGGCCATCAGGTATCGCGATGGCCTATCATTCTGATGGACGTGTGTATGTATATGTGTGTGTGTGTGTGTGTGTGATTCACTACCACCATATTCTTTGGATCACGTGTTGGACTCGTGATCGACAGCTGTTTCCCTCACGGAAGAGAGCTCAGAGCTCGTATGACCGATCTATGGGTAATGTTGTGACCTTACACGCACACACACACACACACACAACTCCCCGCCCATGAGAGTTGGAGTAGCGACTCAAAGCGCACCGATATTGAAATTATTTCAGCCCTGGGCAAGATTCACACCCGGACCGCCATAGTGACAGTCGGGGACTCTACCAACGGCGCCACCGAGTGTGTGTGTGTGTGTGTGTGTGTGTGTGTGTGTGTGTGTGTGTGTGTATTTACCTAGTTGTATCTTACGGGAAGGGGAGCTATGCTCGTGAGGTCCCGTCTTTGTATCTCGCAGTGTCTCGTTTGCTCCTAGATTCGTGTGTAGTTTTTTCACACACTATTGTTTTATCCAGTTTGTTCCAGATGTCCACCACTCTGAGTAGAAAACTATTTGTGTTTGTGTGAGTATATGTATATAAAGTATCACAGTTCAAGGCTGGCTTCCTCAAGTAAATGCGTGGCATACATGTACCCATTGTAACATAGTCCGCATCTGTTTGTTTTCAGTTTGTTGTGTGTCTTCTCTCCCACAGAGGTCATTGTTTCGGTCTGTTTGCTTGTGCCGCGGTATTCACCAAGTAAACGACCTCTTCCTCCCAGAGATACATTACGTAAAGTTTCGTTCAGCTCTTCCGGTTCTTTTGTTTTCACTCTAATCGCGTTTTCTTCTCGGCCCTCACCTGAGCACTCCGGAACGCATTTCCTAATTGTATCGTACATTTACTCTTCGCATGTTTCCTCTTTCCGTTGAATTTCGTCTCGTTCGTCCATAGGATTTGGTCTTGTGTCCCTAACGAAAGGAAACGGTAGAGGTAGATGTTAACGCAAGGGCCTAAATCGCGAGGTATTGAAATCGCGAGGTTTTGAAATCGCGAGGCTTTGAAATCGCGAGTCACTGTAGCGCTGTCCGTTGTGTATAATTCCTTTCCCCTATTCCAGAGGATATTTTACCGCTTCATAAATCTCCCGTAACCTGAACTCCTACCCTCGGAAAACCGAGCAACGCGACCTCCCACGCGTTGTCAGATACAGAAACCATTAACACAACATTATGGGGCTGTGTTTGTGATAGCGCCAAAGGGTACCCCTGCTGTGCGACTTCCTACACGTTAACCTTACTGACCGAGGAGGAAGAGGAGGAGGAGGAGAAGGAGAAATCCGTTTCACGAACAGCGACTCTCCCCTCCCGCAGCGCTTTGATGCATCGAGACGCCTCGACCATTTATCCTGGAGGACTTTTTTGGCCCCTCGTGACGGAAGCAAACGTCTTCAGTGAAATAGTGTCGGCAGCTCGTTGTGGATGGTAATGTAGCAGCATAATTGGTGGGGCAGGCTTTCAGTGATGACGCGCGCGCACACACGCATACACATATACACATACACACACACACACACACACACATATAACACACAACACACACACACACACAATATATATATATATATATATATATATATATATATATTCAAGTAACGTAGGTGTCGTAACACACGAATAAAATAAAACTTAAACCCACTCTCGGAGAAAGATAAGCTGAGATACAGAGTAAAACCGTATATTTCGACCACTGACTGTGGTCCTCTTCAGCAGTTACAATTATAGGGTACATAGACAAGAGGTTATATACAGAGGAGGAAGGGGCATTGGGGGACTCAGTAAGCCTCAGGTCATTTGCCCCGAGTGAGGCCCCTTACTGAGTCCGCCAATGCCCCTTCCTCCTCTGTATATAACATCTTGTCTATGTACCCTATAATTGTAACTGCTGAAGGTCTGCCTAGCAAGAGTGGACGTGTTCATTGGACTCGGGTCAAACACGTTCTCTTCTTCGCCACAGACCTTGTTCCGGGCTTCAATGACCCTCTCGACGTTTCCGCATATGGTAATATAAAGGATTGACTGCGCGCGCGCTCGCGTGTGTACGTGTCTTTATGTGTGTGTGTGTATGTGTTTGTGTGTGTGTATGTATGTGTGTGTGTATGTGTGTGTGTGTGTGTGTAAAGATAATAAAAATAGTAATAATCGGTTTATTGAGGTAAGATCGATACAGTGATACACTGACAATATACAATTCCAGCTAATTTCAGGGCTAGACTAAATTGAGTTAATATACACTATGGACGGGATGTTGCTGTTCTCGTAGTCCGCGGCGCTCTTATGGGCTCAAGTTTGTTGTTGAGCCTGGTAGCGTGGCTTGGTGGGGAACGTCGGATGGGAGGAAGAGTCGCGCGCGTGTGTGTGTGTGTGTGTGTGTGTGTGTGTGTGTGCACCTGAAAGCATGACCTTCGTCTGCAGAGTCTTAACCCTTTCAAGGCGGCGATCGACCCTTATATATTTTCTTAACCCCAAAAATATGTCATTCTTTTGTAGGTGAGCCGGCAAAATTAAGCTTTAAATGGGTTTCGACCACCAGGAGACCTCTTCAAACTGTGGTCCTCTTATTTAAATTTCTAAAATCGTCTGTTCTCAGAATAAAACATGTAAATTGTTTCAGTGTTGAAGAAGTTAATGCTCTTTGCATATTCAGTCTTGTTTTGCCAAGGCAAGCTTCTGTGACGAAGATATCACCAATAAACTACATTTATTTACCACAATTTATTTCATAGTTTAGATTGTTTGCCACAATTTATTACATTCTTTAGGTAATTTCCTAAGTTTATTAACCATAATACAACCTAAATAGTTTTTTTCTTATACTAAGCATGGTGTATTTATTTTGTAACTGAATTAGTTTATGTAATACATTACTTTAGTAGACTACCCTGTCTATACGAGGGGAATAATTTGTGCATTTGTACATGGCCATGTATGTACAAGACTTGTTATATGTGTAGATTATTTGCATCGATAAAACGCGTGAGTAAACACCTTTAGCTTGTGGCGATTAATTTATTGTTAGTACATAGATCTCCTGCCCTTTTGCAAACGGAAACATTATCCATACTATCTGTTTATGTCATGGTATATTTATTCATCTAAAGTATAGAAGTCGAACGTGATGATGTAAGTTTACAAAGGATTACAAAGGAGGAGCATACCGACAAAGGACCTTTTGGTCCATAACTAGGTCGGATACGAAATAAATTATAATAAGAATAAATGAATAAATATAATAATATAAATGATAGTAAATGCATAGGTATAGTTTGAAAATAAACAAATAGTAAATGATAAATTGACATATAACTAATAATACATGTGAATCAAGCAAGTAATAGTAAACAGACAAATAATAACAAAACAAATAGATAATATAAAATAAATGTAAAATAGATGTCATCTACGTGGGTATCTCGACATTCTTGCCCCTCTTGCCTCGTTCTCATCTGGTCTCCTGGACCAGGGGCTAGGTCACCCTCATAGGTCAAGTTTGTGAAGCCAGGTCACTCTCATAGGTCAAGTTTGTCAATCCATCCAGGTGGTTGTTGCAGATGGTGGATGAAATATGTGAGGTGTCCACAAAGTTCATTTCTCTCTCTCTCTCTCTCTCTCTCTCTCTCTCTCTCTCTCTCTCCTATCTCTCTCCTATCCCCCCTCTCTCGTTCTCTCTCCTCTCTCCTCTCTCCCCCTCTCTCACATTCGTTCTCTCTCTCTCTCCTCTCTCCCCCTCTCTCACGTTCGTTCTCTCTCTTTCTCTCTCTCCTCTCTCCCCCTCTCTCACGTTCGTTCTCTCTCTCTCTCTCCTCTCTCCCCCTCTCACACGTTCGTTCTCTCTCTCTCTCTCTCTCTCTCTCTCTCTCTCTCTCTCTCTCTCTCTCTCTCTCTCTCTCTCTCTCCCCTAAAAATCTTCAACTTGTTGCCAAACTGGCGTGTGTCCTTTTTACCTTCTGTAGACCACTAAGGCGTCGAAAGTCGCATGTGACCTCGCTTAGTTTTATTGCTCAATATAGACAGACGGAATGACCCATCTGGGTCACATCTTTCAGCGCCCAAGCGACCCACATACCTCTGAAAAAAGGGACACGTACCAGATCGGCAACAAGTTTTGAAGTTGTTCGCAGAGGAATAGAAACAAAAAAACGGGAAGGAAATAGTGGAAGCACCCCCATATTTCATCGCACATATCAAGAGGGATTCATAAACTTGATCCTGGGAGCGAGTTGCCTATTGGTCCAGGGCCGGTGGGAGAACGCGCCGACCTCCAGCGAAATGACCTTGCCTTGCATGTAAACTGCATCGATTTGTACTTTCATTTCCTGAAGTAGTGCGCGGAGGTTAGGAACGTTGGCAAGGTATAAATGCTCCCATTTTTCCTTGTGTTTAGCTAATCACTTTCCCTTTTACTATATAAGTATATGTATATATATATATATATATATATATATATATATATATATATGCACGTGTACATATATACAAAATTATCACAAGAAAAAAAATTATAGTTTCTTGTATTATATTCTCTATATGAAACTGTAACAAGAAATATTTATTCTCTTCAATTTTCTTTTTTGTGGTAGTTTACCATATATTTTTACGATGTGAAAACTCTGCATCAAATAATGTGTAAAATTTAAGTGGTCCACCACTTCTTGACTGACAAAGATATTCCTCAACAATGTGGGGGTGTAATAATCTACGGTTATGTGCAGCCATGTTTCGTTGTCACTTTCATCTAGTCATTCCTTACCCTTCTCTCCCATTGACTACATATCCATTTGTCTTAAGACACCTCGTATTGGGAAAGTATTTTATTTGAGTGTTTCTTTTATGTTTATATCGTATCTAAACTATATTACTCCCGCGTCTGAGTTGAAAATCGCTCTGGGTGTCGATATTAAGTGGATCGGGGGAAGCCAGAACATTGTACTCCGTCGCTCTGGAAGAGGTGGGTCCATGTAGGCGGCACTCGTAAAGGAGAGATTTAAGGGGAGTAGCAGAAAGGAGGAAGTTGATAATGATCAGCAATCTGGTTGGAATGGGGATTAGTCCTCGGGTATAAGAGAAGGTGGAGTGGCTGTAGACCGAAGGCGTGTCACTAAAGGACCTAAGATATTGACTACGTTAATCTTATGGAGTCGAAACCCTATATAGAGGTGGTGGTGGTGGTGGTGGTGGTGGTGGTGGTGGTGGTGGTGGTGGTGGTGGTGGTGGTGGTGGTGGTGGTGGTGGTGGTGGTGGTGGTGGTGGTGGTGGTGGTGGTGGTGGTGGTGGTGGTGGTGGTGGTGGTGGTGGTGGTGGTGGTGGTGGTGGTGGTGGTGGTGGTTGGTGGTTGGGGACCTCAGGGGTGATGCCTGAAGAGAAACTAAAGGATGGAAAAGGAAGGAGAGAGGAAATTGAAGATTGGAGGAGGATGTGAAAGAGAGAAAGGGAGGGAGGGGGGAGGGGTGGTTATAGAGAATACATACGTTTCTAGAAGGAATATTTATCTAGGAATTTACAAAGGTTAGAAAAGATTCCTTACGTTTGTTGAAGTACTTCTTCGGTCGCTGCCACTGTAATTCGTTTTCTTCCCACTATTCGAAGTGTCCCTAGGTTATTGTATTTACCTTTTTTATTTATTTCTTATTTTTTATCATTTATTTGTTTTTATTTATTTGTTTTTATTCATTTATTCTATTCTATTTATTTGTTATCTTTCTATTTATCCCTTCTGTCGGAAAGATACTTACGAATTCAACTTCCTAATATCTTGAATTGATTCGACAGTAAAACATAAGTTAACGTGTTGCGTCTCGGCTAGCGTGCTACATTGGTAGTTGTCAGGGAATAAATGACGAAGTCTTGTATATCATCCGCAACATTAAGTTGTTGAGTTATTGTTACGATTCTCGGAAGACGATAAGTTCTGTTCATGAAGAACAAAAAACGTTGGGCACACATATATCGCGAGTTTAATGAACTGCAGAACACTGATGCGTGTGTTCTTTGTGGTTTATGAAGTGTGTTTAGGACCTCACAGACATGATGGAAAACGGACCATTTTTTTTTTTTTTTTTCATAGGATCAGATAACTGGGAGAATGATAAACACAGGTCGCATAACAATCGTTTACTAACACATTGAATATTTTACTTTTTTTTTAAGAATAATAATAAAGATGAAAAAAGACATGTACATTGCGGCGGTGGGCAAGATCAAATGACCTCGTTGGCCGTATTTTGGTGACTTCATTTGAATAGAAACGACCTAGGTTACAATCTTTTATTTTTCTAATCTCCAAATGTCAAATCAACTTTGCGTCATAGAGTGAGAAGCTGGATGATGATTTAACCCATTCAACTCCGATGACAAGATGTCTTGTCATTTGGTCAAATAAAACAAAAAATCATAATAAAACAACAAAATGTTTGATGATCAAACAGCACCAGAAAAATATGACGTCATCAGTCCTCCTCGAGGAGGACTGATGACGTAAAAAAATCATAATAAAACAACAAAATGTTTGATCAAACACCAGAAAAATATGACGTCATCAGTCCTCCTCGCTGATGACGTCATATTTTTCTGGTGCTGTTTGATCAAACATTTTGGTGTTTTATGATTTTTTGTTTTATTTGACCAAATGACAAGACATCTTGTCATCGGAGTTGAATGATTTAAGCGAAGTTAAACCTAGACGGATATTAGAGACATTGTAGAATTTTAGACTTAGAGAAAGCTAGAATTGTGTAACCGAAGTTGTTTTCCAGATTTTCAAATTCATAACATTTGATGTAATCATGATAGTGTGACCAGGGCTTTAGTTGAAGCTATTATTAAAGGTGCCGATTGGCCGTAATGATAATAATAATAATGATAATAATAGTAATTAATAATAATAATAATAATAATAATAATAATGATAATAATAAATAAATAAATAAAAAAAAGTTGGGGTTTCAAAAATCACCTTCAAGTTTTCGTAATTATTTGACTTTTATTACCTGGCACGTCTTAAGAAATTACCAGTTTCAGTTATTTGTGTTAAGTGCCTAGGAAGATTCTTGTTTTGTGTCTTGAGTTAAGGACGTGTTAAGAAGAAATTATTACTACATGGATGTAGGAGGTCCACGCTATTTTCAGGTATGCCTGTATCATGTAATATAGAATTCTGGCACTGTCTCAGTATAAATAAGTTGTTGGAATGTGGCTTTAGAGGAACATTTTAAGGAATGTGAAGCATTGTTATTGATAAAAGTATTATTATTATTATTATTATTATTATGAATTTGTTTATTTTTCTGTTATTCATTTATTTATTATTATTATTATTATTATTATTATTTTTTTTTTTTTTACTATTCTATCTCATAAATACGGCGGTGCCTCCATAGACAATCCATCCTTTTATTTTCGTTTTTCCCATGTCATTATATCCCTTGTCTTTATATCGTAACACGTTATATATGCCTCTTTCTTTGTATGGGATCTCCAATTGTGTTCAGCAGTCGTCGCGTCTTTTTGCTACATGAACGATCTTGAAGAAATTTTGTATATGTGGACCGAACCATCTTAGGCCTTCGATTCTGTTGATTTCAACGTCTTTATCACTTTGAAACATGAGACCTCTGCTATCTTACACATGTTCTTCTCAGGCTGCACGTACGCACACACACACACACACACACACACACACACACACACACACACACACACACACACACACACACACGACTCGAGGGCGCAGTTGGTAGAATTCCCGCCTGCCACTACGGCGCGGCGGTCCGGGTTCGAATCCCACCCAGGGCTGAAATAATTTCTGTATCACTGCGCTGCGGGTTGTTATTCCAACCCTCGTGGGCGGGGATTTGGGTATGTGTGTGTGCGTGTAAGGTGACAGCATTACCCATAGATCGGTCATATATGAACCCTGAGCTCTTTTCCGGGAGGGTAATAGCTGTCGATCACGAGTCCAACACGTGATCCAAGACCATGGTGAATCACACACATACACAGTCTCTCTTTCTCATCCAGCTTTGTCCTTTGCCACGACATTCTCATTTCCTGCACGTGCCTTCCGCTATGAAACATAAACCCAAATAATCCTTTCACTACAGAACTGGACTTATGTGTATTAATCTTGCCTGCCGTCAGGTGATTTAATTCACGTAAGGGTGTAGAGGAGGGTGAAGTGGAAGCGATGAAAGCAATCTCGGGGAAGCTTCCATGCTTCCACAGACCCTTTCTGCGATCTTCCACAACCCCGGCGTCCTCCACCGTAGTGTTTGCTTGCCCCCGGCCCCGATTCCAGACCCCGCCATCCCCGGCCCCCCTTCCAGCGTCTGCTCTTTGAACGCCGTCTCGATCCACGCGCAAGCCAAGAGTCTTGCTCTCTCTCTCTCTTTTTTTTTCTGTCTCTCTCCCTCCCTCCCTCCCTTCTCTCTCTCTCCCTCTCTCTCTATTTCTATCTCTACCTTCCTCCCTCTCTCTTTCTAGCTCTCTCTCCTTCTCCCTCCTTTTCTTTTATCTCTCTCTCTCCTTCCCCCCCTCTCTCTCTCTCTCTCTCTCTCTCTCTCTCTCTCTCTCTCTTCAGTTTCCTTTCACGCCTCTCTCTTTGCAGTGATCAGGACGTATTGTAATAACTACGAATATATGGGAAGCCAGGCTTTTGCAGACAGACCTAACACCTTCTTGAAGCAATATTACTTGTGCAGATGAGTGTATCGTGGAGGCACTTCCTTTGGAAAAGAAATCACAGTCTAGAGGGTAAACTGCTTAGGGTTGCCAACGGTTGACTTTCCTGTATACCAGAAGTCGTTCCAAAGAGTCTCGATGAATGCGAAAGAAGTCCATTGTGGTAAGGTAGCTAGAGACGCAGACTGGTCCATTGTCTCCTCGCTATTGCCCTTCCTTGTCGATCATCATCATAGCCTCCCCCATCTCCCCACCACCAACCCTCGGCCGGGGGGATGGGGGGGGGGAGGGAGCACGTTGGGTCTCAAAGACGCGCCACCTTTCACATGCCCTTGTGCCACCTGCCACTCTTCGTACCAGCTGGAAGGCGAGGGGCCGGGGGACGCTGTGAGACTTGGATACGTCTCGTATATCGCTTACCTTTCCTGTTACTGTTCTGACCCGCCACTCTCCTCCGTCACAATTACCCCCAAAATACCCGTGGTATCCTCGGTAACCCAGCCGGCTTCTCGTGGCTGCGTTTGCATAGTGAGAGGGAGTACCTGGGTCCGAGGTAGTCTCATGAGAGCAACTAGGCTAACCTTACTCGTCGCCATGTTTGCGGCTCCGGGGGTTCTGCTGTTGTTTGCTTGCCCGCAGTGGCGATGTTGACACACGGACGGCCAGGGAACAGAAACACATGGAAAGGTGGTGGTGGGCGACGAAAGCAACTTGGGCAAAAGTGTCAACACACACGAGAACCCTTCCTCCCTCTTCTTCCTCTTTCTCCTCGTCCTCTTCTTCCTCTTTCTCTTCCATCTCCTCTTCCTCCTCTTCCTCCTCTTTCTCTTCCACCTCCTCTTCCTCCTCTTCCTCCTCTTTCTCTTCCACCTCCTCTTCCTCCTCTTCCTATTTCTCCTCCTCTTCGTCTTTCTCCTCTTCTTCCTTGTTCTCTTCCACCTCCTCCTCATCTTCTTCATCTTTCTCGTCCTCCTCTTCTTCTTCCTCCTCTTCTTTTTCCTCCTCTTCCTCCTTTTTCTCTTCCACCTCCTCATCTTCTTCCTCTTTCTCTTCCACTTCCTCTTCTTCTTCCTCCTCCTCCTCTTCTTCCTCCTCCTCTTTCTCCTCCTCCGTCCCACTTTCTCACTAAATCCCTCCCAGTGTCCACGTGCAGTTTACCACCATACAACAATACATGTGTACACACTGCGTCTCCTATCCCCGTCCACGCGCACCGGTCTTCCTCCCAGCATCCCTTACCAGCTTCACTACACGCAGACCGAGTGTCCTCACCGCTGCACCATCATATTTGTTGAGGAATAGTAGTGTTCCTTGCCTTTGTTTTAGATCTCTCTCTATTTTACTGTCTCTCTGTCTCTCTCCCTCTCTATTTCTTTCTTTTACTCTGTCTCTCTCCTCTCTCTCCTTCTCTCTCCCTCCTCTCTCCTCTCTCTCTCTCTCCTCTCTCTCTCTATTTCTCTCTTTTTCTCTGTCTCTCTCCTCTCTCTCCTTCTCTCTCCCTCCTCTCTCTCCTCTCTCTCTCTCTCTCTCTCTCTCTCTCTCTCTCTCTCTCTCTCTCTCTCTGTCTTTCTCCCTCTATTTCTCTCTTTTACTCTGTCTCTCTCCTCTCTCTCTCTCTCCTTCCCTCTCCCTCCTCTCTCTCTCTCTCTCTCTCTCTCTCTCTCTCTCTCTCTCTCTCTCTGTCTTTCTCCCTCTATTTCTCTCTTTTACTCTGTCTCTCTCCTCTCTCTCTCTCTCTCTCTCTCTCTCTCTCTCTCTCTCTCTCTCTCTCTCTCTCCCTCTCTCTCCCTCTTCCTCCTCATCTCTCTCCCATGCACTGCCTCACCTTTTAATCAACCTCTCTCTTTACCATCCTACCATCATATAATCTTATTCTGTGTCACTTTAATACCAAACTCAGTGGATTTCTACCAAAGTGTTCTGGTGTACATACATTTGTGTGTAGTATGTGGGTGTGTGGGTGTATGGGGTTGCATGAGCAGACGAAATGAGAGGGCAGCTTGGCACAGTGCCAGCTTTGTGCCACATATGGCACAAGGGTCTCTGGGAGACGATCTCGCTTCCCCTCTGCGGACAATTACCTCCGCGGTCCTCGATGCTCCGCCTTGTCCTCCTAAATGTAGTGATTAGTTATTGATGGGTACAGAGTGGGGGGTGGGGGCGTAGATACAAGATTTCTCCCTTCCTTTCCCTTACCTTAATTTACCTTTCTTTGTTTTCCTTAACGCTCCCTTCGCTTACCTTAATTTCCCATGCTTTGTTGTCCCTTAGCTGGTTTTGTTCACCTTGCCTTTCCCTCTCTTCCCTTAATTTCCCATACTTTGTTTTCCCTTCCCCTTCCCTCCTCTTCCCCTCTTACCCTCAATCCCTCGACGCATGAGCCATCTCCTCTCCTTTCCTCTCATTTCCTGTCATCTCCTCCTCCTCCTCCTCCTCCTCCTCCCTTCCCCTCTCCTCTCTACCCATTTCCTAACCTGTTCTCCCCTAACTTTCTTCCCCCTCCTCCCTTCCTCTCCTCCTTCCCTCCTCCCTTCCTCCCTTCCTTCCCTCATCCCTTCCTCCCCTCCTTCCTTCATCTCTTCCTCCCTTCTTCCCCTCCTTCCGTCCTCCCTTCCTCCCCTCCTTCCCTCATCCCTTCCTTTCCTCCTACCCTCTTCCCTTCCTTTCATCCTCCCTTCCTCCCTTGCTTCCCTCATCCCTTCCTCTCCTCCCCTCCTCTCCTCCCCTTCTCTCCTCCCCTCCTCTCCTCCTCTCCTCTCCTCCCCCTCCTGCCTTACTCCCCTCCTCCTCCCTTCCACTCTCCTCTACACCCATATCCCGTTCTGTTCTCCCTAACCTTCCTTCCCTCCTCCCTACCTCCCCTCCTCCCTACCTCCCCTCCTCCCTACCTCACCTTCTCCCTTCCCTCCTCCTCCCTTCCCACCTTCCTCCGCTCCTCCTCCTAACTTCCTCCCCTCCTTCTCCCCCTCCTCCTCCCTTCCACTCTCCTCTCTACCCATTTCCTGTTCTGTTCTCCCTTAACCTTCCTCCTCTCCTCCCTTCCTCCCCTCCTCCCTTCCTGCCGTCCTCCCTTCCTTCCCTCCTCCCCTCCCCCTTCCTCCCCTTCTCCTTCCTCCTGACTGCCTTTCCCCAAGCGATTTTATTCCTATTATTTTCTTTCCGAAACCAAATAAATTAATTGATAGATGAATAATAATTCCCGTTCATCATATCCTTTAATATGAAACACTTTTTTTTTTTGTATGGTGGTATACTGTATATGGTAGTCGTGGCGATGGGGACATTGGTGGTGGTAGTAATGGTGGTGGTGGTGATGGAGAAGATGGTCAGGGTCTGTCATCAAAGACCCGCATCGACGTTTTCTGTCTCGCTTATCTCTCCGGAGATCCTTTCCACTCCACTCCACTCCACCCTCCTCCTCCACTCCACCTTCCTCCTCCACTACTCACTTCTCCACTCCTTCTTCCTTCACTCCTCTCTCCTCTTCCACTCTTCCCTCTTCCACTACTCCTCCCTCTTCCTCCACTCTTCCCTCTTCCCCCACTCCTCCATCCTCCTCCACTCCTCCATCCTCCTCCACTCCTCCCTCTTCCTAATTATACCCAGATTTATTTTACTATTATCGTCATTATTATTATTATTTTGTTATTATTATTATTATTATTGTGGCTTTATTATTATTATCATTATTATTATTATTTTATTATTAATGTTATTGTGGTTTTGTTATTATCATTATCATTATCGTTATTATTGTTATTTTTTATTTTTATTATAGTTATTTTATTAGTATTATTTTATTAGTATTATTATCATGGTCATCATCATCATCATCATCATCATCATCATCATCGTTATTGTCATCCTCACCACCACCACCACTACTACCATCACCACCACTACTACCACCACAGGCACCACCACCACCATTGTCATTATTCTATTCTTGTCGCACCTTTGCTCTAGTCGGTCGTCCCGTCGTTACCCCCAAGTTTTTCTATATCTCTGCCGCATTGTTTACAAACTCGTTCCCCCACTCGGCACCTACGGGCCAGAGAGACAGAGCTGTCTTTAATCATTACAGACTCCTATCCACTCCTCTCTTTTACTGTCTCTCCTATCTTCTCTCTTCTCGTCTGTCGTCTTCTTATTCTCTACCAGTTACTCTCCCAACTCTTCAGGGCCATGCCCCTACCTCCCTCACTAGGTACCCCCGAGGTATTTCGCGTTCTCAGTAGTAGATTTTAAGGATTATAACAAAGGTGATGCAGGCAAGGTCATATTAAGACAGCAGGGCAATACTCGTAGTAATGGATTTAAATTGGACATATTTAGGTTTAAGAAGGAAATAGGCAAGAATAGGTTTACCTACAGAGGGGTTAACGAATGTAATAGACTTAGTAACCATGTAGTGAGCGCTGAAACAATGGGTGATAGGTAGTAATGGACATGGAAATGCCTAGTGTAGGTCTTATGGTCTCTTGCAGTCGCTTCCATTCTTATGTTCTTGTGTTCAATCACAGCAACTGTCCTTTCCAGTAGAAGTATCGATTGTCATATTGTGGTTTCTTGAAGTCTCTTCCATTCTTATGTTCTTATGTTTAATCACGGCAACTGTCCTTTCCAGTTGAAGTGTTGATTGTCACCTTGTGGTTTCTTGCAGTTTCCTACATTCTTATGTTTAATCACGGCAACTGTCCTTTCCAGTAGAAGTGGTGATTGTCACCTGATGGTTTCTTGAAGTCTTCTCCATTCTTATGTTCTTGTGTTTAATCACAGCACCTGTCCTTTCCAATAGAAGGGTTAATTGTCACATGCGACTTAGTGCAATTAACCCAAAGGAAAAAATTCCCGAAGACTAATTCCTCGAAGTGATTTGGGTTTTCATGAACACCCTCATCCCTCTCCCCGCCTCCGCTACGGAATAAAATCGCCTAACGGCAGACTGAATATAAGGAAGACTGCCACCAGGCATGGAAGGATCTCATTGAGAGAATCTGTAAGACCGCAGGGACATCCAAGAGATGAATAAAATCGTCTGGCGACAGAAAGAAAAGAACCACCCAGTACGGAAGGTTTTTATTGTTCCCTGGACGCTCCGGGTAACCGCCTTTCCAAGTATGCGGGTTTCGAACCGTGCGTCGCTTATGTGAACAGAATCTCTCTCTCTCTCTCTCTCTCTCTCTCTCTCTCTCTCTCTCTCTCTCTCGATAATTGGAGAATAAGGAGATAAAGCCCAAGTTGGAACCATGCATGATATTGAGGCTATGTGTGATGATGGGAGAGTAAGACACAGGGCCCCACGAGCGTTGCTCTTTTCCTTATAGAAAGATTAGGCTAAAAACACGTGCGCGCGCACACACACACACACACACACACACACACACACACACACACACACACACACACACAATAGTGTATGCAAACACCATACATGAATATGAACAAACTAGATGTTGCGAGATACAAAGACGGGACACCACGGGCATAGCTCCTCTTTCCGTAGAATACAATTAGGTTAATACACACTAAGTTCCACTTATCCTCATCACACCCGCCTCTCGCTTCTCCGCCTTCAGCGTATCCGCTTCCCACGCCCTCACGCCCTCACCACTCACGCCTTTGCCCCTTCGGGGGTGATGTCTACTCCCACCTACACACAGTTATCGTTCTCTACAGTCTCGCGTCTACTCTCGTTCTTCATTGAGGTCATAAACCTTCCTTCACTCATCATTGTACGCAAGACACCTACCCACCATGACACCTTTGCGTCACGTCTACGTCACTCGTCCGTCACACGCAGCTCCACGTGGCACATGAAACGTCACTCCCATTAATCCCACGTGATCTTCAGTACCTGTACTCCATATATCACATACGCAGGTTTTGTAACATCTACTTGAACGTGACGCATCTACCAGTCACATTTGATCGTGGACGCGTGACACGTGACCAGGATATAATGATGACGTCATAGTTTTAGAACAGGTTTGCCAGTACATACTATCGTGATGCCTTGAACCAGCTAACATGTTCCATATAACTTGCTTTAGATGTCTAACAGTGAATTGCCCACTGTCTTATGTTTCTCAATCTTTCTTCTTCTGTTTCTCAATCTTTCTTCTTCTTCTTCTGTTTAATTTTTTTTTCTTTATTCTTCTTCATCTATTTCTTCTTCCTGTGCCTGTCACTCCTTTCTATAACTCTTTTTTCCATACATTATCTCTCTCTCTCTCTCTCGCCCCTCTTTCTCCCTCCCTCGTTTTCTCTCTCCCCAGTCTATCTATCTCAATCTTCTCTTCCCTTTTTTATCTTCTCCCCGGACCTTCAGGGTCCATCCTCTTCAGAAACGCCGGCTAACCTGAGCTGCACTTTGAGCCCTGAAAGGGCCTCAAGTCCCAAGACCAGCTCCTGCGCTGGATCGGTGTGGAAGGCATTCCAGGTGGGCTTCCAGGTCAATTTCGGCTTCTGTCTGGGGACTACCGAAGTAGGGCACTTCGAGTTCGAGAAGCTCTTGGACTGGGAAGGAGGGAGGAAGGCCGGGGGGGGGGAGGTGATCGTGTTTGTAATAGGGAGGTTAGAATTAGTCTCCCTCCCCCCTTCATTGTTGAGACTCAAAGACCGAGTCTTTTGGTAAAGTCCTCGACCTTCAGTCCTCGCAAACAAGACGCTTAATACGAAGAAGCGAGAGGAACCTGCAGTTCGAGAATAACAAGTACAGTAAGAAGACCTTTTCTAAGACTATTGTGTGTGTGTGTGTGTGTGTGTGTGTGTGTGTGTGTGTGTGTGTTTGTGCGTTTGTGTGTCGTGTATTAAAGGTGAAAAGGAAGAGGGTCACTTTACTTTGACCTCACGTTCACACACACACACACACACACACACACACACACACACACACACACACACACACACACTCTTAAAGGATTCAGTGACTTTGATGACTCAGTTAACTGAAGGTTCTGAATAGGTAATCCCATCAGTTAATCATTATAATGATTAATAATATTAATGATAATAATAATAGTTATAATAATCGAGATTGGAACCGGCTTGCCCTCAACCTGAAGAAGGTGCAGCACCTGTTCTTCACACTCGCAGGAATGATAGAGAAACTATACCTGAATCCCGCCTTTCTCTCCAATTCCAAGCAGTAACTGTCACACTCTCCGGCGCTGCCGTAGCGGCTTGTTGATGGCTCAATCAAAAATTTTCCTTATGAGTCAATATACTCGAAAGGTTATGAGAGTATTTTAACCAGGGGGAGAAGATGGTCGTTGTATAAAGTTCTCGCTGTTGTCAGGTGGTTTTATTAAAATAATTGTATTTGATCATTATCTGGCCTCATCCGGCGGGGGCGCATAGTGTGACACCGGGGTGAAGTGCAAAGGGCAAAGGTGACGGCTTCGGCCGTAGCTACTCAGCGCCTCCTGTTGCAGGCTCCTCACCCTCTGCCACGTGTTTTTTGTATGTATTAATAACTGTGTCCACAGAGGGCTTGTCTTCGATTAAAATTTCTTAAGTACCCTTTCTTTGTTGGTCTTCTTGATGTAGTTGGAGTTTTTATTCTTTTTTTTTCTTTTGTGTGTGTGTGTGTATGTGTGTGTGTGTGTGTGTGTATGCCGAGACGATGTTATGAACTTCTTGTACTTCGGAAGATTCTTCCTTGCATTTGTCACAACAGCAAGTTGGGTTATATCTGATTCTAATGTCATTACCTTCTTCGAAAGAGTCTTCGTCTTTGAGGGTGGCGTTCCTTGTCAAAAAAAAAAAAAAGGGGGGGGAGAGGGGGAGCACCCCGTTTGAAGTTCTTCACTTATCTTGTTGCTCTTCTTCTATGGACACTCCCAGCTGACCCTGACTCGTGACGTCACGTCTCGGGTCAAAGTCCTCTCGAGACTACAAAGGAATCGAGACCTAGAGGACCTCTAAGAATTATGAGACGAGACTGTCGAGGCGGTGAATGTGAAGGATTACGAGCAAGACGTAGGTGAAAGTAACACCCATTCGTATGGGTTGCTGTTGTTGTTATGGGTTGAAGTTTACCAGCGCTTCTGTCCTTATGGGGACAGTTTCACGCCGCTGACCTTTTTCATCGTGAATAAAGTGAACAGAGTGAACAAAGAACAGTCTGTGAATGACCTACGAGGATAGAGGCGCTGGTAAATAAGGCAAACAAATAACCCATGATAACAACAACAACAAAAACAATCGATGAAATAGGTATCAACCCAGGAACCATCGAATTAGGAAAAGGAGTGCTTTGTTCCTGGAAAGAGAGAGAGAGAAAGAGAGAGAGAGAGAGAGAGAGGGGGGGGAGAGGGAGAGAGAGAGAGAGGGGGGGAGTGAACTGAAACGTCAGCACTGATTTTCCACGTCTTCTCGTCAGTCAGTCTGGAACGAATGGGCTGACGTGGTACGAAGGAATGTAAGGTCATTTTGATGAGATCGGCTCCTTCAATAGAACAATTCTTCCTTTCGTTGCATCGAACCCATCTCTCGCTTGTTTTCGTATCACGAGATTATTAATGAAGATAGTTCCATCCCCCCTCTCTCTCTCTCTCTCTCTCTCTCTCTCTCTCTCTCTCTCTCTCTCTCTCTCTCTCTCTCTCTCTCTCTCTCTCTCTCCTCTCTCCACCCTCTCTCTCCCCTCTATCTTTCTTTCCCACTCCCTCTCTCTCTCTCTCTCTCTCTCTCTCTCTCTCTCTCTCTCTCTCTCTCTCTCTCTCTCCCTCTCTTTTTCTCTCTCCCTCTCTCTCTTTCTCTCTCTCTCTCTCTCTCTCTCTCTCTCTCTCTCTCTCTCTCTCTCTCTCTCTCTCTCTTCTCTCCCCTCTATCTTTCTCTTTCCCACTCCCTCTCTCCCTCTCTCCCATCCTTCTCTCCCTCCCTCTCTCTGTCTTTCTCTCTGTCTCTCACACATGCAATTTGATCCCTCCCTCCCTCCCTACCTCCCTTTTCCCTTCCAGTCACATCCCCATTCCACCCCCGCCTCCGCGCTGCCGCCCTCATCTGGAACACGCCATTCTATCCTGAAGTACCTATTCTACCTGGTAGTACCCCTCCTCCCGCTCAACCTCCATTCCCCCCCACTCCCCCCCCGGTAACCCCTCCTCCCCATGTTCTCCCCCTTCACCCCCCGGACCAGCCCTCTCTCACCCACTCTCGTCCCCCCCCATTGCACGCCCCCTCCCCCCTCTCCCCGTTCTGTACTGCTACATGTACGTATCTCATCGACCCATGGCCGTGCCCTTGACCGCCTGGCTGCTGCTGCCTGCCTGGCCTGCCTGGCCTGCCTGGCCTGCCTGGCCTGTCTGCCTGTCCTGCCCGGACTGCCTAGCTGGCTGGTTGGCTGCCTGGCTAAGTCGACATTGATCAGCATAGGCAAGAGTGCAGCTTAAGCGAAGAGCTGGCCTTGTGGTTTTTGTGCCTTTGTGCATGTGTGTGAGTGCGTGTGCATGTGTGTGTGTGTGTGTGTTTGTAGTGTGTATGTGTGTGCACGCACGTTTTTGTTGTGTGTGTGCATACGTGTGCGTTTTTAATGTGTGCGTTTTTAGTGTGTGTATATGTGCGTTTGTAGTGTGTGTGTGTGTACACACGCACGTTTTTGTTGTGTGTGTGCATGCGTGTGCGTTTTTATTGTGTGTGTATATGTGCGTTTGTAGTGTGGGTGTGGGTGTTTGTAGTGTGTATGTGTGTACATGCGTGTGCGTTTTTAGTGTGTGTATATGTGCGTTTGTAGTGTGTGTGTGGGTGTTTGTAGTGTGTATGTGTGTGCATGCGTGTGCGTTTTTAGTGTGTGTATATGTGCGTTTGTAGTGTGTGTGTGTGTGTGTGTGTATAGTGTGTGTGTGTGTGTACACACGCACGTTTTTGTTGTGTGTGTGCATGCGTGTGCGTTTTTAGTGTGTGTGTATATGTGCGTTTTTAGTGTGTGTGTATGTGTGTGTGCGTGCGTGTGCGATTTTAGTGTGTATGTGTGCGTTTTCAGTGTGGTGTGTGTGTGTGTGCGTTTTTATTGTGTGTGTGTGTGTGTGTGTGTGTGTGTGTTTAGTGTGTGTGCGTCCGTGCGCGCGTGTTCGTGCTTTTTGTGTGCAAATGATTTATGTATGGCTACTCATTTTTAATGTATGGCTTTACTGTTCAGTTTATTTCGAAATTTAATTATTTATCATTTGCAATGGGACGTGTCATGTTTTTATGTCGGACCACATTCTAGATTCAATTGAACTGTGCCTCACTGCATAACGTAACGAGGTTAGTGAAAATTTTGCTTTATCTTTTAATCTTTCACTATCTCTCTTTCCCTCTCTCACTCTCTCACTCTCTTTCCCTCTCCTTCTCTCTCTTTCACCGGGTATGTTCTTGTTGTTGAATCCTGTCATCACAATGGTGTACTTGATAAATTTTATTAAATCTGGTGATGGTATGGAAAAGGCCTTTGTTCAGTAGTGGACTCGAAATGGATGATTGATGGAAAGGTCTCGATTGATTATCTTGTCCGTAGAAGAAAAAAAAAAAAAAAATAGATGAATAGATTAAATTAATTGAAATATTATTTGTACCAGATCCTTAACTCAGCTGAATAAAGTCGGCTGGTTTTTGTCAGAATGAGAGGAGTATCGTCCATTTCTGCGCGATATATATATATATATATATATATATATATATATATATATATATATATATATATATATAATAAATTGAAGAAATATAAAATAAAGATTGAGAGTCGGAAATGTTTGGTATTGTTCTTGTCTTGCTGTGTCTTGTTACATTACCTCTGACTCAGGGCAGTGGGCGTGATACATGTATGACCCGTTATCCATGAGGAGCTAAGATGAGAGGGGGGAAAGGGTGGTGGATGGGAGTGGAATGGGTGGGAATGGGTACTTGCCTTTTGACTTGGGTACCTCTCATGTAAGGGGAAAAAGCCCTTGGTATATAGATAGAGAAAAATCCACAAGGGTGGAGAAAGGTGGAATGGGTGGGAGTGGGTGTGTGGGTTTGATTTGGCTACCTCCCTTATAAGGGGGGGAAAAGCTTTGATATATAGATAGATGGAAAAATAATCGGCTTCCTTGGAAAGATTTCCGTCAGTAATATTTCCTTTCCAAAATCAAAATGAAATAGAAAAAGTCTAACGCGGCAGGAAATTGGAATTATTGGGCACGGCATTGACATGAATTGCAATCCTTTTTTTTTTTTTTTTTTTTTTTTTTTTTTTTTTTTTTTTTTTTTTTTTTTTACTACTGTCTAAAAATGTTCTTGAAGAAAAAAAAAATATCGAGGTGCAGGATTCCTTTGCAGCAAATCTTTGGGATCACAAAACTTGAGAGTTTGGGTCTGGAATCGGCGTGACGTTGTTGAGACTCCGGTTTGACGTGCCGACGCAAAGAGAAAAAAGAAAAAAGAAAAAAAAAAAAAAGGAAATCTGATTTGATGAAAGTGCACAGGGCTGTTGACTCCCTTGTCGTCTCGCCGCCAATTCTACCCAAAAGAAAATTGAAAATTGAGTTTGTGTGTTCGAGGCCTTGATCAAGTAGGTTAGGATTGCGGGGTTGAATGGGGTTGGGGGGGTTTAAGAAAAGGTTTTCTTCCACGCGAGCCGACACAAACACCTTTTGTGTGTGTGTTTTTTTTGGGGGGAGGAAGGGGGGAAGTTTGGGAGAGGGGGAGGGAGTCGGGGGGTTGTTAACCCTTTCTTGGGGGGGGAAGGGGGTTTCCGAGAACCCATAGAAAACGATTCGTGGAATGAAGAGGATATGGTGAGGAGCCTACACCAGGAGTCGCTGAGTACCTGCGGCCGAAGCCTTCACATTTGCCCTACACGCTTTTTGGACTGTTAGGTGGGCAGGTAACAGTTACTCCTGGGAATGGGAGAGGAATGCAGGATTCGAACCTAAACTTAAGCAAGTGCGAGACCAGCACGCTTACGATGACGCCACTAGGAGGAAGAGCGTACCGACAGGAGACCTTTTGGTCCATAACTGGGTATGAAACGAAGTAGTGGATGGAATACTGACACACAAGGATAGATCTCGAGTCCCTGGTTCTTGTTCTTGGGTCTGTGAGAGATGGAAACATACAATGTTATTCTTAAAAAAAATTCTCTCCTTATATAAATCTTTCCTTATATATTATATAAATCCTTGGAAGGGAAAGAATTTTTCCAAGAATACCATTGTAAGAATCTTACAATGGTATTCTTAAAAAAAAAAATCCTTGTATAAATCTTTCCTTATATAAATCCTTGGAAGGTAAAGAATTTATTTTTAAGAATACCATCGTAAGAATCTTACAATGGTATTCTTTAAAAAATTCCTTCCTTGTATAAATCTTTCCTTATATAAATCCTTGGATTTTTTTTTTTCTTTCTTTTTTTAAGAATACCACCGATAGTATTGGGGGACTGAATTGGTTTCAGAGATTGTCTTGCGTCAGGAGTCTTGGTAGATGCAAATGGGGATGAGACTATGGGGGAGGGGAGGGGGGAGCATGGTGGGGGAGTGGGGGGTGTAGATGGAAGCCAAAGATACAACCAAGTTCAAATAGGTTCGTGAGGTTATGGTATAGACCTCTCTCTCTCTCTCTCTCTCTCTCTCTCTCTCTCTCTCTCTCTCTCTCTCTCTCTCTCTCTCTCTCTCTCCACCATTAACCCTTTCAGCTTGATGTATTTTTCCGTTTACATCCTTATTTCCATACAAATAAAATCATAGCCATTATAAAGGGACAATAAACATACATACTTAACATTCTCATACACACACAATTTACAAAACGAGATTTAATTGAATTATTATTCAGCTATCAGGTACATGTAATTTTATTTTATCCCTAAGGGGGGAATTTATCCCTGGTTGAAAATCACTGGTTGAGGATAGTGGCAATGGTTGTCGTGGTAGTAATAGTGAAATCAGTAGACGAGAGCTGGGCCAGTGAACTGTGTCTGTGGAAGACAGATCCTGACTGGTTTTGCCCCACAGTTCCACAAGAATGGAGGTCGTTAAAGGAGATAATAGTCGCCGTCGTGGTTATAGTAAAGGAAGATAGGAGAGGAGGAAAATGGTTTTGGGGTGTGCCGATTTTGGGGAATCGACATTGGCGAGAATTCTCTCTCTCTCTCTCTCTCTCTCTCTCTCTCTCTCTCTCTCTCTCTCTCTCTCTCTCTTTTAGAATTGTCATCGGCAGTTTATTGCCGATTCTGATTCCGATTGTTGCCGATGGCGATTAATCGGTAGTTGGGATTAGACTTGTTATGGTTGTCTTCAGGTTGTGCAAGATGGCTGCTCCACCTGGCTAGGAGTGAGATGAATCTTTTCTTTATGAAATGAGGCGATTGATGTTGGCTTGAAATGAGTGTTGGTAGATGGTAAGAGGTGGTTTGTGTTGGCAGATGGTAAAAGGTGGTTTGCGTTGGCAGGCTGAGGAGAAATGATGGATATTAGAGAGGAAGAGGGGGGAAGGGGAGGAGGATTGAGGCCTGGGGGGCTGGCATCCTTGTGGGAGAAGGAAATTTGGGAGTTTGTGGGAAGGAAGGAGGGAGACTGAATAGGAAGATTTGAAGGGTAATTTTTGGAGAATGATAGTCGAGTGTAGTTGCCATTAAGAAGGGGAACTCCTCTCGTAACATCAGAAATGAGTCGTTAAAAGAGATGCATTTATTTATTTTATTTTGTTTTATTATCATTTATATTATTTATTATTGTTTTTATTATATTTCTATTTGTTTATTTATTTAGTTTATCATTATTTATATTATCTATTTAATTCATTATTATTTATGTTATATTTTTATTTGTTTAATTATTTAATTTAGCATTATTTATATTATTTATTTAATCTATTATTATTTATATTATTTATTTAATTTATTATTATTTATATTATATTTTTATTTGTTTATTTATTTAATTTATTATTTATATTATTTATTATTGTTTATATTATATTTTTATTTGTTTATTTATTTAATTTATTATTATTTATATTATATTTTATTTATTTATTTATCATTATATATTTTTCGCATCCGACCTAGTTATGGACCAAAAGGTCTCCTGTCGGCATGTTCCACCTTTGTAATCCTTTGTAATCTTTGAGCAAAGACCACAGGAGGTGAAATGATCGTAAAATATATTCCTTTTTCTTTCGCGAGCCGGAAATGATTGGTATTGTTTCTCTCGGTCCTATTGTAAAAGAAAATGAGCTTCAGACTTCGTCGTTCCTGATGTGTGTTTAATACGAGCTTATCCCACGTCCTTCTGTTTGTTGATGTACCATGAATGTATTATCCACAGGACGCATTTATAAGTTCCTTCTCTTTTTCTTTTCCAGGTACGTACGGAATGGAAAGGAAAAGGACAAAATGGAAGTTGAGGTTTGGTCTGGCAAAGGTAAGCGACTGGAAAATGAAAAACCGAATGAAGGCAAATAGAGAAATGGAGCGAGAAGATAGAAGTAATAATGATGATGATGATGATGATGATGGGGTCACAGAATTCTTTAGAGTTTCGGTCTGGATGATGAAGATGATGGTGATGATATGATGATGATGATGATGATGGGGTCACAAAATTCTTTAGAGTTTAGGTCTGGATGATGATAAAGATGATGAGGATGGGGTCACAGAATTCTTGAGAGTCTGGGTCTGAATGATGATGATGATAACGATGACGACGGATGATGATGATGATAACGATGACGACGACGACGACGACGATGATGATGATAATGATAACGATGACGACGACGACGATGATGATGATGATAATGATAACGACGATGACGACGACGACAATGATGATGATGATGATAATGATAACGATGACGACGACGACATCGATGGTGATGATAATGATAATGATAACGACGACAACATCGATGATGATGATGATAACGTAAACGAATACCGTCCATAGCGAGTGTTCCGTATAAGCATGCAAATTCCTCACTGTTTATGTTGGATCTTTCGCATCCAGATTTGCGCTCCAATGACGTTGCCCCCCTCCTCCTCCATTTTGGGGTGAGAGGGGTGGGTGGGGAGGGAGGGAAAGCAGAGCCTCGCTTCCATGCACCCCCACTCCCTCCCCCCCGACACACTCCCCGGTTCGCCCGACTGCATCATAGCACTGCAATAAAACAGTAAAAATAGCTTGTTTCCCTCTGTTCAACTCCACCCAATATTTTCTCATTTTCCCATACTCCTCCCCTCTTTTCATCCAGAGCAGCATTTCCCAACCTTTTCCGACCATAGCACCCCACTGGGGTCATGTCTAAGCAGTCCAGCACCCTTATCTTGTTATTAGAAGGATAAAAGAAAGTGAAGTATACTGCTTGATGACTTATTTTCTTGGTTCCTTAGATCTGAAATAAATCGACAATATTGTTTGTAGAAGAAACAAGAACACCATAGAAAAATAAAATAGCATGGAAAAAAGTAAAATATACACAACTAGGTAATCAATGATACATATATCAATGTGATTTTTGTGTGCAGCACTTTCCAGCACACCCTATAATTGATTTCAGTATTCCAGGTGAAGAAGACTCTTTCCTGGGAGTAGTTTCTCAAACTCTGGTATTTCTCGTATTTTTGACGCAGCCCGAAGGGATTTCTCCCCGTCCTCTCCTTTATATAGGGGGACGGAGAGGGGGGGTCGCCGATTTAATGAAGCGGCCTTGCTGTGGATGTGCTGTGTCTTGCGACACTGCTTCTGACCCAGGGCAGTGGACAGGGTGCAGGGATGACCCGTCATCTAGGAGGTGCTAAGATGGGAGGGGTGTGGAGTGTTTTCGGGGATGGAACGGGTGGGAATGATTTTATGCCTTTTCCTTTTTGGCTACCTCCCTAGTAAGGGGGAAAAAGCCTTGGTATATGTATGTATGTAGTTTCTCAAACTCTGGTATTTCTCGTATTTTTGTAGCAAATCTTGTATCACTTCCAACTCCTCCCTCCCACCCCCTCCACAAGCACACTCCTCTTCACATGTAAATGCTCACCGCACAGCGCTTGATATACTATTGTCATGACCGCACAAAGCCTTGTGATGATCCTCAGGAACCTCGCTACCCGAGTGGGTTAGGGCGTCGTTACTTGCGGCGAAGGTAGAAGGGTGGCGGTTCGAACCCTGCCCCCGGCGTGGTTGCACCAAGGGTATGGATCGTTACATTCCACGCTAGAAAGTCCTCTGTAAGGGGCACCGTCCTAGCCTCTCGATAGAGGGGATTTTGTGACGTTAAACCGTATAATCATATCACAAAGCCTTGTGATAAGAACACATGAAGGAGGTTGCAGGAGACCATAAGGCCTACACTAGGCAGTTCCATGACGATCCCCACCTACGAGGTCAGAGGGACTCCGGCATCACGTTGGAGCTCACGGAGAGTCCGCTTCGCTACGAGTGACACAAAATGGAATGAAATCGGCTGCCGGGCGCCAGGATTAATGGGGGAAAGTGCCACCAGGAAGGGAAGGGGTTAATTGTTTAATTTAATTTATTTGTTTATTTGTCTATTTATTTATTTATTATCAGACCTTAGTCAGTAGTGGAATAAATTTTTCGAGATATTTTATATATATATATATATATATATATATATATATATATATATATTTGTGTGTGTGTGTGTGTGTGTGTGTGTGTGTGTGTGTGTTTAATATAACCGTAGGTATCAGGGTATGACCTGTATGAAATTAATGTAACGTTTAGTAATATGGAATTGATCCTTTTCCCAAGACGAGGAAATTTAATCCTGAATAAAGTTGTTGTTAACTTGATTCCTGATTAAAATATGTGTTGTCGTACTACTGTATAGTGAAAGGGGTTAAACGAGATTACAAAGGAAGCGCATACAGCCAGGAGGCCTTTTGGTCCATAACTAGGTCGGGTGCTAAGAGTAGATAGATTAAGAGATAGACTGAATGACTTCAGCATTGGGGATTTGCTTTCATGAAGTAGATCAAGAGGAGGAGGAAGAGGAAGAATAGGTGGAGGAGGAAGAGGAAGAAGAGGGGGAGGAGGAAGAAGAGGAAGAATAGGAGTTTAAGTAGAATAGGAGGAGGAAGAGGAATAAAAGGAGGAGAAAGAAG